>NW_022631036.1:1066835-1449226 GCF_010015895.1 Lontra canadensis
CTGCTTATGTTCCCTCTCTCGCAGCATCTCTCTGTCAAATAAATGAATAAAATCTTAAAAAAAAAAAATCAAAGGCAAATGGGAGACCAAGAAATAAGTAACTACAACATAAAGAGCAAAGTCCTACCATCACTAATAAACAAAAAGCCCCCTACAAACTGAGGAATCAGATACCTTTATAGAAACATGGACAAAAGATAAGAAATAAAAATTTACAGAAGAAATGCAAAAGAGCTATAAAAGCATATGAAAATATGCTCAACCTCACCAAAATTCAAGGGATATCAATTAAGATAGAATAGCATTCTTCACTCAGTAGAGGAATAATACCCAGTGGTCACCAGAATGTAGGAAACAAGCAGTCTCATACTTGCTAGCAGGAGACTGAACTGTAAACTCTTTTGGAAAGAAATCTGGTAACGCATTTTAAAATTTGAGATCTATATCCCCTTTGACTCAACAACACTCCTCCCCATACCTCTGCCCTGGGATTCAACCAGAGTGAAGCACTGATGTATAAAGACATATTCGTCTAGGGAAATACAACCACAACCAAGGGAGACAAGGTTAATTTCTCTCCATGGGGGACGGTGCAGTGAACACTACACACTCACTAACATGAGTGCGTCAGATCCATACCAATGAGTTGCGTGAATGTGACATTTATCATGTAAAAACATAGTTGATGGTAATAATTACATTGGAGAAATCTTTTTTTTTTTTAAAGATCTTATTTATTTATTCGACAGAGAGAGATCACAAGTAGGCAGAGAGGCAGGCAGAGAGAGAGAGGAGGAAGCAGGCTCCCCGCCAAGGAGAGAATGCGGGGCTCAATCCCAGGACCCTGGGATCATGACCTGAGCCGAAGGCAGAGGCTTTAACCCTCTGAGCCACCCAGGCACCCCACATTGGAAAAATCTTAAAACACAGTATGCACGTGTGTGTTATTTCACTGTAGAAAATTACTGATATGTGTGTGTGATGGAGCTATACAAATATCGCTGATATTCAACTGCTTTTGATCTAATAAAATGGCAATTTCATAGGTCACAATCTAACATATGATTATTACATATGTATGAGCATGAAAAAAATGTGAAAGGATACAGCCTGGGGCATTGACACTGGTTATCTGGAGAAGGGAGGAGATAAGGAAGCAAAGGGTGAATAAACAACTCTTGATACATCTTTGCACTATTTTACCTGTTAAACTTGCAAATTAAAAATATCAAATAAAGAAAAAAGTTAAAGAAAAAACAGCAAAGAAATAAGATACTCAAGCTGGATATTACTTGAACACCTATATCTAGGGGCAAAATCTATGGCAATGGTCTTTCTTTTTTTTTTTTTTTAAACTTATTCATTTGAGAGAGAGAGAGAGAGCAAGAGAGAGCATGAGCAGGGAGGTGGGGGGTAAAAGGAGAGGAAGAAGCAAACTCCCCAATGAGCAGGGCATCCTACATATGGGGCTCGATCCCAGGGCCTGGGATCATGACCTGAACCTGAGGGATACACTCCAACTTAGCCACCCAGGTGCCCCTATAGTAATGGTCTGTTTAACTTTATCAAATGTAGCAAACAAAAAGCAATTTATTTCCTTGTCTCTTTCATCAAGGTAGTTCAAAGCAAAACCCCCACCCAATTTTTTGCAAACCAATTCTTTGTTATTTAAAACAAAGAATTTCAGAATACATTTGCAACAAGACTAGTAAAAATGAAAATTCAGAGAACATTAAGTATCGACAAAGGGAGCAACAAAAACACTTTTATACTACTACTGAAGAATAAATTGGTATAACCACTTTAAAACAATATGGCATTACCTAATACAGTTGAACACTGCATATTCTATGACCTAGCAACTGACCTCCAATGCACATGTCCTAGAAAACTCCTGGATGATGACTAGGACAGATGTACAGAGGGACCGAGGGTACAGAACAGCATTTTCATGAAAGCAAGAAGCTGGAAGCAACCAAAATGGGTAGAATGAATCAAGTATGGTATATGTCACACAGTGCAAGAACAGTATTGATACACTAATTAATACTTGAGAGTGGTAAAAATAACTATAGCTATCTACCCGCATGAATCTTAAAATATAATCTTGAATAAATTCCAAATGAGAGAAAAAGCATGAATCCATTTCAGGAACAGGCAACACTAAACAATTAAAAAAAAAAAAAAAAAAAGGTCAGGGGAATGATAAAAAGTCCAGAACACGGCTTTCTAGGAATGGGGAGAAAGGAAAGGAACAACGATGGGAAAATGGGAGTCTTTAAAAGTGATACTTAGCAATAAAGCTGGTAGGGAGGGGGGAAGATGGGGAAACGTATGTGTGCGTGTTATATTAATAGTGTTTAGTGTGTGTGTATGTGAATGCATTCTTCTGACGTATGGTATCTTTCACTCAGCCACACGTGAACACCCACAGAGAAAGAATCTAGGTCAATGTCTGCTTACGCCTACAAAGCCTGTCCTACTGCTGGAGAAGTCACTTAAACATCTTCCTGGCATATTTTGCATTATAGATGCTTAATACATACATGATAGACATATTTCTAGAATGAAGAGATATAACCTATCCCTATATATATACTTCTAGAAAGGATATATAGAATATAACCCAATATATATTTCTAGAATGGATGGATATACTCCATAAATGGATGGACATCCCTGGGAGCCACCTCTTCCAGGATCAAGGTAAAACAGAAATTTCTCTTACGCAATTTTTTTGTAGTGCACCAGAGGTTGGACAGAATATCACAGAAAATCCCAGATAAACAGCATGTCACCTTGGGAAAACTTCCTTTGCTAAGTTATAGCAAAAAACAAAGGCAACATTGCTGAGTAGAGTTCCATGGGTTTTACTTTCACCCTGGGTTCATATTTTATTCATGTTATGATTTAAACCATATGACACCAATACTCAAACCATGGCTATAAAGATTGCTAAGAGTAGGGGCCCTTGGGTGGTTCAGTTGGTTAAGTGTCTGCCTTCAGCTCAGGTCATGATCCCTGGGGCCTGGGGTCGAGTCCTGTATGGGGCTCCCCACTCCACAGAGAGCCTGCTTCTCCCTCTCCCTCTGCTGTTCCCCCTGCTTGTGCCTTCTCTCTCTCTCTCTGTCAAATAAATAAAATCTTAAAAAAAAAAAAAAGATTGCCAAGAGTAGGATAAAAATGACTTTTTTTTTTTAAGTTTTTTTTTTTTAATTTATTTGACAGACAGATCACAAATAGGCAGAGTGGCAGGCAGAGAGAGAGGAGGAAGCAGGCTCCCCACTGAGGAGAGAGCCCGACGCAGGGCTCGATCCCAGGACACTGGGATCATGACCTGAGCCGAAGGCAGAGGCTTTAACCTACCGAGCCACCCAGGCGCCCCCAGGATAAAAATGACTTTTATCCACTACAAATTGCAAGTACCCAGGAAACACTGATTTATTGAGAGCAGACCACGTGGAGCTCTATTTCCAGACATTACGGTGTTAGTCCTGATTCACAGCAGTGGGGCAGCTAAGGGTATTCTAAATAAGGCGGTGTTTCGCCAGGTAAAGGAAAGCAATTAGAAAGGGAGGAAATCTGTCTTGATTCCCATCCTCTAGAGCTGCTTGAAATCAAAGTTACAGCTCTGATTGAATCACTACAAACTCTGAGCTACCGGCTTCTTTTCCCTTCCGAGGATTATTCTGAATATTTGGACTTCGACTTTACTCACTCTATTCTGTCTACTGCTGTTGGGAGCTTGGTGAATACTCTGATTTAGCTAAGACGCTTTATTGACAGGATATCCTGCATCTAGTTAACAGAGGCCAAAGGAAAAAGTGATTAGACAAACTGAATACATGTTATTTTTAAAAGAAAAGGAAAAGACAAAAAAGTCAATGTAGCCCTAGGCCCCTTATCATATCAAGTAAACCAAAACAGTAGGATACTGAGCCACCTCCAAAATATGACTTATGTATAGACCTGACATTTTTACTTCCTAATGCTAGAAAGTTCCACGTGGTGCTCAAGACCTGGAAATGCAGGTGCAGCATGATCAATAAGGAAAATAGCCTTGAGTTTTCTGCTAGCAAATTTATTTAAAAAGGGGGAAATTAAATTAATTAATGGCTGCTGTTGAATTTTTTTCTCCGAGCAGTTTTACAGACTGCTTTTTTTTAAAATAACAGCTTCATTGAAATATAATACACACTGTATAATTCACTCTTTTAAAGTATACAGCACAGTAACTTTTAGAATATTCACAGTTATGCATCTATCACCACTATTATTCGAGAACATTTTTGTCATCATCCCCCCCAAAAAAACCCATACCCATTAGCAGTCACTCCCCATTTCCCCTTCCACCACCCCAGGCCCTTTAGCCACTAATCTACTTTCTGTCTCTATGGATTTGACTATTCTGGAGATTTCAATAAATGGAACCATATAACACGTTGCCTGTTGTGTCTGGTTTCTTTTACTTAGCATAATGTTTGCAAGGTTTATCCACACTGTAAGCATGAATCTATACTTCAGTCTTTTTTTATGCACATAATATTCCACTGCATAGATACACCGCAATTTCATCCAGGGACCAGTTGATGGACATTTGGGCTGTATGCTCCAGGTTGCTCATTTCTGTGAAAGAGCAAAAGAAAGCCGAGGAAGCAGAAGGAACTGAGCTTCAGTTCAGAATCAACTTAAACTAGGGATTAATAAACACAATTATTGTTCTATCTGCATTTATACCCAACTGTAGTAGCCACCCTACTCCCAGAGGATATCAATGAAAAGGTCAACCATGCTTACATGGAATATGTGAAAGTTTTTTCTTATAGTATTAATGAAGAAAGAAGAAGGGAAAAGGAAATAAAACATGACCCCCAGTGGGGGTGAGCAAAAGGTGGCACACCAAACCAACAGAATACTACTCCATATTAATAGAAACAAATTCCTGATCCTTACAACCAGGATGTGTCTCCTGCCATCATGCTGAGCAAAAGCCAGAAAAAATACATAAAATGATTGCATTTATGTAAAATACTAGAAAATGTAAACTCTTCTAGGGTGACAGAAGGCAGATCAGTGACTGCCTGGAGATGGGCATGGGAAGGAAAGACAGTTATTGGGTATGAGGAAACTCTGGAATGGAAATGCTCATTATCTTGATTGTGGTGATGGTTTCACGGGTGTCTTCATTCAAAACTCATTAACTTTAAATATGTACCATTTACTGTATGTCAGTAATATCTCAATAAAGCTGTAAAAAAACTTTTTTAAAAAGTGAGTATACTCCCCCAAAAAAGTATCTGAATGACTACTGTGTTAAAAAAAACTGCCTTTGTTTTGCATATGTGGTTTTAATTAATTTTGCAGCAAGTCAAATTATTTTCATTTTATGCACAAAGGAACTTGAGATTGAGAGTTCAATAATTTGCCATGGTGGCAGCCATCAGTATTAAACTGAGATCTCTTACTCTTAACCCCCAAACCCACCTTCTTTTCTCTATACCACACTGCCAGTCACTGTTCCTATTACAGACCCAACTCTTTTTTCTGAAATCCCTGGGTCCCAGCACTTCCCCAGTCAGGGAATTTTCTGGCCCACAGAAGAGGTTCATGATTTATTGTGGTGTTCCAAATTTGTTTCCTCTTGCCTATCATGGTTTGCTCCCACAAATACCTCTCCAATTATGGGGATTTGTCCGAGTCAGTTGATTTATTCATTTTCAGTGGATCAGAGTAGTTAATCTGGATTAGATCAAGGAAGTAATCCTGGTCCCTGGGTCAAAGAAGTGACAATGATTCATCTGAGATTAAAAGCAAGCTGGACAAAACAAAACTAGCCACTCAACTCACTAGCTGAGCATTGTACTTCACTGGGACTATAGGTTCCACTTTTGAATATAGGTCCAAGAACGTGGACGAGTCAAAGTGGCTCTGAAGTGTCTATCTGCTTTTGGCCACCCCTAGCACTAAACTTGGGCTCTAGGTTGAGGTTGCCATCCCCTCTCTGTATGGAACAAGCACCAGAGTCACTTCCTCACCTCTGTACAACCTCCAGATCACCCTACCATGTACATTCACAGCTGAAGTTTGTCCAAATGCTACCATTGTGCTTGGGCCCCTCTGATCATGGGCTATACCCTGGAGTAAGTAAAATTAATGAAAAAAAAATGCAAGTTGGTTAAAACAATTGTTTTGGTAAGATAGCTAAATTGGGGGGAGGAAGGAATGCCATTTCTTTCATGCAAGACTTTCATAATGAAGGTTCCCTATGCTAGATATTTTCCATTTGCCCCTTCAGACCCATTCTCCATCCCATTCTGCCAAGCTCTATGACTCAGGAAACTAAACTGGATGAACTCAGCAGATTTCTTTGTTCTTTGTCTTCCAGTTGGGTTTGGCCAATGGGGACCATAAGCAGTTCAGAGGGAGAAAGGATCATTTCAGCTTATAGGTTTTCTGGGATCCCTGTCTCCAGAGTCATTATAATCTGGCTCCACCCCTTTCCTGGAGGCTGCAGCTTCTCTCAGGAGGCCACTCCTCCCCACCCTCATCCTTTCAGTCCCATAATAGTAAAGGATCCCAAGAGAAGTGCACTTTCCCTAAACTCTGCCCATGTCCTCACAAATATTCTCTTTATTAAGTTCTCCTAAAATTAACCAATTTGAGGATGCCAAATGTTTCCAGTAAAACAGACATTTTCTGAGGGCTAAGAGTATGCCTTATTCAGAAAATGAACTTAACTCCAAGTCTTCGATTTATATGAAAACACTGACATTCGTGGGGTTGATACCAAGCCCAGGCAAAAATAAACAATAGCTAGGTGAGATGTGGCATGGAGAGCTCAAACAGCACTGATTCAAACTTATTGCACCAGCAGTCATGTAACACAAAGACATATTCACAAGATTTACGAGCACAGGAAAGGTGGCGGGAGGCATTTCTTGGATTTTAAAATGTGAGAGACGTAAAACATTTTCAGGTTACTCCATCATCCTTCTTCATGCTTACAAATCATATTTCCATGGCGCCTTCAACATCGCTGCATACATTACTTAGATTGAGACTTTAAACCACTTCTGGGGAAGTCTAATGATCAATATGAAAAAGAGATGTTTGCTACAATAAAAACTGCCTAAATGGCAAATCTAGGAAAGAGAGCAGATTTCAGAGGTACCATCTGTTTTCCTTCATTGAGAGGTATTATCATATATAGTAAAAAATGCTATAAAAGTGAAGTGATGCTTCCATGTCAGACATAAATTATAATCTCAAACAGATTTTGATTACTGAAAGCCTATATCAAAGATATAAGTCCATTAAGGAAAAAGATGGATCTGATCCCATCTAAGCCCAAAACAACTAATCTCCAGTCTCCAGAATTAACCCAACTGTATTATTCCGAAATGAAGAAAATTCTATAACTAGAATAACTACATAACTACTTTAAGGCTGATTTTCTTTGATGATTTTTCGGTAATGAAGGCAAAATGTCACATAGCACAAATCTTTTAAGTAAAAAAGCTAACTATTGTTGTTGTTGTTGTTATTTAATATGGGACTTTATTTTTGTTTGGTTTGAGTGTGTGTGTGTGTGTGTGTGTGTGTGTGTGTTCATGTTTGCTAAAGATTACAGCCACAGATCAAGGAGAGAAACTCACTGAACTAACTTGAGCCAGCAAGGTAAGCTCTATCTTTGTATTCATTATGAGTGCCTATAAGAACTCAAAGAGTATCTGAGAGAAGATTAAAAAAAAAAAAAAAAAAAGAATTGGGGAGGACTCTGGCAGCTTCCATTTAATTTTGCATAACACCAGATGGCTCTTATAATGTTCTCACTACTTATTTTCCAAATGAGTGGTAAATTCATGCTTTTGATTTTCCCTAAGTCAATGCAACGTATCAATGAATAATACTGCTTTGCATTTGTACAGCATTTTACACTTTACAGTGTTTTCCAACTCATTATCTCAACTAATCTTTACAGCAGTTCCAACATAGTTAGGGGAAATATTATAACTCCCATTTTACGGGTGAGAAAACAGACCTGGAGATATCATTCAGAACTCTTTGTAGCAGCTTGAATTAGCTTAAGTAAAAAATGGAAATGGAAATGTATTGACTCACATCAACCGAATTCATGGTCTCCGATTGTTAGTGAGTGCTCTCCTTTCCCTTTATCTGTCCCTCTCATTTGCTTCCTTTCTGGGCATCATACTTCTTTTTTTCAGCAGACTCAAACACGGCCTTATGTGACTCTTACTGGCCTGAGATGAGGAAGGATGAGACCTCATCCTCCCACTTGCATTGGAATATTCCAGAGGAAGAACCTACTGGTCCCCGCTGGGTCACGTCCACCCTTTGAACCGCCTTCTGTGGTCTGGGTGTGAAATACTGTGGCTTCCCCAGCTTGGGCCAAGTCCCCACCCTTGTGGCCAGTATTACCCAAACAAACAAACAAAACAGGAATAGCCAGAGTCAGTGAAGAAACTGTGAGCAGTGAGCCAGCCACCCTAATTTGTATGTACTGCATTAAATACATTGTCCCGGGGCAGAGTCAGAATGACGCCATAACCAGATCTTCCGAGCGCAAGTCCAGCGGCCATCCACTTTACAGCACAGCCCAGTCATGCAGGAGCCAACCCACCAAGGGGTTGTGGGTCTCTCCGATCCTAACAGTTATCAGTGTAGTCTGGCACAAGGATATAACTTAGAATAGACTCAGGTTCAAGTCCTGATCCTTTCCCTTGTCAGCTGTGCTCATGGGCAATTTACTATCCTCTGAGAATGGTCACGGGGTCATCAACATAATCAAGGGAGATAATGTACTCCAAAGAACTCTGAAAATTATAAGGAACTACCTGAAAGCTTATTACTAAAGTTGTAAATGTAAATTTAAGGGAGGCTAAAATTACACAGTATCATCCTTCAGTGTAGACCTCCCTCCCACTATGCTCTACTGGCATCGCTTTGGTGCTGATATTTTTTCAGTTTTCAAAATGCACGACTCAGAAGTTCTGAGAAGAAGAAGAAAGACTCAGAAAGGAGCATCTCCAAATTAAAAGACTAAGTCCAGAAGAGCAGCTTACTAACAGATGGTTTTAGTGGCACTTATCAAACTCACCTTTCCCATACAGATTAACCAAAAAAATGAACATTTCTGGAAAACACACAAGAGACTCTTAACAGTGGTAACCTCCAGGGGGTAGGGCTAGAAATTAGTGTTTGGAAAGAAACTTCTAGTTTTCATCTGTGTTTGTCTCGACTGCTTGGATATTATCTATTCCTTTCTATCCTATGCCTTTCATAACACAAAACTAAATTAAAACCATGGTTATCACAGAAAAGGATGACAGTATACACCTAGTATAGGGTCTGACACAGACAAAGCTTTCAGTGAGTTCTTATTTATTGATCAAATGAGGTATTTCTAGTGACTACCCTTCCAGCAAAGTAAAAATCAACGTCATTAGAATAAAAGCCAGCTTTCATCTCTGTGACTGTACATGCTTTCCATTAATCACACGATGAGGAATATTCATGGCCACCTGCTGAGGATAGGATTTTAAACTCTTACACCTTCACACACCAAACATGAAAGTGACCCTCTTAATTCCCAGCTATAAAGCACAGCACATGCAGCTACCTCACAATTCTGTTACTGCTGTTCTTATAGGCACACTTGCCTATGAACTTTGGAGGCCACTGGGCTTCTAGGAACCATTCTCTTTTACATTTGGGGGTTTGCATGATATTTTCTAAGAAATGAAAGGTTACACGGCAGCATAGGCCAGAGCTAAAAGACGGACTTAAATGGTATTTTTTTAAATGATGCAATGGCTATGAAGTTCAGATGCTGTGTACTGGCTAGGTCCTGTTACTGGTTGCCTAGTTACCTCTCTGCAGAAAGATCAAAATGGTTGCCTCTGAATCTAGAAGGAATTAAAAAATGTTAAAGGTTCATAATTAAACCAAGGATTGTGTGAGCCCTTATGTAAGCATCCCTTAAAACAAGTCCCCATGAGACTTGGGTCACGTGACAGCTCCCAGGGATGTCATGGGAGATGTTTTAATAAAAGGAATTTCTGTATCTGAAATTTGTTACCTTGCTCACATTTCATTAAAGTTATCACATCTGGGCTCTTTCCATTTGATCATATCCAACTGCAGTCTGCAACGACAGGATATTAAAAAATTGTCCACCCTAGTTGACACGTCTATCCCATGAACGTCAGAAGACTGTCCAGTGTTTTAAATGGTTCAACTTAGAAAACAAATTTTTATTGTGAGCAGCTTTGCCAAGTATAGGCCAGTCTATAATCTAGTAACAAAAACTATACATCTTAATGAACAACTAGTGTCTTAACTCTCAGAGATGTCCCTCCTTCACCCCCTGGAGCATTTCTTCATCAGTGCTGCCTTGCAGACACTTTTATGTCTAAATATCTTCTCTGAGTAATGGGACAGGATAGAACAATAATTTTGGTCTAGAAACTTAACACGAGTGCATTAAAATGGCTCAGACTTCTTCCAGAATTTAAAGAGAGGGAGAAGCAGTCTTCCCTGCCCCTCCCACCCCGCTTGAAATCCAATCAGTTTTGTTTTGTTTTTAAGTAAAATTCACATAACAGAAAATTAACCATTAACCATTTTAAAGTGTACAGTTCAACAGCACTTGGTACATCCAAAATGCTGTGCAGTCATCACCTCTCTCTAGTTCCAAGCCATTTCTATTACCCCCAAAGGAACCATGCACCCAGAGTAGTCATTTGAACCTCTTATTTATTTACTCTCTAATTTCTCACTGGCAAAGAATAAAAGAATCTGGGTTTAAATGACAGCATACTGATTGGGTACACTTTCATTTCTTCTGGAACTTGTTTGATTCACCAAAAAACAGCAGAGGTCTAAAGCTGAAATGATGCTAGTCCTAACAAAATGAAATCAGGATTGGTTGCCCTAGAAGGAAGGAACCCAAAAAAGGGGTTGAGGAAGATACCCAAATAACCCACAGTTCTATCTAAGACTTCTCCTTGTCAGAAACCCAGACCGACCTCCATGATTTGAGAGAGCTCAATCTATCGTGGAAAAAGAAAGTGGTGGCGGGTGGGGGAGTGCTGGTTATTGAAGAATTCCTTATACCTACCAACTCGGGCAGTTTGGAAGATAGGGAACAATTAAAAAGAAGAAGAAAGAAAAAAAAAAGAGTGTCAGCTTCTGGAAGTCAAAAAAGTCTGTTCTGGGGAAGCTAATTCATTGTTCTTGCAGTCCTCTTTGTCCCAGTGGCTTAAAGAACAAAAATATCCAAATAAAGGTCACAGAAATGTAAAAAGTGAGACCCTAGGACCTTCAGTATTCCCGTTTTCTTGGCCTGGCTTGCTGTGGCTAACACAGGGCAGTGCATGATGGAAACAAGGAGGAAGGACTGAACAAGTCTTTACCCAGATGCAGCTACTTAGATCTGGGCAAGCAGCTCACACTCCCCATGTGGAAGGTCAGGAAACACCAAGTTCTTGAGCTGCATAACATGCCAAGACAGGATCCATTCCAATCCCTTCCCCTCAAGCTTTCAACATCATCTTCCTAATTCTTACCTCTTTCTGGACAGTCTATGCTGCCTCTTAGGTGGGAAAGTTCCATTTCATCATACAAAAGACTGGATTCAAACTAAGAGAGAGAGAGACCTGCGCTGCTTTGGCAAACTTCAGTTTTTATCATTTCCAAACATGCTGACATGCTGAGAAAAAGACGTGGTGAGATACTGTGGTCACTTCAGTGACAAAGTTATTAAAGATGTATTCATGGAAGGCATCTTGTAGGAAGGTGCTGATAACACTGGAGAATTGAAAGGGTAGGGCATGAAATGTAACACTTCCTAAATGTCACAGGTTCTTCGTAGTGCTGAATCTGACAGTCAGTGTTTTTTTGGGTTTGTCTTTTTTTTTTTTTTAAGTTGGTTTGAGCAAACATGTATATGTGGATACAGACTTTCTAAGAGTAGGAGTCACTTCTATCTTCAACCCAAACCTTGGGGGTTGTTGTCATTACCTAGTTCAATCAAAATTTCTATTTTGGGGTACCCGCTTGGCTTAGTCGGTGGAGTGAGTTACTTTCCTGGTCTCAGGATTTTAAGTTTGAGCCCCACAATGTGTGTAGAGATTACTTTTAAAATAAAATCTTTATTTAGTTATTTATTTAATCTATTTTTTTTTAATTGGTCTCTACACCTAACACGGGTCTCAAACTCACAACCCTGAGATCAAGAGCCTCTTGCTCTTCCGACTGAGCCAGTCAGGCGCCCTCAAAACAAAATCTTTAAAAAAATTTTTCTCTTTTAGAGTAAATGAAACAAGTTGGGATTGGGAGGGAGACAAACCATAAGTGACTCTTAATCTCACAAAACAAACTGAGGGTTGCTGGGCAGAGGGGGGTTGGGGGGGGTTATGGACATTGGGTAGGGTATGTGCTATGGTGAGTGCTGTGAAGTTTGTAAACGTGGAGATTCACAGACCTGTACCCCTGGGGGAAAAATATATATATATATATATGTTTATAAAAAATAAAATTATAAAAAAAAAAAAAATTTTTCTCTTTTAACAGTTCATGGACCTGACAGCTACTTTCCAGCTACTTTCCACTAGAGCCATTTGTTAGACATCTGGTGCGGTGACCAGCGGTCCCAATTTGCCCAGGACTAGCCCAGTTTTAGCACCAAAAGTTCTGTGTCCTTGTAAACCTCCAGTCTTGGACAAATCAGGATGGTTTGTTGCTTATTGCTAGTCCTAGGTTTGGTCTTCAGGTCTGCATTGTTGGAATGTCTAAACGTGGATAGAGAGGGGATTTGCTACAAAAATAGCTGAAAATCTCCAGCAAAAATTTCCAGCAACATTCTACTCTAGAAATGATTTTCAAAAAATAACCCAGTGGTCTATTTCACTCATGAGGCAAGAAATGGTTTCTTACTTTGTGGGGATGACCTACCTGATATATGATGGAAATTAAACCATACTTTGAAATTAGCTATAATAAATACCACTACAGTGAGGTTCTAATATATTATGTTATTTTTTCCTCCAATTTCTACATTTTAGAGCCTAATAAATATAGCATAATATGACAGGCAGACATAACAGCATGAAATAAAAATCTCCCATTTCTTTGGTACTATTCAAAGACCTTGGAACCTGCACATTGTGGGCAAACACCCCAGAGTTAGAAGAACTCCAAAATCAGCATGCTCTCCAGAGGCCACACCCATAGTACCAAAAGGTCTGGCCAAGAAAGAAGCTGTGGGACTTCAACCTGTCCACCAGATCCAATGCCAGATACTCCAAGAAAAGCAAAAGCCTTCAGGGCCTATATCTATAAACAGGATTTACAGAGTCAAGACAGGAACTTGCTTCAGCAATCTGGGAACCCTAACCCTGTTTCACACCTCACAATGAAATGTTAGATACTCCTACCTCTGGTACCTGAGGCCTTTCTGCTTTTCTGAACAACTAATCTCTTTCACTTTGTAGCAGACAGAATAGCCCCCAAATAAGTCCATGTCCTAATCTCTGGAACCTGTGAATGTGTAACATTCACAAGGGAAAAGGGACTTTGAATTAAGGACTTTCAGAAGGGAAGAGTATCCCAGATTATTCAGGTGGGCCAAATCTTATCACATGGGGACTTAAAATCAAAGAAGAGTTCAGAGTTAAGAGATGTAGATAGAGTAGAAGACAGAGAGGCAATGCTATTGGCTTGGAAGACAGAGGAAGGTAAACTCTAGAATTCTCTCCTAGAGCCTGCAGAAGGAAAGGGAGCTCTGTTATACTTTGCTTTAAGCCCAGTGAGATCCCTCCAGAACCAAACCTACAGAACAGTAATTTTTATTGCTTTTGAGTCACCAAGTTTGTGATAATTTGTTACGTCAGCAAACAAGAATATATCCTTCATCATTGCTGCTTTTCAATTTTCATGATGCTTTAGTAGTATTTTGCTCTAAACCCCAATATTAAACCCAGTGTTTAATTTAATTCTCTATATAGACTTAAAAAAACAGATTTGGTACTAGAGCAAATTTGCTCAAAATCCCTCCAGTAGCGCAAAACACCATTTTTCTTTACATGTCTACTTCGTTTTGTTTCTTTCTTTAGTTTGTTAGCACATGACCACTTGTATAAGGAACCACTGAGCACAAGTGAAATCTGTAATTTTGCATGGAGCAAAAATGCTAGAGAATGGAAAATGACAACCCCTCTAAAGTTGTGTGCAAAGACACAGTAGTCCTCAATGTCTCCTTAGGGTGCTCTGGATATCACAATGACTGGAAGATGCCATCGGCCTTTTGTGAGCCAAGAACAGGAATACCAAAGAGTACAAGGAAGAATTGTCCCAGCAACTCCCATGGAGCAAGTCTGCCTGGACTGTCCAGGCAATTTAAGTCCATTCATTAGCATGAAAGAAATCAACACAAACATCAGACAGAGAACATCAAATACTTATATAAGACCATCTTCATTATTAGTGATATAGTAGTCCCCACTCATCCGAGGTTTAGCTTTCTGCAGTTTCAGTGGCCCTTGGTCACCTGCGAGGAAGCAGGTGATCCCCGGCCTAATGTTTTGCCACAATGCCTATGTCATTCCCTTCATTTCCTCTCCCATGTAGGCATTGTATCATCACGTGTCATCACAAGAAGGGTGAGCACAATACAGTAAGATATTTTGAAAGCCCACAGTCACATAACTTTTAATATAGTATATTGCTATAAATGTTCTATTTTATTACTGTTGTTCATCTCTTACTGTGCCTAATTTATAATTAAATTTTATCATATGTGTGTGTGTGTGTGTGTGTATGAGGAAGCACAGAATACATACAGTTCAGTACTCGTGCAATTTCAGGCAACCACTGGGGGGACTTGGAACATATCCCCCACAAACAAAGGGGGATTACTATATTTGGTAGAATGTAAGGATGGCTCTGTACTCATTTGTAAGATACTAAGTACTTAAATCCAAAAGAACCTCACTATGGGGTAGCTATATATGGTATTTAAAGCACACTCACACAGGCCTTTCTTCTAATAAGCTCTAGACCAGAGGTTCCTTTTTTTCCCCCCTAAAGATTTACTTATTTACTTGAGAGAGAGAGAGAAAGGGGGGGAGGGGCAAAGGGAGAGAAGCTTCAAGCAGACTCCCCGCTAAGTGTGGAGCCCGACTCAGGTCTCGATCTCACAACCTATGAGATCATGACCTGAGCAGAAACCAATAGTTGGATGCTCAACTGTCTGGGCCACCCAGGTGCCCATCTACACCAGAGATTCTAAATTTCTAATACTAGCAAATACTCAAAACTTGCTGAATAAATACATGATAAAAGACTAGCTAGTAATTAAATCAGGTTATAGGGAGGTAGGATTTTTTATTAGCACTCTTCTGTAATCACTAAATAGTTATGTAAATAAACAATTAAAAATCCAACAACCAAATTCAAACAACTGATGTATAGTCCAGTGGGGGAAAGAAGAGAAATAGGTGTGGGATAAACGAAAAATACTGGCCATGAGTTGACAGTTGTGGAAATTGAGTGATGGGGATGTGGAAGTCCATGATATTATTCTATTTTGGAAAAAGCTTGAAATTTTTCCTAATGAGGTTAATTAAATTTTAAAATAGGAGGAAAATCCATGTCGCTGACTATAGGTCAGGGAGGGCAAACACATTATCACCTGTCTGGGCAATGTGAGGACCTTTCAAGTCTACAACCAGATTCAGACGGCTTTAGCTCTTTTCAAAAGCCAAGTCAGCTTCTTTAAGAAGAAAGCCCTACAGCATCAGATTGACCTTTTGTTATTGTTTGTTGCTGCTGGAAAAGCCATGACAATGTCTATAACCAATCTGTTAAGAACAGGGCTTACCCTTCTCTGATCTAATCTACTATGATGTCTGTCTTGCACAGGGTATGTCTTCAATAGCCGCAACCGATCAATCAGGTTTGGAGCCATAGGAATACATTTTCAGGCTGTGACCTCAAGGCTCTCCAACTCAGGTTTTTAGAAGAAAATGGGAAAATCTGGGCAAGACATCTGATTTTAACTATTATCAAGGGTAGCTGCTTTTTTCTTAAATCCTGAAGTCCTGCTAATTTTGCGAAAGCCTCTATGCATATTTCTTATTGATAAAAATCACACGTTAAATGCATTCGTCTACAGGATCAGTTAGGATATTTTTTTCTGCTTCAAGTTCTGGTTAGATTCAAGAAGATCCTGGGAGAAAATATTCCTTATTTCTTACCTCTTCAGTTCCCAAAGCCTGAGGCTCACTGGCGGATCTGGGCTGTTGAGAAAGCAGAGAGGAAAATGAATGCTTCTTGTTTTTTCCTTAATAAAAAGGAAAAATACCATGATACATAAGAGCTGAATAAGCAAATGAGTGTTTCCGTAAATAGAGTTTGGTGGTAATGGCTGAATAGCTCTAAGGGCAGAGGGTCTCAGAGGCTTGCATTTCTGAGCCAGGACACAAACACTGTGTTAACTCTTTTTCTTTTAAGAAGCAGATGTGGGGCGCCTGGGTGGCTCAGTGCGTTAAGGCCTCTGCCTTCGGCTCAGGTCATGATCACAGGGTCCTGGGATCGAGCCCCGCATCGGGCTCTTTGCTCAGCAGGGAGCCTGCTTCCTCCTCTCTTTCCTCTCTCTACCTGCCTCTCTGCCTACTTGTGATCTCTGTCTGTCAAATAAATAAATAAATAAATAAATAAATAAGAAGCAGATGTGAAAAAAAAAAATCTCTTTGTGAACTTCCCTGGCCTGTCAGAAAACATGAAACATAAAGTAGGCCTGGAACCTAAGGGAACCAGAGTTCTTGGTGACAGAGATGCCTGAGTGAGATGACTAAGAAGTTTTCTTCCCTGAACTAACCTGATTTGCTCCCAACAGGACCAAAGGGGCAGAGGCAGAACACGTTCTTGTTCCAGGAGCTATGAACAGAGCTGGATTTCCACTTGTGTGTATCCAGCCCTTTGAGAGGGTAGATCTGGACAACTTGGGAATTATAAAAGCATCTTTAGTGTCTAACATTGTGTAGGTTGTTTAGAAGCAGAGACACGGACACCCCGGCCACGTGACTTTGGAGAATGTTGAGTGAAATTCACTTTGGGTCCTAGAACCAAAGGAATATCCATGTCTATAAAGATCTTCTGTGACTTCAGACTGCCAGGTGTGCTGGAGTCTCAGCCCAACCAATTAAATTCCCAGATGACCGGAAGGGATCATATGTTTTAAAATGAGCCAAAGTTATTAGGAAAGCATTATCTCATGATTAATGACAGCAAAGCAAAATAAAAAAGCCCAGGGCCAAAACCAATCTGTTTCCAGAGAATGAACCCTTGGGATAACAATGATTAGTGGGGCTTGCGAAAGAAGGCTGTCCAAGGGGAGTCGGGGCCCAGCGTTCTTGGTGCCAACAGCCTCCCAGGGAAATAGTTTGACTCTTTCATCAAGATCCTCAAATACATTCTCAATCATTGTCTTAGTGATAGCACTCCTTGACTTTATTAAAAAAAAAAAAAAAATCCAAAAGGTAGACAAAGAATTTTTGCCAAGGTATTAGAAATAGCCTAAATACAAGTAATATAATTTATTAAGTAAAACAAAAACTCTACATGATGGACCTTTGAAACAATAGACACAAAACCTTAAATGATGAGGAAAAATACACACGATATAAAGTAATGTGAAAAAGTACAAAATTATATATAGTGTGACCTCAGTATATTTTCTAAGATATATTTTTCAAATACACTTTATATTTTCACATATAATATTCTTCTAATATATCACAAATAATATCTTCTAGTAAATGCTATAATCTTTCTGGAAAATGTTATAATCAATCTGGAAAATGATTGGAAGAAGGCACATCAAAATGTAAACAGCATATTGCTCCTTCTATCCTATAGGGATAATGGAAGTAGCAGGAATTGCTAGATATGGCCAGTATCTGCTCTGCTCTTCTAGGTTTATAATAGATTTTTAAGGTACGAATCCTACGTGTCAAGGATATCTACTTTTCCCAGCCTCCATTTCTTCAAAGTGTGTGGCTATGAGACAAAGTTCAGTGGGACCGCTGCAAAAATGATTTGTGCAACTTCTGGGCCATGCCCTCGCCTTTCCAACGTTCTCCCTTCCTGGTGGTCATAAGTGGATCCTTAGGGCAAGCCACTTCAGATCAAAAAGCAAGAGAAACATGTTCAAACGATGGACTAACAGGATAGAAAAAGCCGAGGTCCCTGGATGATCCTGGGGAACAGAGCTATGTTTCCAGCCCTGGACCCACCCACCTCTGGGTTATTAAGTGAAAGAGAAAGAACTTCTGTCGCCCCACTGTGAAATTAAGCCTGTTACATGCAGTTCAACGAACCTAATCAACAGAGGGGATCATTTCTTTATAATTGAAGTATTTTCCAAATTTTCAATAATCACCATGAATTACTTTACCAGAAAAAAAAATTTAAGTTAAGCATGGTTTAGTAATTTTAAGAAAATTAAGATAGCAGAGAATAGAGTTCGAGCAGCACTGCCTTCTGTATATATATGAGAGAAAAAATGAAATCTACAATTTCAAGAAGTAGTTATTATATCTTCTCAAGGGCATAAATCACATACCAACTCCCTGAGTTTGTATGACCTTTTCATCACACTTCATGACACTTTATTTCAAGGCTTCTGAAAAATAGTTTTAATACAGAAAAGTTCTTTAGCTTTAAATAAAATCTGCTTTAATATCTGCTCGAGGACTACTCTCAAAAAAATAAAACTCTAGTCAACATATTAAAATTTTCCATTGAAGAGGATACCTAGACCTCTTAAAGTAAAGTTAGAAACATTTAAAAACAGCTTCATGTGCACTAACTCATATCTTTAATTTAAGGCTATTGTTTGTCCCTCAGATAGAATCATAATGACTCACTCCTACTGTTAAGTCCAGTGGCCCAATAACTCTGTTGATTAACCTCAAACAAACTTTTTTCTTTTTTTTTTTTTTTAGATTTTACTTATTTGACACAGAGAGAGGGAGGGAACACAAGCAGGGAGAGTGGAAGAGGGAGAAGCAGACTCTCCACTGAGCAGGAAGCCCGATCCGAGGCTCGATCCCAGGACCCTGGGATCATGACCTGAGCCGAATGATGACACTTAACGACTGAGCCACCCAGGTAACCCCCTCAAACAAACGTTATATTTTGATTTTACTTTCTTCTGGAATGGTGACCGATCTGTCAGAGCTCACAGAACTTCCCTCATCTGGGCCTGTATTATAAGAAGACTGTCCAAGATAAAAAAGTCACATCTACTCCATAAATTAAAGAAACCTCGTTTCCTTGGGGATCAGCTCTGAAACCAGTGTCTACCCATAATAGAATAACACACTTTATTTTTTTTTTTAAGAATTTATTTAGTTATTTGACAGAGAGAGATCACAAGTAGGCAGAGAGGCAGAGAGAGAAGGGGGGAAGCAGAGCAGAGAGCCTGATACAGGGCTCGATCCCAGGACCCTGAGACCATGACCTGAGCCAAAGGCAGAGGCTTAACCCACTGAGCCACCCAGGTGCCCCTAAAATAACACACTTCATAACAGATCCCTTAATCCACTATAACATTTTGCCAGTGGTATCTGGTGCCTTTTAGAAGATCATTAGAGCCCTGTGGACCTACACACAAGACACTTCCCTATGTAGACCTTAGAGACTTACATATAATTATACATCAGATAAAGCACCTACTTCCCCCTGCCTTCTCCCCAAGAGAACACCAAATGGTCCTTTTCTCTCCTGTGAATCACGACACCCGACACTAATATGGCTAACTTATATTCAATAACAAAGGCAGGATGCCAGAGTTTCCTCACTTCCCTCTTAGGATGACTATGCCAGTACGTTTTCAAGAACCCCCTAAACTCTCTCTTGCAACAGGCAAATAGAAGCTCATAGTCCAAGCTCTGAATTCTCAGTTCCTCTCCCCCACTTCTCTTGACAGGAACATAAGCAAGCCAACTCAACAGGCCTAATTACCATGGTAACAACATGCACTGTGATTATGAGTGTGTTTGTTTTTCAAAATGACTCACAGATTGTTCTCCCAGAAGCCCCAGACACACCGATTTCTGGGTGGTTTATAAAAGCTATTCAAAGTTTTCTTGCAAATTTCTTGCCCCTATTAGCATAACTGCTGTGATGGAGAGAGATTCATCAAATCAAATATGCCCTTCTCCTTGAGGATGACAAAAAACCCCACTTGGTTCCTTAACCGCTCCAAGATTAATCAATTTAAAACTTGGGTTAATAATGAAATTAATTTGAGTTTGTACACTGGAGATAATTAATCTGTCCCTAATTTAAATAATTAAGGTATTTCATAATGTTTTAGAGACCCAAATGAAATAATCAAGTGAAATAAAAGCGGCAGTGAAAAATATCAAATAAAATAGCCTAAATCTGTGGGCACACAGTCAGCTACATGCGAAGTGTTACAAAAGAAGAGAAGTAAGTTTTAGTACCAAGATGTTTTTAAACCAATGTCCAAAATAAAAACATTAAACATGGGGGTGCCTGGGTGGTACAGTTAGCTGAGGGTCCCACTCTTGGTTTTGGCTCAGGTCATGATCTGATGGGTCATGAACTGGAGCCCCTCAGCGTGGAATCCGTGTGGGATTCTCTCTCTCCCTCTGCCCCTCCACACTGCACACAGGCATGCACACATGCTCTCTAATAAATAAATAAATCTTTAAAAGTGCAAACATGAAAGAGTCGAGACATTTGGAAAAACTGTGGACTGCTTCCATTCATTTATACAACACGCATTATTTAAGACCTTCTATGTAGCAAGTATCATTGTTTATAACCGGAACAGGGCCACAGGGCTTAGGAATCCTAGACCATTTTCTTATCAGAGACAAAGGCCATGGGTGTGGCTTAGTCTGTTATCTTGGAAAGATTCTTTGTTTCATAAGGCATCATTCTAGGTAACCTCTCAATGAAAGGGACCATTTTCCAATGACAGCACTGAGCCTAGAACTCAAGAGTCCTGACTTGGGCAAGATGGTTGACTCGCTCTTAAAAAAAAAAAAAAATGTTGGTAATTTTGGTAGGTCAGTTTTCCTCCACATGAATTGGATATAAACCTTACTTTAAAAAAATTGTAAATGGAAACTTAAATCTGTTTAACTTAAAACTCTATCTCCTGATGCTTACATAGAACACAACACATAACACACACACACACACACACACAATAGTTGTTAGAAATTACGGTTTCCCAATGGCTACATATTTTATGTACTGTTACCAATAATATACTTTTCCTCTAGAGTTTGAAGGGATAACCAGAATGAATCTGTCAGGATAGGCTAGGTTATACTGTATGGTAACAACCCCAAAATCTTGGTGTAGAACCAAAGTTTATTTCTCACTCTCACTACATGCGCATCACAGGTCAGTGGACAGGACTCCCCCCCATATTGTCTTTACCCCAAGACCCAGGCTTAAGAGTGCAGCCCCCATTTTTGTGCTTCTACCACTGCCAATTGCCCAGGACAGCAATCGCATCCTGGTTCTCAGAAGCTTTTTCCTGGAAGTGGTAAAGAGTACTTCTACCCTCATTTTACTGGCTAATACAAGAAATGTGGCTACACTTAACTAAAGTGGACAGAGAAGTGTAAAGTAAGCCTATCATGAATCCAGAAGGAAAACGGGAAATATTTATGACTGAGGGCATAAATTACTGGACAAACAGTGCAAGGTTGAGTAGACACCAAAGTTAAAACATCAACAACTGGCTACCCCAGAGAAAAAGGCCTCCTCGGGTGATTCCTTACTTCAAGTTCTTTGTACCTGTGACTCATGTTGGGCCAACAATCACTTCTGCTAGAATTTGATAGGAATCCCATTGATAGATTAAAAGATGCTCTACTCCAGCTCTGTGGTAACAATAATAATTGAACAGCTACACTTCTAAATAGTTACTATATGTCATGCACTATGCTACATAAACATTTTAATATTATTTTCTCCTGACAATTTTGTGAAGTAGGTATTGTCATTTTTATTTCCCATTTTATAGGTGATGAAACCAGGGGCATAGAAAGTAACTTGCTCAAGAGGTTCTGATTCCAAACTGGTGTTCTTTAACTACTATGCTTGCCTGTGTATTAAGCCCATATTTGAGGATTAAGGCACAGTAAAAAACAAGTAATTTTTTTTTTTTTACCGAGAAATTTTCACTTTACCTTTTATATTATTTTAATTAAAATCTAGGGGCTGTTCAATAGCAAGTTTTTTTTTTCTTAGTGAAACCACTTTAATGTCTATCCACAGCAATGTTCCCTAAATACAACAATCATTTATGAGATTTTTTTATAAGTTCTTTTTTAGATTTCTTTTTTTAAAGATTTTATTTATTTTTTTGACAGAGAGATCACAAGTAGGCAGAGAGGCAGGCAGAGAGAGAGAGAGGAGGAAGCAGGCTCCCCGCAGAGCAGAGAGCCCAATGCGGGACTCGATCCCAGGACCCTGAGACCATGACCCGAGCCAAAGGCAGAGGCTCAACCCACTGAGCCACCCAGGTGCCCCTATGAGATTTTTTTTTTATAAAAGCAAAGGACCAGCTCAATTCTCCAAAGAGACTCTAAAATTATAGATTTTTTTTCCTATTAAATTTTTTTCACAATTGTTCTCATTTCTGTACAGATTAGAAAAACACCCTTCTTAAACAGTTATATTGGCAAAGCCTAGAAATTAACTTTACTCTCTTGTTTAAAAATGCAAATATGAGTAGGAAGCACTCCATCATTTATTACAGAAAAGGTACTCCTACTATTAATCCTTAGTTTGCCCTGATGAGGAGGCAAAGAAAGCACACCTCAAGACAGGCAGTCAAAACACTGTAATGTCAGCAATTCCACTTCAAAATTCTCCCTTTCCACTATGGCTGCCTCACATATGGGGCCTCTCAAATACACCCACCAACTCCGTGGAAAGTAGGAACCATGCAGAAGAGACAACAGTAATGGAAGTGACTGCTGCCTCCAGAGTTGGAAAGTGAAAACCAATTTTCGAAATAACTCATAATCAGGAATTCCAGAGATGAGTCATTCTTCTTGTACAGGTGCTGTAATCAACAAAATACATACCTCTCGAGAGAAAACAAGCTTTCATTTAAGTCTAAGAGGTGCCATACACAGAGCCCGTAACCTCTCTAGCTCCTGTCCTGGCCCAGAGTGGATTTTATTCACATCAAATTGATTTCACTGACCAGTCAGGAAAACTAAATTTGTGTGTGTGTGTGTGTGTGTGTGTGTGTGTGTGTTCACAATGGAGATAATGCAAGACTAAATTAATTGTTATCTACATTAAATGATATTCTTATTGCTTCATAGGACCTGATGTATTTTCTTCTGGAATGATATGTTTAGAAGGCCATTCTTTACTAAGTCTCGCATTAGCCATTTTGTATTTTCTTTCAGGATTCGTTCTCCAATCTACCTAGATCACCACCATGAAAAAAAAAAAAGTTCTTTGTGTTTTTCAATGGGAAATGCATGGAAACACTGTCCAAGTTGTGTGATCTTAATGTTATTTAACCTTTTTGAGCCTTCATATCTTCACTTATAAACCGGGAGTAATAATGGTGTCGGACTCCATGACACCATGGCCTACCTGATAATCATTAACTCCCTCTTCTTTGCTAACAGAACCAGACCTTTTCTCTGGGATCTGGTGGCTGTGCTCTCCGGAGAGGAAGGGCTGCCCTCCCCACCTCACCACCCCCCCACCTCCCCCTCCACCCCCATGCCTCAGGAGGAAGCTCTCACATGAGCTAGTCACAGCAGTTCCATCTGCCTAGTCTCTCGAGATAAGGCATGTGCACTGTGAGGGAATTCAGCTGGAGACAGCTTTTCTGTCACACTAATAAGAGGTACGTGAAAAGAAATGAGTCCCTTCACTGTGCCTCTAGATACTGAAATCCAGCCGCTAGTCTGAAAGCAGCCACCTCAGCATGGGGAGGGGAGAAGTCTAAGAGAGTGCACCCACCTGCTGAAGATGTCAGAACAGGGGGAAGGAAAGAATGCAGGTTGCTAAGAACAGTGTCCAGTTGTGAATAACTCTGGGGTTACCTTTCCTTCAGGACCTCTTGAGGCAAATTCCATTGTTTACGCCATTTTGGTATGGTGTTCCTTTACCAGTAGCCAAAAGTGCCCTAATAGAAAAACACTCTTCCCATCTCATAGGGTGATTTTTAAAACTCATGGCAAACAGTAATGTACATAAAGTACTCAGCACACAGCAGCACAAACAGCAAGCCTGGCAAATGCCAGTTCTCAACTTGATTGCTGAAAGGTGTTGAGCTTTGCTCGTTCAACCATGAGCAAGCACTTGACTCTGTGTGGTTTGAATGACTCCTCTGCAAGGTTTTCCTTGGTTCCCCCAAACAGAATTAAGGGCAGAAATCATTGCTTTCTCTACTTTGTTCATCTAAGAGATAATACCAAATTCCTAAGGTTATTTTAAACAATAACGTTGGCATTTAATTCAGATAACAAGCCCTGCAGTGCCGACTGTAGTGTAGAAAAATATAATTAAACAAAGCAGTCTTCCTGACTGTGTAAATCAATTTGATATGAATAAAATTTAACCCAGACCAAGTACTCAACAGAGCCACCAAGTGTGCTGCATTTGGAGTCTGCCTAGTTTAATGCAAAAGCTGCTTTCTGGAAAGGAAAGACCGATTTCATAGATTATTATCCACGTAGATGAAAAGAACATTTCCTCTGGGACTTCACCACATCCTTACATCAGGAAGGCACCTGCACCTGCCTGGGAACCTTCTCTCCCTAGATCCTCACATGGTGTCCTCCTCACCACGTGTCTCAATTCAAATGTTGCTTCCTCAGAGAGGTCTTCAGGGATTACACATTCCCATTACTACCACCATCATACTCACAATCTCCATCATTCAACCTGTTTCTATCTTCATCCATCTCCACACCACTTCTCACTACCACGTATTTTCTTGTATTAGAACATGTTTCTGTTGATGGGGTCCACACCTGGCTATGATCTAATCAGCCTGGGCTGAGGTTGGGACCTGGGTACTTTTTTTTTTTTTCCAAAGTACCCCTCAGTAATATTGAATATGCAGCCAGATCTAAAAGCCATTTGTTTATATGCTTACTGGATCTCTCCCAACACTAGAATGTGAGTTCCAAGAAAACAAAGAACTGGCCTGTTTTGTTCATCCAAGTCTCCCCAGCCCCTTGCAGGACACGTGGCACATTGCAGACATGCAGTTAAGACTTGTGGACATGCTGACCAACTGGAGTGTAATTATGTCAGCATTTGCCTGCTTCCCCTGTAGTTTCTGAGCTCCTAGAGAGCTCCTAGAATATCTATCCTAGTGACAAAAATAAGTGACAAAAGAAAGTTCACTAAATAAATGAATTATAAACAAACTACATTTGTGAACTTAAATATTCACACACACACACAGACACATGCACAAAATAACAGATATGTGAAGTGAGGGGTGTGTTAATTAACTCAATAGTGAGGATCTCTTCACAATGTATACATGTACCAAATGGTCACATTGTACATTTTAAATATCTTACCATTTTGTCAATTATACCACAATAAATCTGAAATTAAAAACAAATAAACAGGTGGGGCGCCTGAGTGGCTCAGTGGGTTAAAGCCTCTGCCTTCGGCTCAGGTCCTGATCTCAGGGTCCTGGGATCGAGCCCCACATCAGGCTCTCTGCTCAGCGGGGAGCCTGCTTCCCCTTCTCTCTCTGCCTGCCTCTCTGCCTACTTGTGATCTCTGTCTGTCAAATAAATAAATAAAATCTTGGAATAAATAAATAAATAAATAAATAAATAAACAGGGGTGCCTGGGTGGCTCAGTGGGTTAAAGCCTTTGCCTTTGGTTCAGGTCATGATCTCAGGGTCCTGGGATCGAGCCCTGCATTGGGCTCCCTGCTCAGCAAGGAGGCTGCTTCCCCCCCCCCTTCTCTCTCTGCCTGCCTCTCTGCCTACTTGTGATCTCTGTCAAATAAATAAATAAAATCTTTAAAACAAACAAACAAAAAACCCCAATAAAACTGTATTTGTGTACTATAAGGAAGACAAAGATAGAACTGGGTGTGGCCACTGTCCTCAAAGAGCTGGCGGAAGGGGAAAAAATGCAGACTGCCATTATACACACTAGAATGTGCTAACTGCTGTGAAGAAAGAACAAAAGATTTCAGGGGAAGTACAGATTGTTTCTTACTGGGGAGGGCAGAGAAGAAACACAGGAAGGCTTCATGGAAGAAGTAGCATCTACAGAACAAATGGAATTTGGCTATTCAGAGAAATAAGACTGTGGGGTGAAGTGTGAAAGAGGAAGTAGAAAAGTTTTTCTAGGGAGAGGCAAGAACACAAACCAACCAGCCTAGCTGGAGGTTAGGAGGGCCTGAACTAAGACACCAGTTATCAACATGGAAAAGAGTAGATAGTGTCAAGATATGCTCCCAATGACAGTGCAAAAAGCTATGGGATTGGCTATAACTTGGACTGTGTTTTGAGAAACACCAAAATTGAGATTTTATAAATGACGGACTGAGAGAATGGGGTGTCACTAATAGTCAGGGAATCAGGTAAGAGCTGGCTTTGGGTGGGGAAAGGCAATGGTAGCACAGATTTGGACATTTAAGTTTCATTTTCAGTGGCTTGAATGTTTGTAGGGTGCCTGATGTACAAGTTTAGAAAGCAGATGAGTGATCATGATGAAGGATCAGATTTGGGACTGACCTGCATGGTGATAATGACAGAAATCATAGAAAAGATTTGATAAAGGGAGAGGGAGAAATTAAGGGGCAGAAAATTCAAATCTTGAGAACAAACATATTTAGGGAATAGAACCTGGGAGTCAGTGGGGAAGTTGGGAGCCTCCAGAGAACTATGAAGGGTGACAGAATGTGCCACCCCAAAATATGCCTCCTTGACATAAGGATTATTTTGAGCAGGTTATTTTGGGAAACAGCAGACACAGGAGAAATTCTGAAAACAGACTAGAAGTTACCGCTTGTGTAAGGGAAATTTACATTTATAAAGGAAATCTCCACTTATAAGGGTGCCTCTCTCTCCTACCTGAAAGGAAAGGATGACTAAATCACTAGACTCTAGTCAGTAGACAGGCATGAATTTAAGAGTGCATAAAAAATCTTACTCATATTTACCATACTTTACCTGGTCACCTCCCCATAACTGGCCTCCTCCACTTCTCCTCCTCTGTCTTTAGCTGAAGATGGTATTTCAGCCTGAATTCTAAGCCACCGCTGAGAGTTACTCACTTTTCCCTGGGTATACATGAGGTATAACATGTTAATAAACCTGTGTGCTTTTCTCTTTTTAATCTTCCTTTTGTTACAGGGTTCCCAGATGAGAACTTAGAAGGGTAGTGAGAAAACTATTTTTCTTCCCCTAAGGTTAGAGAGAGAATAAGTTAGTAGAGGTTATAAAAGTCAAGGGGAAGCTTTGTTGGTGGCAGGTTTAATTTTAAATTTATATGTGTGAACTAATCACACCTGCAGGCAAAGAGGAAAGGGCCAATAAAGGGAAGGAACCAAATACGTAGGAAAGGAATAGAATTACTATCAGAACATAGTCCCCTAAATGTAAAAGGAAATGGAAAAGAGAGTGCAAGTAGAGTTTACTCATGGCTTGAGCAAAAGGCTGTGTTAATTTGACCTAGGATGACAGGGAAAGAGAATAAATGGAGACACAGAGAAATTTTAAGATGGTAAGTAATGAGGCTGAGGAAGCCTGTAATATATGCCTTCTCAGACAAACAAAAGCAAGGTCACCTGTAATAAATAAAGGTAGGACTTGGGCTTAATGGATTTACTGAAAATGCATAGGGGATAGTAAAATATGAAATTCAAAAAAAGAAGAAAAGGGGTTTTGAAGAATAGCAATGGCTCTGCTGATGTTGCAGTAGAACCCAGCTCTAGAGCTTCTTTATTAGCTCTGAATGCCAGGTGCTTGAGAAGAGGATTGTGGGAAGGTCTGACCCTGACAACTAGGCTTGCAGGGAGACAAATAAAGGCCAAAGAAAGGGAGGAAGGGGTCAAGGGACTGGTTTTCCCAAGCCTCTCCAGTAAGAGCTTGACTGTTTACATATATTTGCCAAGAGATAAAAGAGCTGATCTTGTCATATCTCAAACCTTGGCATACAGTGGTACCATTTCTAAGAAACATGTTATCACTAGAATTTAAGATTGAGCTCCCTCTTTTTAATGTTTAATGAAGTCCCCTAGGGATTGTCTGAACAATGACTTCCATTAAATACAACTTATTTTCTTTAACATAAGAGGTTGAGAGAACATTACATATCTCTAATGCTCTTACCTGAAAATCTGAATCTCAAATTCCACTGTGCCATCTTTACACTGAAATAAATTTGAATGCAGAAACTGCATACTTATATAGAATGTTAAATTTAAACATTATGGTCTTCTTTTTAAAGAAAATAATTTTGTCTTAAAATTTTTAAAAAAATGACAAAGTGTAAAGACTTTCTCTGTCCATTTGACCTAACACGGAGGGAGGTGAAATGGAGATTGAACTGGAACGCAAGGTATTAATCATCTGTGCAACTCTAAAAAGGTAACTTAAATTCTGGGCCACTTCTATTATCCCCCATGGAGAGTTTGATACATGCCAAGCTCATCCCCAGGTCTTTTTCAGTTGTACCATTCCATGAGGTCACAGGCCAGGGGTTAAGTCTTAACATAATTCTGTAATTCCCTTCTCCACCTGGATCTAGTAAACCCAGTAATTGTAGAAAAAACAAATTTGCAAAGTAAACAAAATGGGGTTCATTATTCAACCAACCAACACACACAAAGAGTGCATTACAAGAATTTCACATATGATCATTCAGGAGCTCTTCAAACCATTCAAGGTCAACCTCTAACCAACATCATAAATCCCAGATATTGTTTCTCTTAACAGAGCCCCCCTTCATCTTCCTGTCCAACTCCCCTCAGCCCTGGCCATACACTGCCTCACCAGTTTCAGAATCAGGGGTGAAATGTGTAGTGAGAAATGAAACCCAGAAGGATTCTCCATTTTCAAAAGTGAAATTCAGATTAGAATCCCATTACATTAGTAGAAACCTCTCTCAGAAATCTATTGTTATTTAACGATTATAGCCCCTTCTCCATAGGTTAATCCTCTCCATTACAAAGAGCTGGAAAACAATTTAGCACTTCAGATGCTCTTCCCTTTTCCTGACACTGCCAACTATTGAGCATTTCTTTCTCATCCAGCTGATGAGAAGAAACTAGAAAGACGCTGGAAGGACAATGCCCCAACGCCTCCTTTGTAGTAGCCTGGTCCACATGTGACCAGAAGTGTCACTAGTGTGACTGTCTACAATAAGGGACTGGATTTCACTATCAGGTTCTTGATATCACCAATTATCAGGAGCTATGCAGATTTTCTTACTTTCTCCTTTTGATTTTAAAAGTTACTTCTGAGAGAAGTATTTTACTTGGGCAGGGATAATACTGGTATATGCAGGAGATGAAATTCAAATATTATAATCAGGATCTTTAGGACACACTGTGTTAAGATGCATCCATTTTAAAATGTCTCCTTGAAAACAACCCAATTAAAAAATGAGCCAAGGATTTGAGTAAACATTTCTCTAAAGAAAATTTACAAATGGCCACTAGGCCTACGAAAAGATATTCAACATCTAATCCTTAGGGAAATGCAAATGTCAAACACA
Source organism: Lontra canadensis (assembly GCF_010015895.1). Classification (NCBI taxonomy): domain Eukaryota; kingdom Metazoa; phylum Chordata; class Mammalia; order Carnivora; family Mustelidae; genus Lontra; species Lontra canadensis. Next base: position 1,096,644 of record NW_022631036.1, read on the forward strand.
AAGAAATACCAATTCATACCCCTTAGTATGGCTACTATCAAGAAAAACAAAAGTCCCTAAGAAATAACAAGTGTTGGTGAGGGTGAGGAGAAACCGGAACTCCAGTGTACTGCTATGGGATTGTAAAACGGTACGGCTACTATGGAAAACAGTATGGTCATTCCTCAAAAAATTAAGTAGAATTATAATTTGATCCAGCAATTCAATTCTGGGTACCCAAAAAGAGTCAAGGCAGGGACTCAGACAGATAATTGTACACCCATGATCACAGCAGCATCATTTATAACGGCTAAAACATGCAAGCAACCCTGGTGTCCAACAGATGAATGAATAAACAACACATTGCATATACACACAATGGAATATTATCCAGCCCCAAAAAAGAAGGAAATTCTGACACCTGCTATAACATGTATGAACTCTGAAGACATTACAGTTAAGTGAATGAAGCCAGGCCGGAGAAGATAGATACTACAGGATTCCACATGTATGAGGTACCTAGAGGCAGAGAGTAGAATGGCGGTTGCTAGGGGTTGGGGGGAGAAGGAAATGGGGAGTTATTGTTTAGTGGGAATAGTTTCAGTTTGAGAAAATGAAAAAGATCTGCAAGTGGATAAGTGGTAATGGTTATACAACAATGTCAATATACTTCATGCCACAGAAGATTTATTTAAAAATAGTTAAAATGGGAAATTTTATGTTATACATATTTTACCCCAATAAAGAAAAAAAAAAAAATGTCTCCTGGAACCTTGGCGGTGGTAGCAAAGGCAGACAACATGCTAACTTTTCCTTATGCCACCAGGGAAGGAAAATTGACATCTGAGTACCTACTAGGTACCAGGCACTCACATAGTCACACACAAAAGCAAAACCAAAACACCACAACACAAACAAAAATCAAACCTTGATTATGCACTATTAGCTTGTCTTTACAACGAAGAAACTAAAGTTTATACGTTAACGTACTAGGTCAAATAGTAAAAACCAACGGTAGGATTCAAAGGCAGATCTGCCTGACTCTCAAAGCCCGTGTTCTTTTCACTCCTCGATGTTCTTTTATTTTACCCACAGCTGTCTTTTTGAACTGGCTTTCTGCTTTGACGATAGAGCTTTTATACTTAAAAGTTAGACCTGCCTTCTGAGGTGAGCTAAAAAAGTCCGTCAACCACATACATTCACTCTGTGCCTACCATATGAGGCCCAGGGCTGGCCACAAAATAATGGGAGTCATGTTTCCACTCAGCCATTGGCCATATGGCAGAAAAAAAAAAAAACATATGATTAAAATTTCAGTGTAGGTCGACTACCTCAAAGGCCCCAGAATACTCTGAGCAAAAGCATTATGTCTTTCAATATTCCATATGGCCAGAACAAGTGGAAGGAGTCTCATTTTATAGCACTGAAGCATTTTTATCTTTTTCCTAAACCTTCTACCATCACAGTTACTGATCAGCTGTTACTCACTAATGTTGTGCTTCAAGATGGAATTGAACAATTAAGGAAATGTTTTGTGCGGTGCAGAAAATAGACAACTCTCAGCTGTTTTGTGAAAGAGAATGGGGGGTCCTTTTGACTCCCCTGTGCCTAAGGGCCAAGGTTTCATTTTCTCACTCTTGTGAAACACACTGAGGAGAGTAACACAGACTGTGTACACATCCCCAAACAAAGCAGGCTGTTAGCACGATCTACTGAATATCCAGCCCATAGACGAGTAAGGACCAAGGGGGGAGCCCCATCCTCATACAGTCCAGATTCCCAACTTTCTACTTCATTTAATGACAGGCAGCTTGATCATGGAACTCTGATTAGGGGCATTCTGGATCCAAGATCTACCCTCCATCTCCTCCGTGGAAGATTATCTTTACATATTTTATTCTTTAGGAGGGAAATGGGAGGTGCAACTGTGAAAGAAAGGGAATGACTTATCTCGCCTACAGGTTTGATTAAATTCAATGAATCCGCAAGGAAACTCCATGGTTTCCACACCAGCGATATTTTGCCCCTTAGGCACAGTACAAGTTTAATTTAATAAGTAAGCTCAAAAAAGTGACATTTTTTTTTAGTGACTAAGGATTCTTATCTCTGAAAATGTGCTGCTACACCACAAATTTTGAGACACCAAATCGATTTCAGAAAGATGGCATTAAAAAAGAGGGCTTACAGCTCTTCATAATTGAGAATGGAGACAAAGGAGGAAGCATATTCACTCTCAATGGCATATGTAGGATTTAAAAACTGTATTTTAAGAATCTGAGTATCTAAATATGACCTTTTTACTATTTTTTACTCCACTATAAGCAATTCCTTCTTTCCTTTGAAAATCCTCTAATCCTTTCATTCTAAAAATTCAAGAAAAAAAAAAAACCTTTTTTCAATGACCATTTATTGCTCACCCACACTTTACGTTGGAGACAAAGCTTAATTTCTTAAATCATGCTTCACTAGGGTCTTAAACTCTTCCTCCTCCATATCCTGCCAAAGAAATCTCACAATGTCATTTTCCAGTCTGTTAGACCTATTTATTGGACTTTCACGTATCATTCATAAATCTGAACAGGTCATGGTTATGGGCTCTCATTAACAGGACCCATGGCTCAAGATAAGCAAAGAATAAAATTGCATTCTGATTTTACTATCTGGCTCTGCTTACAGCGTATACAGGTAAAGAAATAACCCTGCTCCACTTCCACATTTTGTCCCTCACTGAAGTTAATATGTGTCTTGACCTACAGATGAATAAAATCCATAGAAACATCAAATTCATACATATCTGATTCTGGACAAGTTAAACCCGCCAGGCTCCTTTGAGAAAAGATGCAACTTTAGGAGGAGACCTACTGGCAAATGGGAGCTGTTTCTGAGGCTACCCTGAAAGCAGCTGCACAGAGCCCAGGGAGGAAGACACCTTTTTTTTAAATGGTAAATATTGTCCCTCGCATACGCTATTCCAGTTTTTGTTGGCAAATCCTGAGTGCAAAAGGATTTAACAAAAAAAAAAAAAAAAAAAAAGAAGAAGAAGAAGAAGAAGGAAGAAAGAAAGAAAGAAAGAACAGAAAGAAAAAGACTAAAATCTATCATTATACTGCAAAACAGAAGACACCTCAGTGAAATATGTAAGAAAGATAATGCAACCAACATTTTCCACCATTTACGCCCTCAAAATGAGGGGACTGCCACGCTCAGATGATGAGCCCACAGCTTCAGAGCCCCAATTCATTTCAACTGATCCCCGCTTTTCTTCCAAGAGAACTATGCAAAGGTCTCCTTGCATGTAGCGTGCTTTCCTGACGAATCACTAAAGCTGGACGCCAATGATTTTTTTTAAGGCGAATGTGCTACAAATTTGATCATTCTCAAAAGCCCTTCTAAAAGAACCCATCCTAATCCTTTTCCCCCAATCCTGAAGCCAAGTCCCTATCTTCCCTCAGAAATCTGCCCCGAAAAACCGTAGGCGGTGGTCCCTTTCTCACGGAAAAAGGAGCAAGCGGAAAAGCGTCCCCTTTACCTTGGCGCCCGCGGCTGGTGGGAGAGCGGCCGGTCTCCTGTGTGGGAGCCGAAGTGTGCAGGCGAGCCCCGGAGCAGCCCGCGCAGCCCGCCCCGCGCAGCCCGCCCCGCGCCGCCCAGCCCAGCAGTAGTAGGAGCTGCCACGGAGCGGCCGCCGCTGTGCGCTGTGCGTGTGTAGCAGCGGCGCCTGCAGCCCAGGGACTAGTCCCCACCCAGCTTTGTCTTCAATCATCGTGCTTTCTACAGGAAGCGGCGCATCTCCCACTTCCTCCTCTTCTGGGTAGCTTTTCGCCGCTTGCTTCTTTCCCTCTCACTCAAGCTCGCGCTTTCGCCTCCTCCTGCGCTGCTCACACTAGTGTGACCAGAACCCCGCTCCCCCTTTGTTCCAAGTCCCTCTGGTACCTCTGTTCCTTCCTTCCCCCTTCTCATTCCCCTCACCTCCACGACAGCTTCCAGCCACTGCCTGTCCGTCCCCCGGCTTCCCTCCTGCAGTCGGCTGCTTAGCCTGCACTGGCCAGCTGTGATGGTGCTGCTGCTGCTGCTGGTTTTGGGGGGCCACAGCCGCTGGCCAGGTTCTGGCCCTGAAATCCAGCACCAGCCTCAATGGCTGCTCCTGCCTTACGTGGTCCCTCTCAAGGCAGCCCTCTGGGAGCCTGCAGCTTGCAGCTTCTTGCTGCAGCATTTTGCTCTGTGGCCAACATTCAGGCAGCTTCATTTCTCCAAGGTCCCACTACCACTGAGATCTTAACCCACATGCTCAGAAAGGAATGGCCCTGATTAAGTATCCTTGTGGGGCACCGGAGCCAAACCAAGTCCCACACTGCTACCTGTAGCCTAGCAGTGAAGACATATTCCCAAAAGATTCTCAGTGGTGTGAGGGAATGGGCAAGATCTGAATGGTGTGTATTCCCAGCCTAGAAAGAGATCTCTGCCTCTGCCCCCCACCTACACCCTCACAGACTCACACTGGTAGGGCTCTATGGACCCTCACCATCCTCTAATCCTTTTCCCTCATTTTAGGACACGGTGTAATGTTCAGGGTAAGGGAGTCTGTCTACCAGGATTGGAATCCAAGCGGTCATACTGACCATATGAACTTGGGGAAACTAACTTCTGTGGTCTTTCACTTCCTCACCTACAAAACAGAGAGGATTATAGTCCAGCCCACAGGAGACTGTGAGGATTAAAGAGATGTATACAAAATGCTCATAGTTCCTGGGATTTAGAAAGCATTCAATATGTATTAGCTCCTATTATTCTTAGAGGATGTGGGAGCTCAGAGACAGCATGGGACTTTGATCATCAGCTGTCACATCAGGACCTTTCCTTGGTTTCTGGATTCCCCAAAGTTAGTACATTCACCACTATACCCCCATGATCTTGGTGACAATTTATTCAGCCTCAGTATTAATACAAGCTGCTTTGGGGGAAACTACAGATTAAACATGGCCTGGGGGCATGGGAAAATCCTTCCAGTATCCCTGCAGTGCTGTTAAGAAACCTCTCTCTAGTTTTCAGTGCACCGAAAGCTAATCCTCCCTAACCAACGGAGTTAATCCCCAGCTCCACCTTTTTTAATCCAGTCCTGCCGTAATCCTCCAGCAGGTCTTCCTAACCCACCTTGAGAGCACAGCACATTAACATGGAAGGTACAGAATTTAATTTCTATGAAATGGTCTCAGACAGTCCCAGTATACCCTGTGTTTTGATTGAATGATCTGTGAACAGAGTTTGCTTTTCTTTCTGGAAATCTTTGATCAAAAAGGACCCGTATGTCAACTCACTAACATCAGAAAATTACAAAATGGATAGTTTAAAGATTAAAAATAAAGAACTACTTTTGAATCACCAGCAAACAGAATTGTAGGAGGGGGAAAGAATGGACATATAGATTCCACTGTGTCCTGCAACCCAATGGAAATCAGACATGAATTTCCTCCAAATTACAAATCTTCATATCAAAGGTTACCAGGAGCTTTTAAAGAAAAATTTATATACAGTATATATGATGCAAGGCTTAAAAAAAATTGAGAATCGGGGCACCTGGTTCACTCAGCGGTTAAGCCCCTGCCTTCAGATCAGGTCATGATCTCAGGGTCCTAGGATGGAGCCCCTCGGCAGGCCCTCTGCTCAGCGGGGAGCCTGCTTTCCCCCTCTCTCTCTGCCTGGCTCTCTGCCTACTTGTAATCTCTCTCTCTCCCTGTCAAATAAATAAATAAAATCTTTAAACAACAAAAAAATGAGAATCGAAATTATTAATGACTAGAAAGATTATGGAAACAAATCTCTGGTTAATTTTAGACTAGGGGATTTTGGTGGTAACTCTGGATTCAAACAGTTCTGTCTCTTTTTTTAATCCTTTCTCTCTCTCTCTTTCTCTCCTTCTCACACACTCTCTCAACCAGTAGAGAGTGGTTCCTATATAGTGGTATTATATATAGGAAAATCACTTTCAGACAATGAAATCTACCAGGAATTTGGCCCGCTGCCTTCTGACTAGCTCTTTCACCTCTGGCCCTTATAAAACTCTTAGCAGGTTCACCTGGCCATTGCTGTGAACTTCCAAACAACCTCCCTTCACAGCAGAAACCAAGATTTTAAGATCTTTCTCTTTCTGTCATTAAACCCATTGCTTTCAACTGGTCCTAACTGCCTCTTTTTCTGAAGAAGAAAGAAAAATATGCAGGTGTAGCTTGGCCAAGAAAGAAGATTAATCCTGTTCAGATCTCTTAACACAAGCCTGGTAAGTACACACTAAGTCTACAAAGTGTTCATTTCTTAGGAGATATCATTACATCTCACCATTAAACATTCATGCCATTAGTAACTAAATATGAGCCTATCCTCAATGCATTTTATCAATGCATAACACAAAACCTGTAGAACAGTCCACCTTTCATCAATGGCCCTATTGGTTGTCATTGATACCTTGTATTTCTTGTGTCCACCACGTAGAAGAGGTTGATGGTCATAAAGAGGCCATCGTTTTGGCCTGATACCTCTCCTGTATTACAGCATGCTCTAGCTGAATGTCCTTTGAAGTTAACCTTCCCCAAATTTTATATATTGCCCCAACCAAAGCATATTCCCCCTTCCATAGTCTCCATTTCATGTAATGAGGCATACAGACCAGTTGCCCACAGAAGGAATATAGGAACACCATCAGAACGATTTGTCTCGGTTACCCTGTGTCCAATTCAAGTTTCCTCATCCTTTCGTTTCCACCACCAAACTATCCTTTTGACCCAACCCCTCCTCTCTCTTTCCTTGTCACGGCCTTATTACATAAATGCTTCGCTTTCCCCTATATGACTGCAAGCCTCTGGACTTTATCCTTCTACCTCCAGTCTCTAAGCTATGTCCACTTGAAGTACAGTGCTAACATGAGCAGTTGATACTGTCACTGTACTACTGTACTTTGTCATAGCTCCCCTCCCTGTTGCCTACAGGACACGTCTTAATTCCTCCGCCTGGCACACAAGACCTTGTAGAACGTGATCCAGCTACAGTCTCACCTTATTACCCAGCCTGCTGCAAGGCCACCACCACGGCACGCTTCACCAGGGACCGTGCTCTTTTCTCCTCTGCATCTTGGCATATGCTCTTCCTTTTGCCAGAAACGCCCTTTTCCCTTCCTCCATTTGGTCTGTTGGCAACCCCTACTCACCCCTTCAGGCGCAGCTTTATTCAGAAGATCACTCTGAACACACATGTAGCATTGGGCATTTCCCCCTCCAAGAATGCACGGTGCCTTGCCTCTCTCTCTGTGTCAGTGTGAACTGCCTGGCTTTAATCAGCTCTTATAGATCCACCTCACCTGTGACTACTTGAGCCCCTTAAATTTAGGGCCATGTTCCATTCATCTTTGTGTGTCCCAGAGCAGCTCGCGAACAGATGTTTGTATAATAAAAAGGCACCGTTGGCAGAAATTCCAGACCTGCCTTTGTATTCCTATGGGTGCCAGGGGAGGGAAAGAAAAGGGAAAGGTCTGGGGTGCCTGGGTGGCTCAGTGGGTTAAAGCCTCTGCCTTCGGCTCAGGTCATGATCTCAGGGTCCTGGGATCGAGCCCCACATCGGGTTCTCTGCTCAGCGGGGAGCCTGCTTCCCTCTCTCTCTCTCTCTGTCTCTGCCTGCCTCTCTGCCTACTTGTGATCTCTCTCTCTCTGTCAAACAAATAAAATCTTAAAAAAAAAAAAAAAGAAAAGGGAAAGGTCTGATACAAGAACCTGGTCATGGGATAAAAAACAATAATCCCTCGATTTTTTTGCAAGTTGCAGAAAACCATCATACCCGAGCACCAAATTCTGTATTTTTATTATATAGGTGAATCCTGGTTCTATGTCTGGAATTGCTTATAAAGCACAATCTGGCAATAAAAAGTAATTTTAAAAAGTAGATTTTAAAAAGAAATTAAAAAAAAAAAGGAAAGAAAGCTGTTCTTTACTTGCATTTCTGGATGAACTTTAAAGAGACTAATTTATAAGCCAGAAACACTTTTCACATTCCCTCCTGCACACTCCAGTTTTTGCCACCTCGCAGCTGTCCCAGAGGCTCTCACATGCCAGATCCCCAAACTCTTCTCCAATCTCTTGACAATATTGTTCCTCTCTCTCTCCTCCGCCCTCATCTGCCTACTAGTTCTTTACTATTTTGACTCACTTGCTTTCTCTGGCTAAGCCCTCCCTCCTTTTCTCATGTCTCAGTTTTGAAGTCTCTCCTTCCTCATTCTATTGTACCAGGCAGGAGCCATAAACCAGCAGAGCCATTCTTGGAGTGCACGTGTGGGCTGTCACAAAGAAGAGAGTGAATGGGAAGAAGGTGAATTCACGTACAAATAAATCTTGTCCCACTCAGATCTATAGGTCACCGGGTCATTGCCTCTGCCCAAACGTCTGAGCCTACCTCCAGCCATTAGGAGGCAAGAAGACTGACTCATGTTTGGTTTAAAGAGAGTCAGGAGGTGAGGGAGGCAGAGAGAGTAGCTTTTTCTAGATAGATAGTGGCTACTCCTCACTAATGAAAAATGGCAGTCCCTGGTTCATGGTCCAGGAGAAAACCTAGCAGGACCAGGGGTCTGCAGAATAATGGCCAAGGGTTCCTCCAGAGGACAAGATGTTAAAGGTATGAGTTCCACTTTCCCTTTAGCTTGGGCAGGGCTAACAAGGGGGATTAAGTGGAATAGAGTGAAGCCCCCCAGATGCTCCTCTGATAGTGCCTGAAATGTCACCAAAATTAAATTTGGGTTATTAACCCAAAAATATATGAGTGTGTCTGTTACATACATAAAGCCCTGGGGAAGTTGTCACTGATGAAGGAGTTCTAGAAATTCGCTTTCCTAACACCTCATGAGAAAACAAACCCAAGTGTTGATGGGAAGGGTGGGGGTGGATTCAGAGGCTGAGGGAGGCTGGAAGCTCGGAGCAGGGAGGCTAACCATGAAGCTGGAAAAGACACTAATTATGGAGGGGACCAAGGAGGAAGAAGGCCAGAGATGGGGAGGGAGGCAGAATCAGGGTTGGAAGTAAGTCAGAGAGGCCTGGATGTGCAGCCAAACAGGGGGATTCTGGCCAGGCTGAAGAAGGCTAGACACTGCCCAAGTGGACACTGCCTGCGATGTGTCTGCTGTGCTGGTCTTCCCAAAAGAAGACAACGTTCCAGACCCTCCAGCGGCAGAAGTGGGAGCCGGACCATCGGCCGGGTTGATAAAAGAGTTTAAATCAAATGTGTTTTTACCATAAAAACAGGAACAGCAGCTCTGCAAATACAACGTGTTCCCTCTAAAAAGTCTCTGAAGATCCACACAGAAAATCAGGGACAACAGGAAGTGAGGAACAGGATCAAGAAGAACAGGATCAGCAACCAAGTATGACAGAGGTGAGAGAACGCAGCGTGCAGCAAAGCCTCGGAAAAACAACCGTTGGAAGGAATAGCAGAATTAAAGGATATAAATCCGTGAGATTAACATCACGCAAATAAACCATTTCAAAGTGTCTTGGAAGAAAACTGATATAGTAAGAACTCCCATCATTTGTGGGCAAGGCAGAAAGGCAGGACGTGATTTTTTGGGGCCAAATATGTCAACCAGGAAGGGTGATCTATTTCCACAGGAAATGCGTTAACAAAAGGCTGGAGAACCAAAGGAGATGTTGGGAGGCCTCAAAATCGTGGTGTCTTTGTTGATTTCCCTAACGTAAAGAGGATTCATAGGTTTACTTATGACCTTGGTCCCCCCCACCGAGCTCTGTTTTCCTTCTAGGTTCTCACTTTGAATTTTCCTATGATAAAATTTCAGAAACAGAAGCATGGGCCAACGTTGAAAGAGGCTCTGTGGTATGAGGTGTTGGGTGGTGAGTCTGTCTCTCCTACAGAATCCACTCCAGTCTACGAAGCCCCCTGAGTGCTGAGGACAAAGGTTGTGCCTCTCTGGGGGTTCAGCGCCTTGCCTAGCACTTGGCGCATCGTGTGTGCTCAGTACACGTTCGGTGACTTTAACTGAATCTGCACAATCGGACCCAGCGGGAGACACTTAGGAGTACTACTGACCACTGCAAAAACACCAGAACATACATTTTACAAAATTCTAAGAGAATGAGCCAACAAACCACCGTGGCTGCTTCTAATACCACCCAAAATGTGCCCAGAAATCGAAAAATTAGCAGACGTGGAAGGTGGAAAAGACGTTACCAACTGACTAATATTAAACTAGTATGAAAATCCATTATTTGCTCAGATGATAATGAGGTCCCACCGTATGTGGAAAGCTCCAATAAAGTTTTTATCCATTGATACTTGCAAATCCTTACACTGGGAGGTGCATCTTTAGTAATGTAAAACCTTTGCCGTAACTTCCTATGAAACTTTACAAAAATGACATCAGTTACAGAGTAAGAAATTATTCCACATTCTTTAAGTGTCGCACAAAGCAAATTCAGCAGAGAACTGGGTGGTGTATAGTAAATGTGGAAGTCTCAAATTATTGACCTGACAAAAATAAGCAAGACGATTCCTCAGGAAATTACTATTTTTACATGTGATGTTTTCTCAAAGAAAATGGCTGGGTTGGCAAAGCCTGGGTGGCTCAGTCAGTTAAGCATCCAACTCTTGATTTGGGCTCAGGTCATGATCTCAGGGTGGAGAGATCAAGTCCTGCGTTGGGCTCCGCGCTCAGTGGGGAGTCTGCTTGGGATTCTCTCCTTCTCCCTCCCACACCGTGCCCCTGTCACAGTCACTCACATTCTCTCTCACACATAATAAATAAATAAGTCTTTAAAAAAAAAAAAAAAAGAAAGAAAGAAAGAAAGAAAGAAAAGAAAATAGCTGGGTTAGGTGTAGCACCCCTCCCCCCAACAAATCACCTCTTGCTTCTCCTGGTTATAGTTCTTATCACACTTGATTGTCATGGTGTGTTTCTCTTTCTCTATCCTCTAATCTATGTGGAATTCTGGAATACACAGGTAATGTCTTACTCGGCAGTATATCTAGCAGTTTCCACAACGCTTCATGCACATCACATAGTCGGTATGCAATAAATATTTGTTGCATGTGTGAATAAAGGCAAAAGTGTCCCAAGTAAGGGACACAAATTAATTTAAGCAGGAATATTATAAGCCAAATATTTGTGGATTTATTTGTAATTTCAAAAACATTAATATGGTCCTAGAGTATCTTTTTGGTAAGCAAGGTTGTCATTTTTTGGAACGTTGTCCTTTATGGCTTTGTTTTCAAGTGAAAAGAATGGGTTACTTGCTCGAGATCAGTTACTGTCATTACATCCTTCCCAGCTCAAGATACTGGAATTCACCCAGACCACAGCCAAGTCATTTGTTTGCTACTGAAATATTTATGTACATTTCTCCTAACTCCCCAACCTCATATTTTGCATCTAGAAAGTAGGTAGATATTTATGAACTAAAATGTAATAGCATAAATATGACTAAAGAAAACCCCACCAATACCTAGTAAACACACTTGGCACTCTAACATTTAAAAGTCAAAAACTACATGACCTGTATTCTTACCTAAGGATTACATGTGCCAGTGGTTTCATATCTGAAGAAAATGGCAGCAACAACTTCAAATAATATAAAGATGGACAAAAAGTTGTATGTGCTCATAACTGAGAGGATGCCACTAGAGAAAAATAAGATTTCAAGGAAGAAGTGAAAGTGATCAGAATGAATAAATTTTCTTAATTATTATTGAAACAGACTCCCATTTTATTCTGGAATAATAGTCTAAGGAAATTCTTCAAAGACCCACCATTTCTGACAATCATCAGATGGCAACATCAAAACACCTTTCTACTCCTACATCTCTGTGCTTAATCTCAGTTAGCCTGTGTCTTGTTGGTGCCTGGTCCATAGTAAATTCTAAATTTTTGTGACTTGAGTGAACATTACAGTAACAGAAAGTCACTCTTCATATTCATAATATATGTAAGTGATGAGGTTTAGTATTAATTAGAGATAAAGCTGTTGGTTCTGGTATGGATTCTGGATAGCTGTATCTCATTACCAAAAGGAATTATCACGAAGGCTTCTGTGTAGATGTCATGTGGCGCACGGGTGCACATGTGATATGCATGTCTGCTCACCGTGTTCTCTTAACAACCAGCTTGTGTCCTCCACTCCTGCTTCATGACTAACTTTCCCCCAATTCATAGCTAAAAAGGTGTTCATTTATAATGCACCCTTTAGGGCTGTTGGAAGAGAAACCTCCTTCCACCCACCCTGGATTGGAGGACGCCTTCTTACAATCAGTTAGTTGGGATAAAACAGCATGGACATGGCTCCCTGGTGGTGGGGGGTTGCGGGGGGGCAGGGCAGGAGAACTGTTTTCTGCTTGTTCTCTGTTCTCTTCTGTCGGTAACCAGAGGTCAGCAACCTCTTTCACCTCAGAAGTGCCACAGAGGACAAGAAATTTCCACAGGTGCTCTTGGCAGATTTCAGGAAGAAACCAAGAAACCGAAGAGGGGAAATAAAGGGGAAGATTAGGAGGGAAGTGTTTCTTTTTCTCAAGAAAACCATTTTTTAAACAAGACCTCTGAAAACAGAACTCAACTGAGAGCCAGATAAACAGAAGACAATTTAATTTACTTTTAAGAGGGAGAAATGTGAAAACCTGGTTTTAAAATGAAGGGAAAACACCAACAATACTTGAAAGGAATAGCAAACAGAAGAGGGTGACAGGATTAAGAGGCAACTGTGTTGCTTGCAAAGCTCCCAGAGGCAAATTCTAATTCACTGAGTAGCAGTACTCTTTGGTGGGAGGTTGTGGGGGGGGGCACATCGGGGTGGATAAGCTTTTAGTTTAAAAGGGTACAGATATTACAGAATTAGTCATTTAAAAACATTTACTTTTTATCTAAAATTGGATACAATTTATACATTGAAATACACAAGTATTTATTGGGAGCTTGCTAGGGGCCTGTGGGAAACAAAATAGACTCTGTCACTTACCTCATGAAGTTTATATGATAGTGGAGGGAATCAAAAGTAAAACACAGTTGACCTTCGAACAACGCACGAGTGGGTTAAACTACACGAGTCCACTTTCAAGTGGATTTTTTTTTCCATACAGTACAACAAATATATTTCTTCTTCCTTGTAATTTTCTTAACATTTTTTCTTTAGCTCCCTTTATTATAAGAATACGGTATATAATATATAACAGAATGTGTGTTAATTGACTATTTATGTTACAGTAAGGCTTCCAGTAATAGTAGGCTAGTAGTAAACTTTTGTGGGAGTCAAAAGTTATGTGTGGATTTTTTATTGTGTGGGGGGGGTCAGAGCCCCTAACTCCTGTGTTATTCAAGGGCCCACTGTCTCTACCACACAAATATATGTCAGGCAGCATCAAGTCCTATGGAAAAAAATTAAGATTACGTACAATTTTTTAAAGATTTTATTTGAGAGAGAGAGCAAGCATGAGCGAGGAGAGGGACAAGGGGGAGGGAGAGGGAAAGGGTCCCAAGCAGACTCCACATGGAGCACAGAGCCCAACACGGGGCTCCATCTCAGGACCCTGAGATCATGACCTGAGCCGAAACCAAGAGTCAGATGCTTAACTGACCGCACTTCCCAGGCACGGGGGCATACAACGTTTTAAGTCGAAGGTTGCTAACTATTCCCTGATTTCTACCTTTCCCCACCCCTTTCCATTCATTCTTGCCCTTCTTTGCTGTGTTTTGTGCTGTGGTAGCTAGATGGCCCCCAGGTATTACTGGGTCCTGGTGCATACCCTCGTGTGGTCTCCTCTCACACTGACTCAGAGCTGCTAGAACAGGGCTGGAGTGACCGGATGTGACATTCAGGCTAGGTCAGAAAGGACATCGTAGCTTCCACCTTGGCCCTCTTGGATCTCTCACTGGCAGCAGCCAGGCGCCATGCTGTGAGCATTCTCAAGCAGCCCTGTGGAGAGACCCACATGCGGAGGATCTTTGGTCTCTGGCTGACAACCAGTAATGACTCACCAGCCACGTAAGTGAGCCCCCTTGGAAACGGATCCTTCTTCCCACAAGAGTCTTCATGTAACTGCCATTCTGACTGCAGTCTCATGTGAGACCTGGGCCTGGAAACAGCATGATAAGCTGCTTCCAAATTCCTGAGCCATGGAAGGAGATAATGAGAGCTTACTCTTTCAAGCCACTGCATTTTGGGGCAATCTGGTGCAAAACCAGAGATAACTTCTAGAGCACCCAAAACCGACTGTATTACCCGGACTCCTTTACGCTATGGTTTCCAGCTGTGTTTGGCCAATGCACAGACAGTGAGGTCAGTGGCTTATGCCTTAGCATTTTGTTCGGTGCAGCTCCATGGGTCTTCAGGATGCAACTCTTTGTGCTCCTGTAATACTCTTTCTTCCCTTTGCCCCCTTCAAGACCACCTGTGGACTCTGATCTCCCTGCTGGCTTCCTTGTCCCTGCACACAGTGAACAAGTCCTTTCATTCTCCTAAAATCTGTGTGACTTTCATTTCCAGCCAAGACTCAAACTGATGCAAAAGGCTCCCTGTAGGAGAGGACATTTAGAGACGCAAAGGAAGTGAGGGAAGGAGGCCTCCTAATGTATGGGGAAGAGTATCCCAGGGGGCAAAGACTCTGAGATGAGGGGATCTTTGATGTGTTCAAGACAGCAAGGTCAACGTAAGAGTTAGAATGCACAAATGGGAGAGTCAGGGTATGAGGATGGAGGGCTAGGCAGAGGCCACATCAGGTCGTGGTTGCATTCTGAGTGTTGTACACAGTCCTGGGGTGGGTTGGGCGAGATCTCAGTGGGGGCATGACATGATCTAATTTGCCTTGCCCTGTGAGACCAAGATAGGAACTGGGAGACCAGTCAGAAGGCTCCTTTAGAACTCAGGAAGATGAAGACAGCTCGGGTATTGTAGGTAATAAAGGTTGAGAGAAGAGACTGAATTCAGGGTATGTTTTGAAGCCAGACCTGAAAGAATTCGCTACTAAATTGGATTTGAGAGAAGGAAAGGTAAGGAAGACTCCAAAGTGAATGATGGATGCTGGCGTCACTTACTGAGATGGAAAACAGGGAGCAGAGGAGGGCAGTTTGGAGGAAGGAGGGGCAGAAATCAAGAGTTTATTCATTTCATCTTCAAAAGAGGAAAAGAGTAACATTCTGCTGTTAAAAAGGAGGATGAGAGGTTTGTTTTTTTTTTTTTCTCACTTTACAAAACAGAGGATCTTCCTTTACAGAGGAACTTTCCTATTTCCCTGCCTATTAGGGTACTGCCATTAGAAAATTTTTTAAAAATCAAGTAGTGCATTCTCAGGTTTAGTTATAAATATGATCAGTTACGGGTCAGTTCTGGCTCCCCAAAGGTCAGACTAACTAAATCCGGAAGCCATGTCTGTTCCTGGGTTCTGGAGTGCCTTTTGTCTGTTATAAAACACGATCTGCCTATCAGTTGAGGATTCTAATTATCAAGCTTGTAAAAGATAATCTCACTGGTTAACCTCACATGACTTTCTTTTTAAAAAAATTTGAAATATGACTACCCTCAGCTCCAGAAGCAGATGTGGCAGGAAACAAGACTCAACAGACACTTCCGTTTTTCTTGGGACAGCACCCTTTGCCCCATTTCCGCAGTTCAAGGTTCTTCTACCATAAAAGTAGAGCTGTGCCCCAAACCCAAACCAGACACTCACCCTGCTTACACAACATCAGTTACCTGACTTTCCTTGGCAGACCCGAAACTTTAGAGAAAACTGGGCAATTTGGTTTGGGAGCTTGTGCTGATGGCCTTCCCTGGAGGGACATGTTAGGAGACCAAGTCAGCACCCAGTGCCCTGAGGGGGGAAGGGAATGCCCACCCACAGGCTCACTGGCACCCTCCTCTACAGAGAGCTTTGTGATGCTGGTGCACAGCTGCCCTGATGCCAACTGGCATTTGTTGTTGGTGGTGTTGTTTGTTGTTGCTGTTGTTGTATTCAGAATGACCTCTTTCTAAAAATTCTGTAGGCTTCCGGGAAGGGACACAGCCTACTGTGATAAAATGGACTTCTCCCTTCCCCCACTCTGGTTGCTATAGCAACTCTGAATGACTGATTTCCTGGTTGCCATGTAAATGCAGTGGGATCCCAGCCACCGCACCACACAAAGACGTCAGTAAGAGTAGTGAGAAAACAAAAATCATATTTAAAAAGACAAAGAGTTTCATCGCAAGCCTTTTTCTCACACAAAGGCAGAGGAAAGAACCAATCGTAATTGGAAACAGTGTTCTTCCTGAGGTAGGACTGTGTCTCTCCCTCACTGGAGGGAAGACTGAAAAAGAAGGGGAAATCCCTCCTTTGTAGTGGAGTTGGCATGGTGACAGGAAGACAGATGCCATTCTCAGGTGGCAGGAACCCCTCAGTAATCAGCCTGAGTCCCACAGAGAGGAAATCTGAACTATTTAACTGGGGTGGAAGAATCAAGTTGAATTGAAAACAAAATAAAACAAAAGTCTTGTGGACATCATTTAGAATTATATGCATTATTTTAGAATTAAGATTCCAAATGCTCCAATTTGCATTATTTTAGAATTAAGATTCCAAATGCTCCAAATGCTCAATGCTTGACAATGAATTTTTATTTCTATTCAATAACTTTGGAGAAATAAAATGCTGTTTTTCTAATTTTTAAAAAATTTATTTGTAACATCCTGATAAAACCATATGCCAAATATTGATTAATTCAGATTTCTACAATTTTCATAGCCGGGTGTTAATTGTGTTTAGTAATACCTAAAAAAATCACTGGCAGGAAATATATAGGCTCTATTTTGTATGACTCTATGTATACAAAAACTCAAGTTGTGGATAACTTGCCTCTTTGACTTCTCATCATATCGTAGAACCAAATGGTTTAAAATTAATCTGTTGTTTCTTTTCCAGAAAAATCTTTCTGCCTTTTGCCTCATGTTTCATATAAAGGTTTTCCAAAACCTAATCAGGCAGAATTTCCATTGGTTTGCTGGAAAATGCATATAAGGAGAGCTATTGGTGTTTGCTATTAATTTTTGGCATTGAATCACAAAGTAGTTGTTTTGAATGCTTATCTTGGGGCAGGTTGGAGCTGGAATGAGTTAAAACCTTCCATGTTTTATAGATGCTAGAGAAGTGACACAGGAGATAAATTTCTGTGCCCAGGGTACTCCAGAGTACAAAGCAGACTAAGCGAGGCCCTGTAACTTCACTTCTTAATATTCTTTCTGGCATTCGACACCACCGCATCGCAAAAGCCAGCATGTTCCAAACTGGGTCAGTAAGTGTCACACAAGGTAAAAAGTTGGGCAGGAGATTCAGAGCTCAGATAATTTTGCAAAATCTTAGGTTCAAGAATGTTAGGCAGGTTTATTTACTGCACAACTTCTCAGGGATTTTGATATTCCAGTATCTATGGTGATTCTCCAGGAGGGGGCTCTGGACAATATGCTGTTTCTCAAATGAACCTGACCACGGAGGGATGTCTTCACAGAACTTCTCTAGTTCCTCAGAGCATGCTTTGAGAAATGCTGGGCCAGATTTCTTTAAAATCTAATTATAACTTAAAGATCATAAATGTTTATTTATGGACCTTGAGAGCTTGTTTGGAGGTCCTAGCAGGGGAGCACACCTACTCGTATACCCTTGACTGCAGAATGGTCCTCTCCTCTATCAGGGAAGGTCGTCCTCTTCAACGGAGCATGTGGCTTTGGGAGGGATGCACATGGAGCAGTGAGGGAAGAAGGGGACACCCACCTAGCCAGCCGGATCAGCCTAATCAACCCTGGCAATCAATGGGGTGCAGATGTCACAGCCAGATCACCCTCACATCCAAATGTTTATTTATGATTTAAAATTACAAAATTTTAAAAAGCGATTGGCTCCATATGATACCCTAATTTAGCCCATAGACAGATTCTTAAGAAAGCCAAGAAGAAATGAAATAAATAAATAAATAAAAAGAATCCACAGTAAATTAGGTGCTTTTAGAATATTTACTTTGAATCTGAGCATGTGAGCAAATCTTTTTCTTGTCAAGGTATTATTGTCGCTTCTATAGGTATAACAGGTGAAATTCTCTTTTTTAAGATTTTATTTATTCATTTGACAGACAGAGATCACAAGTAGGCAGAGAGGCAGGCAGAGAAAGGGGAGGGAAGCAGGCTCCCTGCTGAGCAGAGAACCTGACGTGAGGCCTGAGCCCAGGACCCCGAGATCACAACCCAAGCTGAAGGCAGAGGCCCAACCCACTAAGCCACCCAGGTGCCCCAACGTGAAATTCTCTTAACAGTAAGCCCCAGAAGACCTTTCAATTGTTCAGCAAAAGTTGTGGCGAGGAACAAAGAGGGATGTGAGTGATGCCTCCACTGGGTGTGCGGGGAAGGTCAGCCAGAGTTGCTATGGATTCTCTTGGGAAGGAACCACCAATGCTTAGGGGGCTTTGGGGAACTGAGTTCTCTTCAGTGGAAATTTTGGGGCTTCCATCTGACCACATCAACTCTTTATAAGACTACTCTTCCTCTTTCCTGCAACCAACCAGCTCTGAGAAATAACAGAATTGCCAGGGGCCTCGATTCCACTGAAGACGAAGAGAAAAGTGACAAAGGGAAACTTCTCCTGCCCCTCCTCCTCCTTACTCTGATCCTTTAAGAAGGGGTCCATGTCAGAGGTGCCTGGGTGGCTCAGTCAGTTAGGCATTTGACTCTTGATTTCAGCTCAGGTCAGGATCTCAGGGTGGTGAGATCAAGCCCTGCTTCTGGCCCCTCGCTCAGTGGGGAGTCTGCTTGAGATTCTCTCCCTCCACCCACCCCACTCCTGCATGCTCTCTTTCTCTTTCACTCTCTCAAATAAATAAAAGAAGAAGAAGAAGACAACCGTGTCAGAAAGCAGATGCACCCCCAACCCAGCCTTCTCCTGTCTGCCGAATCTGAGAGGGATTTGTGCCGAATACAAGACAGTTAACAAAATTGGACTGTCTTAACAAACAGAAGTGACTGAAGAGTTCTGGGACAGAATGAAGTATTGTTAAGGGAGCTGGCTACCCAGAGGGAAAGGAGAGCTGACTGGAACAAAGTGGGTTAGCAGCCATGGGAAAGATAAAATGGGTCTGTGTTTTAACCTCAAGTTGAGTGTCTTCAATCAAACTGGCTAAGTGACTGGGACAGCCATGTAAGCAATGTAGGAGCACAGATGGGGCAAACTGAGAAGAGGAAGCATAGAGACAAGATAGATTTATTTTGCCTGATCACCAAGAGAGCAAAAGTTAGCAATTATGAGCAAAGTTAGCAACTATGACAGTGGCTGAGGGCTCAGTAAAAGGAAAGTGGTAACTGTCTGTTCAGAATCGGGGTAGGACAGAGCAGGACTTATTCTGTAAACCATGAATGGTTTCTGAGACAGGGAGGACAAACTGCAGGTCTTGGACATTTCTCCGTGGTTTGGCATCGTGGGAGGAAATGGTCAGGCTGTCCTGGGGAGGTATTCTGTGGACTACAGAGGTGGGCTGGGATCAGTCTGGGAAGTACCTTCTATGACATGTCAACCAGTGTGGAAAAAAGGGAACCACAGAAGATTTTCGTCAGAGGACTGATAGAACTAGATTTGTATTTTGGAAAAACTATTCCATGACAAAGTGGGGTAGGCTTCTTTGAACGGGGGCAGGGAGGAATATGAGAGCAGAGTAGACCCGCAAAATGTTGGAGTGGTTTCCATAGCAAGGAACATCTGCAAATGTCTTGGGAGGAGGTGATGGGGGAGAAGGGCGGGAAAGAGGAGGTGAGGGTTACTCACAAGAGCAAAACAACCACACGGGGTGGCTGCGCCTTCATCTTTCCATTCGACAGCTAGTGCTTTGCATTAACAGAAAAACAACATCTCTTCCCTCTCTTTGTCCTGAAGACCTTCCCTGTGATTCCCAGTAAGAATAGTGTTGATTGGAAGCACCTGAAATAGTTCAGCGACTTATACCCTACTTGTGTAGTTGGTCTCTCCTGTTTTCTGACAACATGGGTGGGTCTCTTGCCGCAGCATTTCAGTCTGTTAATTCAGTGGCACCAAGATTCGTAGCAGAATTCTCCAGAGGAAAGGGATTTTTTTTTTTTTTTTTTGGTCTGTCTTCAGTTCTGGCAATAACTGTGCTCTGTGAAAAATGGTCACATAGGGGCCATCTGTCTGGCAACTTAGGCCAAACTTAATAAATTAATTTTGGACCCTGAACAAGTCCATGCCTATTCTGGTGGGAGCTCAGGAAATGCTACTCCTGCACTGGGATGGTGAATGGTCAGCTTCTCTGTTGTTTAGGTGTACAGAGTCCTGTGGCTGATGCAAAAGAAATTCTGCCTGCTGGTCGCAGGTTCAGTTCCTGACTTGGACAGTTCTAGAGGATGTCAAAATCGTTAACTGCTCTCGTGAAGACCTGAGAAAGAGGTTTGCCCTCTCACTTTCTTTACAAAAATAACGCATATTAAAATCAGAGATGTAGAAAACTTGTCTGAAGACCTCAACTCCAGACTAAAAGATTCTAATTGTACCTTCTTTCCTAAGTCCCTGTGTCTAGACTAGATAATATCAGGACAATTGTCTCATATCTGAATAAGCTTTTAGTGTCCTGGCTCTGAATGGAAGAGTTTTTCAAGGACCTCAATTTCATTACTGTTTAGGTCAGGAAAGGGCGAAGAAGCATGACATCATGGTGTTCATCTAGGTTAGACAAAAAAAAAAAAAAAAAAAAAAAAAGGAGGCCTTCTACACAATGAGAAAATAAAACACAGTGGAATAAAAACCTCCTTAGGAGGAGTGTTCAGAGATTAGCATGTTTCCTTTGAAGGGTTTTTCTGGGTACAAGGTGTGAAGAGTTAGCTCATCTTAAGCGTTAAATTTTCTTAAATACGTTAATCCGTACTTCATATTTTGCTTGTTTTATTTCCTCTTAATAATTCTGTTGAAATATTATCATGGTGTCTGAAGCCAGATTACCTGGGTTCAAATCCAAGTTCCACCACCTGTATGACCTCGCCCCTGTGCCTCAGTGTTCTCCTTTGTAAAATGGGGGTGACAGGACCTTCTTTCCAGAGTCATTGTGAGCCTTGTGTGAATGAATATAGCACCGTGAGGGGCTCTTTCTTCCTGGTGAAGCCTCTACACATGGGGTTCCCAGACCTGGGCAAATGTCAGAATCCCCTGGGGAGATATTTTAAATACAGATTCCCGGGTCCACTGCCACAGATTCGGATTCAGTCCGGAGAGGGGCTTGTTGCAACCAAGTCATGCAGTGGCCCTTAAGAACCACAACTTAAAATTCCAGCTGCTGTCAAGCAGTCCTTGCTCTTCCCTCCCATTCTCTTGAGCTTCCCCCATGTCCTATTGTCTCCTAATGGCAAATCTCAGATTTTGTAGCATTTGCTGGATTTGCCTACCTATGGTGGACCTCTGGAGAACCACCCATCTTCTTACTAAACTGGTGTCATATTATACATTTCTGATCACTTCTCAGTGTCTATGACCTCCACTCTTGGGGAAAAAAAATGACCAGATAGATACATGAGGGCTCCAATAAATCTATGTTTGCTATGGTGGGAGGTAATATGATTTTGGCATCATAGATGCCAGTAACTCAACTTAGTTTCAGGACTCCAGATACTATAAGGTAGGACAGGCTTCGGGGACTTGCTTATGTAATAACTTATGTAGAAAGAAGGCAAGGCTCTCTTGTAGCTCTAAACTACAAGGAGTCACGCCAAAAGGCAGTCACTTAGAGGGGTGTGAAAAATTAGACTCTTCTTCTGGATGCTAGAACAAGGGGCAGAAAGGCAAACGGCAGCTTTCTTCTCTCATCATCTATTCGCTGGATCCAAAGCCTTCTTCAGCTCTCTCCAGGAAAAATGGAATAAGTGGCAACCTAGGCACAAGGCTGAGGGGCAAAATCAAAGACGCAGAGGGTTTTGGGAGATTGGGAGACAAATGGGAGGGGGAGAACCAAGGAGGGACTCCTTCAAGAGACCAGGAACTGGGCAGTTGTTGGGCCTGCATCTAGAGAGTAGATCTGAGACTCAGCTCGCTAAGGAGGGACAGCCCAACAGGCTCAATGAGCTACCTCTGATTTTCTGTTGAAGGTAGCTTTTGTGGGGAACACTTCATAGCTGTCATGGGGGTCATGACTGATGCAAAGATGCCAACAGACACAGGACAGGAACAAGAAGTTTCATAATGCTTAAATGATAAAGGATGAAGTTTTGGAGTCAAGCAAAGCAAAAGACAAGAGGACATGCTCTCAGACCCTGTACGGCTTCAGGTTCCCAGGCTTTGACAATGACCTAGAGCTCCTATGAAGCCAACCAGGCAGAGTAATGGTTTCATCAGACATGAGAAGCTCACCTTGCCCATTCTTATAGCTATTTCTATACCTTCTTGAGTCCTTAACAGACCTTTAACTGCCAGATGGAAGTAACTGATGCAAAACAACCATAGCACAGTTCAAGTGTTCCCTGCAAGATAGTTAAGCAAAGATGAATTCTCCAAGATCATCCTGCAACTGGCCAGTTTCGGGATTGTTGGAGGTCTATTCCTAGAACTGCAGTTAACTGGCCATGTCTGAAGTTAGACATGGTTCTGCACACATTCTAGGACTCCTTATGTATAATTGAATGACCATTTTTGGTAAAACACTTTGTGGTACCTTTTGTTCTTTTTCCCCTTATAAAGAATTAAGGTAGGACTTGCATATAGCACAATGTATCCTCTTAAAAGGATAGTTCTGTAACTTTTAAGTTGTTTAATCATCAGCATAGTCAAGATATAAAACAGTTGCATCACCTCTTCCACCCCCAAACTTCTTCTTGCCCCTTTGCAGTTAACTCCTCTCTGACCTCTGGTCCCTGGCAACCACCAATCTCTTTTTATCCCAATGGTTTTGCCTTTTCCTACACGTCAAATAAATGGAATCATACAATATGCAGCCTCTTGTGTCTGGCTTTCACTCAGCTTAGTGCATTGGTGATCTGTGCATGTTGTCCTGTGTTTTTTGGGTCACTCATTGCTGGACATTTTACTCTTCTGCTGTTAAGAATGTTGTGTATACGCTGGCGTGAGAGGACCTGTGGATCCTGCGTGTGACATTCAAACAGGGCATACAGGAATCCAAAGAGAGATTTTTTGAGAGATTGAGGGAAGAGAGTTTGAGGTAAGATTTTTAATTTATTTGATGTAACAAACACCTGTAGATTGTTGCTGTGTGTCTGATATTGTTTAATATGCTTTATAAATAATAACTCCTTTTATTCTCAATCCTCTTAGGTTGGAGTTATTATTACTCCCATTTTACAGATGAGACCTGAAGTACACAGAAGTTAAGTTACTTGGCAAAAGGCACATAGTTAAGTAATGGAAATAGGATTGAAAGCCAGGCAGCTTGTTTTTTGTTTTTGTTTTTGTTTTTGTTTTTTCCCTGCTCCAAATCATAGCTATTTATCAAAGACTCACTCATGGTAATAAAGGGAAGAGACAGCAAACTCAAAGTCTGGCCATTAAATGAAGCAGTCCTCCTAAATTATATTAATTTGTGCAATAGGAATGAAAATAACTACATATTTAGAAATACAGTTGTATTTTGTTAAAAATGTAAATCTAGGACATCTGCAGAAACTGCAAATTTTCTGTAAATTAGCAAGTCTGCCTTGATTTAGGTAAATGTTCTAATACAGACCAGGGAAAAACACAGAACATCAACCAAAAAAGGCAAACCTCCACTCAGAACAGATAATGAAAGAAGAGGTATACAATTGGCATCATTCATAAACATTTACTGAGCACCATGTGTTCACCATCTCCTTAGTATAGGGAGCATTCTGAAGTTAGAGCTCTCCATATTAATTGTAGTTTGTTTCTATTTATGGTTAGATTTATTTAAATGTGCATAGTTCTTTACCTAGTAGTAATTAGGTTCCTAACAGTCTTCTTATAGGTGCTAAATTCAAAGAAGCTTTCTAACATTACTAAATATTTTTATCAAATAGATTTGATTGGTAAATACCACCAAGATCAAGGTACCAAAAATGAACAGAAGGGAATGTATCAGAAAAGCATAATTTTATTTCAGTATGTTACACTCACCTATTAAAGTAGCCCCTGAATTAGAAGAACTGGGATCCATCCACTCATTTCAGATAGAGCTAATATTATTTGCTTTCATTTTCCTAAACATAGTGCTTTATAGAACTATCGTATTATTTCTTTTTTTTTTAATAACAGGAAAGTCACCAAACTTAAGTAAAAACAAATAGTTAATCATATCACAATATAGTTAAGAAAAAGTGACAATATCAAGTGTTGCTTAGGCCATGAACTTAATGGAATTCTCATACACTGCCAGTGGGAATATAAAGTGGTGCAACCACTTTGGAAAAATATTTGGCAGTACTTACTAAAACTAAAAATACATATAACCTACAACCCAACAATTCCACTCCTGAGTATACAGCCAACAGAAATATATGCTCATGCTCGCAGAAGGATATACAAAAATACTCTTAACAGCGTTATGAATTATAGCCAACAATTGGAAACAATTCAAGTGTCCTTTTCTAAGAGAACAGATAAATAAGTTTGGGTAGATTCATACAACGGAATACTAAACAGTTTTTTTTACAAAAAGAATACTATCACATGCAACAACATAGGGGTATGCCATAGACATAAATATGCGCAAAAGATACCAGACACAAGAGAGCACTTACTGTATGACCCATTTTCTGAAAAACAGACAGAACTAATTTATGGTGAGAGATGTCCAAAACAATGTTTACCGAGGTTAGTCAGGATGGTGGCTATTGAGTAGAAAGAAGCATGAGAACCTCCAGGGAACTAGAAATGTTCTACATCTTGATCTAGGTCATGGTAATATGTGTTTGGCAAAAGACAGACAGACACACACACACACACACATCCTTATATGTAAAAACCATTAAACTGTATACTTAAGATAGCTACACTCTACCATATGTATGCTGTATCTCAATAAAGAAAATGAAAATATTTTTCCTTGGCCAGTATAGACACTGTAGTTAGAAAAGCAAGGATTTCATCTTTAACAATCTAGATAAACCTTTGTGATATTGATGTTGAACAAATTTCTTTGTCTCCTTGATTTTCAGTTTCCTCACCTGTGTAAATGGAATTAATAATAACCACTTTTCAGAACTGTGTAGATCACACAAAATAACAAATATGAAATGCTTCCACACACTACACATAAAGTACTGTTAAAAAAGCAGTTATCCAAAATTTGGAAATCTGTAAATTTTTTCAGTGTTGAGCAAGGGTTGTATGTAGACCTGTTGGGTGAATTCTGATTCTCTAGGTGGGTACTTTTGTTTGAGTTGCTATTTACTATTGATTAGGATATTTTGGAACTCTGTAAGTATGAAAGCTAACTTGTAGAAAATTGCTAGCAGTGCAAATGGTTCTTGTCAAAGAGAAATGCAAATTAATTTTATCCAGAAGAGATACAGCTGTTTTCTGGATTGAAAAGATAACCCCAAGATTATCCTGTATGCCCTTTAGGACATGAACCAGATCTATACTCAAACTACAAGTTTTATTCAAGTGGTCCTCTTCCTTTTTCGGTCTCTATAAATACTTCCATCTTCTAATTCTTTTTGAACTTTCTTGCAGTTCCCCTGTTCAGAAGTTAAGAAATCTTTGACATGTGCTTCCTTTATATTTGAATGAGTCGTGCTTTTAACTTTAGATCTGACAATACTTAGCAGAGTGCTTTGCTCATAGTGATGTTCAATAAATTTTAGCTCTTATTCTCATCCAACTTTTTTCCTTTCTTTCAAGTCTAGGCATGTGAAACAATACAAGATGAGGTGTTACTTTGATAACAGATTTTATGATTAATGTATATTTATTTCAACCATGTTAAGATTCTTTAAAAATAATGCTAAAATCTTTTACTGCATTTATAAAAACAAGCTTTTTATTGGAGACTGGCTTTGAGTTCTTTCTTCAGTTGGGAAGTTGGAGCTTAGGGGTGAGAATGGATAATCCTATAAATGTACCATTCAATGTTTTGTTTTGTTTTGTTTTGTTTTGTTTCCAGGTGCGTCTTTTTAAGAGCGTGTAGAGGAACATGGACCATGAGAAAGGGAGGTGAGTTAGATGTGATATATTTTGGTCAGGCTATCCAAAAGCGAATGGTAGGTGACTACTGGGTGCTTGCTGGGATTGTGGGGAGGGAGGGAATACCAGTGAGGCAGCTGATACATAGAGTTAACTATAAAACACATATTTGCATGGCTTTCTATAATTCTAAAAACTTTTCCTACATATGGTCTCATTGGACTCTCAGAATACCATAAAATGTATTTTTCCATTTTGCATAAAAGAAAACAGAGGTATGAAGGGTTCAAGGTCCCTCCATGGATGAATTCGTGACCGTGCTGAAACCAGCCCTGAGTCAGGTGCTTGTCCTGTCACACCGCACTGCTTCTACTTACCCATGAAATCCACTTGTGGCCTAATCTTCCCTGCACCACAGCATCTCAGCCTGCAGTATCTGAGCTTGAACATGGGAGCTTCCTTTGAAGCACCGGTCAGCAAGAGATCCAGCAATTAGCAACAAGACTAACATTTACAGAACAGTAGGAAACAGAAAAATATGGTATTTTAGCTAAGATTTTCTATTTTGTTAAATGATAACATTCATTCCCAACTCTGAAAGGAAGAGACTTTGGGAGCCTCATAAATTTGGGTCTTTCCTTAATGGGAAGTTTAAGTTTAGCGGCAGGAGTGAAGATCCTGCCTCAGTAAGTCTTTCTTCAGGTACATCAGTTTAAGTGTTTGTAAAGGAGCATGGAACAGGGGAAGGAGCAGGTTCAAGGTCCATACGCTCCCTGGTCAAGGAGGGCAGAGGAAACCAGAGAGTTCACTCTGAAAACCCCTATCTTATTTGCCTATCTAGCCTTGGACCTCTGAAATATTACAGGTAAGAGAGCTGGGAGATCTGGGGGTGTGAATATAAAGTATTTTTTCTTCTTCTCAACATAAAAGACCTGGGGTAAGAAGGTAGGTTTAGATGCTGAAGGAATAAGAAACCTTGATGCTTGGTCTTTCTCTTCACTTCCTATTTTCTGGCTTTTTGTCTCTTATCTAATATGATTAGCTCAGTGTTCCTTCCTGCTTCACATGGTAATTATTGAATCTCAGCTCCATGCTCTTCCACTGAGCCTGGGGCCATTAATAAACATCAGATTAGCCTAGAAGCTTTCTTTTGTCTCCTCTTTTGCTTGTTCCTCTGAGGGCATTGAAGAAAACGGAGTCTTGGTAATAATTCCAGGCACTAAAGCCTAATTCTACAGAGTTCACGTCTGTTCATTTGCATTCCACGACTTTGGTAAAGACCTTGCTGACCATCAGAGTCCCCTGCTCTTTTTAGCATGGAATTTGCCCTTCTCTGTGTATATGTTAGCTGGGTGGACATTTAGAGTATCTTTAAACCAGTCATATAATAAAGAGTTTCAGCTCAGAGCATAAAGGAAAATGGGTTTCTCTGGACATAGCAGAAATACATGGAATGCCCTAAAGGGAATGGAAAAGAAAATCTATTTCTAGAACATTTGCATTCTATTAATGAGTACTTCAGGCCATGTACCCAACAACTTTGCATTCATTACAGCCCTCATTGTGTTCCAGAATCTGCTAAGCAATGCCCCTGATGCTTTCCTTCTCCCCCATAAAAGGGATTCTCCTGGAAAATTAAAGTGGCTTTAGCAACCTCAGTGTTGAGTGGCAGGTGTTTTTCCTTACCCACGACCCAGTGGCACTGGCATCCACAGGGCCCATGAGCACAAAGCCTATTGCGCAAGGCAGGAAAGCCTTTCTTCCAACTTGCTACCCTCTGGGGGGAATAACATTAGCGCCTCACCAGCCTTTCATCTGCCACCTTTTCCCAGCGCTTGACTCTTGTCTCCCAGCTGGTTGACAAGCTCTGTTCTCAGTCACCAGGGAAGGCCTCACTTCCGTGTGGCTCTTGCCTCAGCAGGGAAGCTGGGGCAGGCAGCAGCCCGGCAAGTCCAGGACAGAGACTGTCACAGAGCCTGCACTCCCTCACGGCTGTGCAGCTTTGACATGCTGAGTGTCAGCCATGCTTTGGAGGATTTTTTTTATATATAGAAAAATGGGCATTTGCATTTGTCTTGTCACCTTCTCCAAAAGCCTCACTACATTATTTATTTAATGCACTCTTCTGAATGAAGTCAACATTCTGCAAATCTATTTGCCAATTTTTTTTCTTGTCTCTTTCAGTCATTGTTCTGAGTAAGATCGCGTCTCTAACTCAAGGGGTAGTGCACAATGAAGGTGACTTACAGGCATTCTGATGCTCATGTTGAGTGGGTCTCAAGCCAGCTACTATAAGCTAAGAAAACACCGTGTATCCCATACCCATGACAGCCACCAATATCATTGTAAAAAGAGAGGGGAACATGGCAAGGAGAAGTGGTGGCAGTTCTGATAGGGCGGTGATTTCATTCGTCATCCCAGCAGATGGCACACGGGGATGATGCTATGATGAACTGGTATGGGACAGGGGATGGATATTCTGTAGACTGAGTGTTCCTGGTGACTTTTCAAAAAATCAGTACAGCCATTCTTTAGAACCCTCAAATATCACACACCTCGTCCCCTCTACCTGAAATTCCACAAAGAGTGGTTTTCGTTCTTTTGACTTAAGGCTTCCTGATTCTTGTTTCAAAAGGTACACATTAGGCTTTATTACTCTTTCATACTTAGTGTAAAGAAGTATTCAATTTTTCCCAAAGTGTAAGTGTTGAGGGGGCACATATTACTATCTTCATATTCACCATCTTATCCAGTTCCTCTCCTGTTCTAATAAGGGCTCTTTTCACCTCTTGCTGTAGAGATAATGGGAAGCAAGAACTAGAAGTTGCTTGGAGTTGTTACAATGATTTATTTTAGAAAGACATGAGAAGAAAGTCAAGGGCCAAGAAGAGCTGGAGAGGAGTTTTGAATGGGAAGGTAACATTACACTAAATAAAATAAAATAAGCCAGACATGAGAGGACAAATATTGCATGATTCTACTTACATGAGGTATCTAGACTAGGCACATCCATAAAGAAAGAGTAGAAAAACATTCCCAGGGACTGAGGGCAGAGAGGGGTGGGGGCTATTTTATAATGGATGCAGATTTTATGTTTGTGATGATGGAAAGTTCTGGGAATGGATAGTGGAGATGCTTGTAGGACATTGTGAATGTACTTAATGCCATAGAATTGTACACTTAAACATGATTAAAATGGTAAATTTTTTGTTGTATATATTTACTACACACACAAATACACACACACAAACACACACACACACGAGTTTTGAATGGGGAAAGGAGAATTAATGAAAGATGAAGATTTTTATGGAATGTTTAGAAGAGAAGAAAGATTTGGAGGGAGGTAAGGAAATTGCTTACAAAAAGGGCTGGAGATGGATTTTCCATGAAGTTCTCACTAGCACAGACCCCTTTTTAAGTTGCTGGGACTCAAGGACTGCATTTATATGCTTACGTTATATTGTTCTTCATAGAGAGCACTCCTCCTACAACTGTACAAACTTCAGACCTCATAAATCGGGATCGTGAATGGGTCTATAGAGAAGCAAATGAATGACGTTAAGAAAAATGTTCCAAACACTGAAAGGTGAAATGACTTCCTTTCCATTCTAGGACCCTGTCTCATAGGGCTTCATAAAGGTCCTCTGGATTCAGAAGGGTATAAAATTGTCTGACTTACTACCAGTTATTTATTAGACCATTTAACAATTCGTAAGGGTAGCCTTTAAACTTGCAGAAAACTGCTAATGCAAATGTATTTTGCCTATTGATATGGGCTGAATTGCGCCTCCCTCCACTTTTCTTCAGTTTGTATGTTGAATTCTTAACCCCCAGTATGATTTGGAGATAAGCATTTGGGAGGTTAACATATTTAGATAAGTTCATGCAGGGGGGGGGGGAGTGCCTCTGATGCAATTAGTGCCATTATGAGAAGAGACACCAGGGGGGTTTAAAAACACACACACACACACACACACACACACACACACAAAAACCCAAGCCCAACAAAACAAAACAAATAGAAAAGACAGCAAAATTTGCCTTCCATCTCTCTGCCACCTGAGGATATGGGGAAGAGAAGGTGGTCATCCTCAAGTCAGGAAGAGAGATCATATCAGAAACTGAGCATGCTGACACCTTGATCTTGGACTTCCCAGCTTCTAGGACTGTGAGAGAATAAATTTCTGTTGTTTAGGCCACCCAATCAATGACTTTTTTTTTTTTTTTTAGGACGGCCTGAGTTGACTAAGACACCTATAGAAAATAACTTTTGCTTCGTAGAGATGCAAATTACTTCTGAAAGTAGAAAAGACAACTCCAAAGATAATGGTTTAATTTGTCCCTAAGAAATAAACTAGTTTTGTATCTAACAATTTTCTTCCTGCATTCATTCGTTTTTCCTTTCACTAAACTACATATACATTATATTCTCTTACCATCTTTGAATGGCTTCGTCATCATCTTAATGAGTTAAAACAAAACTCTGACATACACTCACTATGTACTTGTATAAGAATTGTGTTTTTAGGGGTGCCTGGCTGGCTCAGTGGGTTAAATAAAGCCTCTGCCTTCGGCTCAGAGGGTCCTGGGATCCAGGCCGGCATCAGGCTTTCTGCTCAGCAGGGAGCCTGCTTCCTCCTCTCTCTCTGCCTGTCTCTCTGCCTCCTTGTGATCTCTGTCAAATAAATAAATAAAATCCTTAAAAAAAAAAAAAGAATTGTGCTTTTAATTTTAAAAATAATGCTTTCAACAGGGAAGAGAATTCTTTAGGAATTATGCCACATGTTGTATAGTAAATTCTACTTAGTATCTCTTAATGAGTCTTTAGTAAAGATTTAAATAGTATTTTGGAAAAACAAGCCTAAAATTCTTATAGAATCGCAAAAGATCTCAAATAGCCAACACATTCTTGAGAAATAAGAGCAATGCTGGAGGTGTCATACTTCTTGATTTCAAACTATATGATAAAGCTCTGGTAATCAAGACAGTAGGATACTGGCATTAAAAAAAGATACATAGATCAATGGAACAGAAGAATGAAAAGCCCAGAAATAAACCCATGCTTATACAGTCAACTAATATTTGCTAAGGGAGCCAAGAATACTCAATGGAGAAAAGACAGTCTCTTCAATAAATGGTCCTGGGAAAATTAGATATTTACATGTAAAAGAACGAAACCAGACCCCTGGCTTATACCACTTTCCAAAAGTTAATTCAAAATATACTGAAGACATAAGTATAAGACTATAAAAATTCTAGAAGAACACATGGGGGTAAACTCCTTGACATCAATCTTAGCAATGATTTTTTGGATATGAGACCTAAAGCATGAGCAAGAAAATAAAAATAAACAAGTGAGATTACGTCAAACTAAAAAGCTTCTGCACAGCAAAAGAAACCATCAACAGAGTGAAAAGACAGCCTATGAAAAGAAAGAAAATATTTGCAAATCATATATCTGATACAGGGCTAATGTCCAAGATATATAAAGAACTCATATAACTCAATCGCCAAACAAAACAAACCAATCCAATTAAAAAATGGACAAAGTAGCCTGAATAGATTTTTCTAAGGAAGATATTCAAATGGCCAACAGGTACATGAAAAGATGTTCAACACCATTAATCATCAAAGAAATGCAAATCAAAACCACAATGAGATGTCATCTTATACTGTTAGAATGGCTGTCATCAACAAGGTAAGAGATAATAAATGTCTGTAAGGCTATGGAGAAAAGGGAACCCTTGTGCACTCTTGATGGGAATGTGAATTGGTACAGCCCCTATGGAAAACAGTATGGAAGTTCCTCAAAAAATTATAAATAAAACTACCCTTTGATCCAGCAATTCCACTTCTGGGTATATACCAGTAGGAAATTAAATCACAACAGAAAAGAGATAACTGCATCCTCATGTTCACGGTAACATTACTTATAATAACCAAGACATGGAAACAACCCAATTGTCCATTAATGGATGAGTGGATAAATAAGTTGTCTCTCTCTCTCTCTCTCTCTCTCTCTCTCTCACACACACACACACACACACACACACACACAGGAATATTATTCAGCCATTCAAAAGAAGGAAATCCTGCCATTTGTGACATGAATGGACCTTGAGAGCATTATGCTAGGAGATAAGACAGACAGAGGCAAATACAATATGATTTCACTGACATGTGGAATATTAAAAAAAAAAAAAAAAGTGAGCTAATGGATACAAAAAACAGATCTGTGGTTACCGGAAGCAGAATGCTGAGGAAGGGAGGCATTGGGTAAAGATGATCAAAAGGTACAAACTTCCAGTTATAAGACAAGTAAGTACGGGGGATGTAATGAACAACATGATGAATGTAGTTAAAAATGTTGTATGGTATATTTGAAAGTTGCTAAGAGAGTGGATCCTAAAAGTTCTCATCACAAGGAAAAAAAATTTATAACTGCACTAGGTGATGGATATTAAACCTTATCATGGTATTTATTTTAAAATATATATACATGTCAAATCATTATGCTGCACGCCTTACATTTATACAGTGTTGTGTGTCAATTACACCTCAATAAAACTGGAAGAAAAGTATAAATTCCTTTTTAGATATTAGACTGATTTCTTTCAAATGGGATACTGTGTTGGCATTGGCCATGAGGTAGTTCAATTATATTAGGACTTCTCCAGATCTATATTAAGTCTGAGTTTAGATTAACATTTGAGGTTCACCTTCCTACTAGCCATGAGATGAGGAGGAAAAAGCACCAGATAATATCTGGTTGCTAAAAGGAAATTAGTTCCTCCCTTCCTTCTCATAGGATTGGTTGCTTATGCAACATAATACTCTCTTGTGACCCCTCTTACTATAATACTTCTCCTAATGGATTGTGGTTTCTGATACTGGTGGTCTAGGTTTTATGGATGACAGCTTCCTTTACTGTTCTTTTCACCTGTATTCATCCATTCATTGAGAAAATATTTATTGGACACACAATATGTGCCAGACACTGTTCTAAGTACAGAGGACAACACAGGAATCTAAACAGATAACAATCCCTGTCCTAGCCCCATGCAGATTATATTCTATTAAGGAACACATACAATAAACAAATACATACATGTGTTGGATGGTGGTTAGGTATTGGGAAAATTTAAAAAAAAAAAAAAACAAAGAGGGGTAAGAAGAGCCAGAGCCGAGGATGAGGAGATAAGTTGAAATGTTAAGTATAGTGGTTCCTGGAAAAATGACAATAAAGCTGTTGGCATTAAACGATGTTCAGAGTTGGGGAACTAACAAAGCAGATGTCTGGAGGATGAGCATTCCGGGCAGAAAGAAAAGCAAGTACACAGGCCTTGAAGCCAGAACACTCTTGATACATCTGAGGACTCACAAGGAGGCCACCACATGGCATGAACAAAATAAAGAGTAGAAGCACACAGGTCAGAGAAGCATGGGGGCAAGAAACACATGGTGTTGTAGGGCCTTGTCAACCATATTAAAGATTTAGCTCTTGCGTTCAGGGAAATGGATCCCTTGGGGAAGTTTCTAGAGGAGGAGCTTTGCCATTGAATGTTTGAAAAGAATCACTTTGGCTGCTGTATTGAAGCTTGAATGGAGGAGGAGCAAAAATGAAAGTAAGGAGACTGATTAAGAAGCTATTGCAATAACTCAAGTAAGAAGCATTGGCAGCTTGGACCATAGTGAAAGTCACTGGAGTGATGAGAAGTGGCTAACTTCTCGATATATATTGAAGTTTGCTGATGGATAAGATGTAGAGTCTGAGAGGTAAAAGAAGATATATGGAGGACTCTATGATTTTTGGCCTGAGTAATTGGAAAGGTAGTTATGGTTGCTATTTATTGAGCTGGAAGAATTGTAGGAGGAACCGTCTGAAGGTAAGGAGGAGTTCCATTTTGTACCTGTCAAACGAGATGAGGGTTGTCTATCAAGCAGAGATGTCCAATAGGCAGTTGGCATGTGAGGCTAGAGTTCAGGTGAAAGGTCTGTGCTAGACATATAAAATTGGAAACGTCAAGGAAAATACGGCAATTAAAGCCGTGAAAAGAAATGAGCTTGGTAAGAGACTGATGTACATAGGGGTCTAAAGCCTGAGCACTAAGTGCAGCCCCATTCAGAAGTCGGGACGATGGGAACAAACCAGTAAAGGCTCTGAGAAGGAATGGCTAATGATAGAGGGGAAATCCAGGCAAGTATGGAATCCTGGAATTCAAGAAGAAAGTGCTTCAAGAAGAAGGGAGTGATTAGTTAAGAAATGCTACATATCAAGCAAATAAGATGAACACTGAGAACTGTCCACTGAATTTTGCAGTGGAGGTTGCTGGGGGTCCTGATGAGAGCAGCGTTGTGGGCATGGTGGAGGGGAAATCCTGGTAAGACTGAGTTCCACAGAGAACAGGAGGAAAGAGATAGGACAGTGAAGACTGACAACTCTTTCAAGGAATTTTACTATAAAAGAGGGCAGAGGAATGGCTCAGTGGCTGGAGGGTGATGTGGGATCAAGATAGGGTTTTTTTTTTTAAGATGGTATTAAAATAGGATGCAAACGTGAGTCTGTAGTGTGGGATGAGGGGAGTTTCATGATGATGAGAGCTGTCACCTGAGTACACAGGGATAATGATGATGTGCTGTGGAATGTGAGCTAGATAAAATGAGGGAATGAGGGGCACCTGGGTGGCTCGGTGGGTTAAAGCCTCTGCCTTCAGCTCAGGTCATGATCCCAGGGTCCTAGGATCTAGGCCCGAGTAGGGCTCTCTGCTCAGCGGGGAACCTGCCTCTCTGCCTACCTGTGATCTCTCTCTGTCAGATAAATAAATAAAATCTTTAAAAAAAAATGAGGGAATGAGGGGTGGAGGGATCTAGAAAAGGGGGTAGGACATAGCCTGTAGGTGTGTCAAAGGGCTGCTGGAATTAAAGACGTTTAGAGTGGGAGAAAGAAGCTGAAAGGTCAGCAGATGGTGGCCGGGATGGAGAGGGGTCGTTGTTGATGGCAATGGCAAGTCCAGGATATACCCATGGGAGTGGACAGTTGAGGCAGGGCGGAGAGAACCATGGGAGGATGGTGAAGCTGGGTGGGCAGGATGCACCCTGCCGCTTTCCGGAGGCGGGGTCTGTTCTGGCTGATGGTCAGTGTCTTGGCCTTATCAGTTGGTCCACATTAGGAAGGTTATTCTTAAGTCCAAGCAACTGAAAGTCTCACCATTGTGGATCTTGACTATCCCAAGAATTATAATAGGAGCATTTGCAGAGTGTGACAACAGGCAAAGAGCCTTCAGAGAGTGGGGGTCTATAATAACTGCACGTCAAAACGTTAGGTAGGAGGACGAGGATAACCCTCCGTGCTGTCTCTATCCCTGACCGGCTCGGGTGGGCGTGGGACGGACTATAGGGAGAAAAAAACCCAAGAAGCATTTCCAGAGGGAAAAAAATGGCCCCCAAATGAAGCCTAATCAGAAACAAATTTCAGCAGCTTCACAATTTAGCCTTGGATCAGCCCAAGCAATCGTTGGTCCATAAACTAAGCTGTAAGAAAACTTCATTCATACGTGCCTATGATTCATTCCAGAATTCTGTGAGTCATAGAGAGATCATAAGCCAAACTTCGGAGCCTAGCAAAAAAGATCTGTTTTCTTCTGCTTTTGTTATCATCTTGATTTATTCCTTCCTCTCTTTCTCCTCCAGTCTCCCTTATCAGTCAGAGCCAGCAGAAGCCATATCTAAAAGTGTTCAAGGTCTTCTGATTTGGCTTTCCTTCATGATAACAACTGGGGCCTGGGAGCATATTCAGGCGGGCACACCTGCTGGTGGAAGACCCAGAGCTCTGGGAAGGAGGAAAGTCTCCCAAATGAAAGAGTGAATCGAAGACCAGACCCAACCACCACCCATCCACCTCGACGTGTCCTACGGCGGCCTGCAGTGCTCCACCCGCCGTTAGGCTGCCTTCCCCAGGCCTGTGGCTTTCACCACACGCTGACTCAGCCCCCTGGGGGGTGGTGACAGGACTCTTTGGGACCATCCGCGAAGAAGGCACCAAATAATTCAAGCTGAGGAAGCTAGTCGTTTTTTACCGAGGCGGGTCATACTGATAAGGTAATCGTGGCCACTGCCCCAAAGGCAAATGGAACCGGCCCTCTTTCCCCACCCTTCTTGACGCCAAAATCTATCCAGCATTGTTCTTTTGTCTTCTGTAGCTTTATGCTTCCCTAGTCTGCTCCTCCCACTCCCAACCCCTTTCCCCAAACTTTCCACCCTTCCTACCGTGCTCTCTGTAAGGCATCGTTCCACAGAAAGTGCTTCTCCGTTTTTTTTCTTGACAATATTATTCCACCACCATCAACCGAAGCCTACCCTTTCCCGATGCTTACCTTCTCCCAAAGGTGTGCAGTCTCTGCTTTCCGTCTCCTGTGGAGGCCGCTGTTTCTCCTCCAGGTCTGGAGGCAGGGGATGGAATCAGGATTCCCCCGGCTCCCTGGTGCTGCTCCTCCACCATTTCTAAACTCTGCCCAGGTTTGTGCCTCTTGATGTTACTGTTTTCTATCTCCCGTAAACACTGAAAATCTATGCATGTGGCCTATATAGTAAGTTTTCTCACTGCGCCCAAATCCGACAGAATTCTGGGATATTTAAACATATGTGTGGTTGATTATCCAAAACACCAGCATCAAAGCTGAGCTAGTTACAGCCTGGAAATGCTTGGCAGGAAAGGATACCAGTCCTTCTAGCTCTCTCCCTATCTCTGCTCTCCAAGGGATTACCAGGACCAACATTCCTTTTCCTCCTAATTCAGCATTCGTCAAACTTGAACAAGATGAGAATCACCTGGAGGGCTTGTTAAGACAGATTGCTGAACCCCAACCCCAGAATGCCTGACTCAATAGGTCTGAGGTGGGGATCAAGAATTTGCATTCTAACAAGTTCCCAGGTGATGCTGATGTGCTGGTTTGGGGGCCACACTTTTGAGAACACTGTGCTAGTGTATGTGCCCCATGGTTCACAAATTACCTTCATATCAGAATTACCTGGGGGAACTTTGAAAAGGAGGGATGTTTGTGTCTGGATCCCATGCCCTGAGATTGATTTAATTCACCTGAAATTTAGCTTGGGCTTTGAAGTTTTTAAGGGATCCTAAGGTGAGGCTGTGTATATAGGTAAGCCTGTAAACAGCTGATATCAAGACCTTCTATCTTCCCCTCCTCTCCTACCCATCCTTGTCTATACGGTTGATCATCCAGACTATACCTCCCACCTGGATATTCCCCTGTATCCTTGTGTGGGCCTCCTCCCCTCAGGAAACCTGTGTCAGTCAATGCATTTGCTCATTGTTCCTAAATGCGAGCCATCAAGTGTGGCTGGAGAAAACCACACAGTTTTTTCATTCTACGTACGGTTCACCCTAGTTGTGCTCACTCATTGGCTTTTAACTTCTTCTTGGTTCTCTCTAGTCTCCAGCTCCCTCACTATAATAACCATTATTAATAATTAACAATAATAATTTCAAAACTTCACCATTCTAATATCCCTATGTGAACGCTTCAGGTGACCTTCTACTTCATCAAGTAAAATTGATTTCAACAGGAATGATCTCTTTCAATTTTATACTCTATCCAAATAACAAATTTATCTGTAGTCATGAGGAGGGAGCAGAAGGCTGGCTGAGGACAAAGCAAAAGGCTGACACCTTGCAGTCTCCCCCTCACCCCCACTCCTGGGTGGGACAGATGTGATGTTCTTTAAGAATCTCCCAACTATCTTCATGTTAATGGCTTGCTAAAAGTGAAAAATAACCTTGATGCCTGCAAGGCCTCCAGTGCCAGCCTCCTCCTGTATCAGGTATCTTTGTAGGTCCTCTTTAGCATATGAAAGTTCGGTTGAAACCTCCCTTTTCCTTACCTCCCCGCCCAACTCCAGGGTACATAATCTGTGACCCCATAAAACCCGGGGCAGCAGCTCTTCCTGCCCACGGGTCCTGTCCCCGTGCTTTAAAAAACCACCATTTTGCGCCAAAGATATCTCAAGAATTCTTTCTTGGTCATCGGCTCCGGACCTCATCCCACTGAACCTCACCTATGTTCTAGAACTTCATCAGTCACACCCTTTCTTTTATTCCTTCATCTCAGAGGATGCACCCCTACTCCATTTCAAGGTCAACACTTCCATCTTGCCACACAATCACCTCACTTCCCCAGCATTTGGCACCATTAATTACATGCTCTTTCGACACACCTTTGCCTTCCCCTCTGCTGGCTCTGCACCCTCTGCTCCAGCTCCTCATCCTTCTAGACTCTGCCTCTGCCTCCTTTCCTTGCTGCTCTCTCAGATACATCCCAGCTACCATTTCTCAGCCCTTGCTGCCCACTGATGGCTGACTCAAAAATAGGAGTAAATCCTTCCAGCTGCTTCCTTTAGAGGCTTTTGAATTTGGTATTCAGAATTCTTGGTCTTAATTTTTTCTTCTTTTTCCCTCCTGCCTTGCCACGTGACAAGGGACTCTGCGTACACTGTCAACACCACACTTCTCTTTATTTCTAAAACATAACTTCTTTGTTCACTGTGCGAAGCACCAATGCCTCAGAGGCATAAGGCATTATATTGATACTTTGGCTTCCAACACATATTTACTGTTCAACAAAAGTCAGGCACATAGCTCCTGTCAGCACAATGAAGAAACAACAAATCCAGCAACCCTTTGGGAATCCCGTTTTCTGGGGATTTGAGGGTCTCCTATTCACATGGTGACAACTCCAGCAGAGGCAGGGGGAAAAAAAAAGAAGAAGGAAAATGACAAAAACACACACAGGAAGCACACTCCAGGAAGGAAACCAGCAAGGCAGACAAAAGAGTGTCTGTGTAGTTTTGTTTGCCCAATACAATTAAATAAACCTTGGCTTAGGAAGTATGACTTTACCGGTACTGTGGCCCAGGTGTCAGACTGAGTCTTCAGGGCTCAGTGATATACAGTGGATTTCTTTCATCATGGCTGTCAAAAACCTTACCACTAATTTACAGCAGAGTGCTACTGTTGCTTCTATGCAAAGTACAGAATAATTTAGGAGGGACGGCAGAGAAAGCTTTGGTGCTAACTTTCCTCAGAACATTAACTTCATCTAATATCAAGCTGTACATTCATATAAAATTACATATTATGCATATGATGGTCAATGTTTTCTTTATAAAATTTCTTATTTTGACACAATATAAAAATAGTTGACATCAAAAGCACGACATTTAAAAGAAAAAACTGTTAAATCAGGACCTTACCAAATCAAGAACGTCTGTGTTTCAAAAGACACCATTTAGAAAGTTAAAATATAAGCCACAGACTGAAAGAAAATATTTACAATTCAGGTACCTGTAAAGGGCTTGTATCAAGAATATATAAAGAACTTTTACATTTCAGTAATAAGAAGATAATCAAAGGATGTGAATAGACAGGGGTGCCTGGGTGGCTCAGTGGGTTAGGCCGCTGCCTTTGGCTCAGGTCATGATCTCGGGGTCCTGGGATCGAGCCCCACGTTGGGCTCTCTGCTCGGCAGGGAGCCTGCTTCCCTCTCTCTCTCTCTGCCTGCCTCTGCCTACTTGTGATCTATCTCTCTCTGTCAAATAAATAAAATCTTAAAAAAAAAAAAAAGATGTGAATAGACATTTCACCAAAGAATATATACACAT
Source organism: Lontra canadensis (assembly GCF_010015895.1). Classification (NCBI taxonomy): domain Eukaryota; kingdom Metazoa; phylum Chordata; class Mammalia; order Carnivora; family Mustelidae; genus Lontra; species Lontra canadensis. Next base: position 1,136,424 of record NW_022631036.1, read on the forward strand.
GGAAAGAAGAACATGAAAAGATGCTCAACAGCATGGGTCATAGGGTAATGCAAATTAAAAACCACAATGAGATAACATTACACACCCACTAAAATGACTACAATAAAAAAAAAAAAACAGATAATACCACATGTTGGTGAGGATGTGAAGAAATTGGAACTTTTATGCATTGCTGTCAGGAATGTAAAATGATACAGCCCCTTTGGAAACCAGTTTGGCAGTTTCTTAAAAAGTCAAACATAAACTTACCAAATGATCCAACAATTCCACTCCTAGGAATCTTTATAAGAGAAATGAAAACACGTGTCCACATAAAGATGTAGATCTAAATGTTTATAGGAGACTTATTCATAATAGCCCCAAATGGAAACTTTTCAAATATCCATCAACTGGTGAATAAACAAAATATGGCAAATCCATACAATGGAATAATAGTCAGCAATTAAAATGAAAGAACCATTGATTTATGCTACAACAAGGATGAAACTCGAAAACATTATCCTAAGTGATGAAGGCCAGACTCAGAAGACTGTATATTGTATGTCTGATTCCATTTACATGAAGTGTTTAGGAAAAAGCAGATTTATACGAACAAAAGCAGATCAGTAGTTGCCTAGCACTGGGGGATGAGAGCTGTGATTAACTGTAAATGGGCATGAGGAAAGTTTTTGAGGTGATGAAAATGCTCTAAAGTGAGATTATTTTACCTTGATAAAATTATATTTTATTTATTTATTTATTTTTTAAAGATTTTATTTATTTATTTGACAGAGAGAGATCACAAGTAGGCAGAGAGGCAGGCAGAGAGAGAGGAAGGGAAGCAGGCTCCCTGCTGAGCAGAGAGCCCGACGTGGGACTCGATCCCAGGACCCTGAGATCATGACCTGAGCCGAAGGCAGCAGCCTAACCCACTGAGCCACCCAGGCGCCCTAAAATTATATTTTAAAGAAGTGACCAACTCAGTTCTTTAAATTACCACTGCACCAAATTTCCATCTTTTTTTTTTTTAATCTCCAAGAAGGGATAACTTTTAATTATTTACTTACTTACTTATTTTAATTAACATGTATTATTTGCCCCACGGATACAGGTCGTAAATCATCAGTCTTACACACTTCACAGCACTCACCATAGCACATACCCTCCCCAAGGTCCATAACCCAACCACCCTCTCCCTACCCACCCCCCCCAAGCAACCCTCAGTTTGTTTCCTAAGATTAAGAGTCTCTTATGGTTTGTTTCCCTCCCTGGTCCCATCTTGTATCATTTTTTCCCTCCTTCCCCCCACAACACCCTGCCCTACTTCTCAAATCCTATCAGGGAGATCATATGATAATTGTCTTTCTCTGATTAACTTATTTTGCTTAGCATAATATCTAATTCTGTAATAATAGAATTGGAGATAATTCTATCCAGGTCATTGCAAAAGCAAGATTTCATTTTTTTTATGATGGCTTCATAGTATTCCGTCATATGTATGAACCACATCTTTTTTTTTTAATACTTTTTAAAAATTTTTTTATAAACATATAATGTATTATTAACCACAGGGGTACAAGTCTGTGAATCGCCAGGTTTACACACTTCATAGCACTCACCATATCACATACCCTCCTCAATGTCCATAACCCCACCACCCTCTCCCTACCCCCCACCCGCCGGTCACCCTCAGTTTGTTTTGTGACATTATGGTTTGTCTGCCTCCTGATCCCATCTTGTTTCATTTATTCTTTTCCTATCCCCCAAACCCCCCCACACTGCATCTCCACTTCCTCATATCAGGGAGATCATATGATAGTTGTCTTTCTCTGATTGACTTATTTCACTAAGCATAATATCCTCTAGTTCCAGCCACGTTGTCACAAATGGCAAGATTTCATTTCTTTTGATGGCTGCATAGTATTCCATTGTATATATATACCACCTCTTCTTTATCCATTCATCTGTTGATGGACATTTAGGTTCTTTCCATAGTTTGGCTATTGTGGACATTGCTGCTATAAACATTCAGGTGCACGTGCCCCTTTGAACCACATCTTCTTTATCCATTCATCTGTTGATGGACATTTAGGCTCTTATCATAGTTTGGCTATTGTGGACATTGCTGCTATAAACTTAGTAGACACTTTCAAATATGGTGTAAAAAATAACCACCTGTCCCCCCAGTTCCAGGCTCAGTTATTTTGTACACGTAGGGAAGAGGCTTCTGGGAGCTTCCAGGAGTTCATGAAAATGGTCAACCCTGCATCTGACCAGACTGATAGGAGGAGTTGGCCATTAATGCCCAGACTGAAAAGTCTGCATTCCTCTGTTTTCACTTCCTCTTCATAAAGGAGAGGAAAGCCAGGGTTGGATAACCCACAAATTAGATCATGATTCTTGAATGATAAGATGGTCAAATCGTTTTTTTTTTTTTTTTTCCTTTGCCAGATACCAGTTATTTTTGCCATCATCATATGATGATTTAACTATGGTTAAAGCTTGTCTTGTTCATCCTTTAGGGCTCTTCAACAACATGGAATAAATGCTTGTAGTATTTTCTGTCTGGGACTGAACTGAAGGATGTGGGTAAAGCACCAGGACCATCTCCAGCATTCACTGAGCATCTTTCACTCATGAGGCCCTTAGGCTGGAGAGCCACACAAGGAAGACGATGCAGCCTTTGTGCTCAAGGGACCTGTAAACTGGCTGGGAAAGAAAGCTAAGAAATGGTGATTAGTAGACAACTAGTAAATGATAAAAAGCACCATAAAATCAAGATAAAAACCTCAAAATATAAGACAAGGGAGTTGCACAACAATATGGTTTGAATTCTGTACTGCTTGAACATTCCATCATTTTTTTAGAGAAGAGTCTGGATAGTTTGTATATAGGCTGTGGCTGGGTAACCTAAGGATTTGTTATGTTTCTGTGACAACTCCTTATTTAGTGATGTTTTCTGGTCTGGTTTTTAAATTGTATGAATTACAAAACTGTTTTTTTTCCAAGTCAAGATCTCATCAGTAAGGCCGAGCCAAACATGTATGTGTATGCTCTTGTCTGTGCAGCTGCAAATTTCCAATCTCTCTCTCTCTCTCTCTCTCTTCTTTTTTTTTTTCTTTTTTTGCTGATGCACTCAATTCTGCAAAATGACAGTGCTGATATTGTAAGAAGTTAAGTCTTTCTGTTATAATGACTAAAAAGGGCACAGGGCAAATTTCCCAGTACTATGCATGGGCATGTCAGCTTACCTGTCCTACCAAACTACACAGAGGTCCTTGGCAAGTGATGCTAAGTGTTGTACTTGAGTTTCCCAATAAAATCCGGATCTGTTAAGTGAAGGCAGTCCCCTGTCATTTGCACTGAACTTCTTGATCCTCTTCTGTGGTGAATGGAATCGCCTCATCAGTGACTCCTTTCCTACTGGAAAATCACCCCAACTTTTAAATATACATGTGAATTGCACATCTTAATGATAACAGCCCAGATTTTCACAGACAGATCTGCCTTCCATTTATATAGCATTCCTATAGGCTTTAATACATTTAGCAAGTTGTAGAGATAGGAGTCATTGTTTAACATAAGGTCAGGATGGGGCTTGGGGTATGAAGTAGTGAAAATTAAAATAATATCTTTCCCATCTGCTTTTATTCTCACCTTATTGTATTTCTAGGCCTCTACAAGGATGGAAGTGGCAACATACCTAGGCATTGCTCAAGTAATCCTGTTATGTGTGAAGGCTCCTGGGGTTGAGAGGTTCTATAAAGTACATGCCTGCTTTTTCTATCTGCACCTGCACGAGCCTGAAGATACTTCCAGAAATGAGACCCTTCCTGTTTCCAAGGCCTGTCTCATACTTGGCCTTAAACTGCCCCCGCATCCTCCTCCATACCCTTCACTCATGTTCCAAATTACATTATAAGGCTTTATTTCATCAGAAACATTATCTCAACTTCCTTTTGTCAATCTTGTCTTGAAATGCCATATAATGCAGAATATTTTATTATTGAAAACTGCTTAACTCTTGGGAGAAAAAAAGTCAAGTTAGATCTTTTCTTCACATGACATGCCAAAATAAATTCAAGTGAATAAAAGCATTAAATATGAGTCCATCAAAAACATAAAAATACTAGAAGGAAAGATAGCTAAAGATTTATCCGATTTATGGCTAGGAAAGCCCTTGCTAGGAAAGGTTAAAATCAACTGAAAAAAATCATAAAGGAGAATACTGAATTGACTACATAAACAGCAAAATCTACATTAATGAGTAAACAACAAGCAAAAATAGTGAAAATAGCAATAAAGCGAATATTTTATATAGAAAATATTTAAATCAATAGGAAAATTGTAATATTTCTATAAAAAACTAGCATCCCCAAAATATGAATAAACAATTTATAAAAGAAGTTTATTTATAAGTGGCCATTTTCTTTTCTTTTTGTCTTTTTTCAATATTTAAAGATTTATTTTTTAGAGTAGTTTTAGGTTCACGATAAAATTAAGAAGAAGGTCCAGAGAGTTCCCATACATAGCCTTCCCCTATTAACATGCATAGCCTCCCCCTATAAATGACTATTTAAAAATGTTGAAGTTTCACCCTCATCAGCAATGGAAGTAATAAGAATTAAGGCAACAGTAAAATCGCATTTTTTAAAAAAAATTGTCAATCTGATGGAGAATAACTGTCTAATGTTGAGGGAGAGGCAGCAAGAAATGCCTCCTCTTATTTGTAGGAGAATGAACGGGTCAAAACTTTTTGGAAGGCATTTTGACAGGATGTATCAAATGCCTTTAAAATATTCATATGTTTTTACAGGTCAGTTCATCTGCTAGGAATTTACATTATGAACCATACACAAATATATGTATAAGAATGTTATGTTATTTACAGTAATTTCTAATAAATCACCAATAGCCTTTAGGTCCTACATTAGTGGAGTAGTTAAGGAAATTAGGGAGCAACCATATAATAGACTATTATGCAGTCATTAAAAAATATTTGGGGGCACCTGGGTGGCTCAGTGGGTTAGGACTCTGCCTTCGGCTCAGGTCGTGGTCTCAGGGTCTTGGAATCGAGCCCCGCATCGGTCTCTCTGCTCAGCAGGGAGCCTGCTTCCTCCTTTCTCTCTGCCTGCCTCTCTGCCTACTTGTGATCTCTGTCTAATAAATAAATGGATAAATCTTTAAAAAAAATATTTGGGAAATATTTCAAATGACAAAGGAAAATGTTTCTGATTTCATAATAACTAAAGGAAACTGCATCAGTATAAAATGTAGTTCAGGCATGGAGAATTCATTTTTAGTGAGTATAATAAAACATGTGAAATATTAACTGTACCTTTGAGTAGTGGTATTATGGTTGATTGTTACTTAATCTTTATACTTTCTGAACTGATGAAAGTATCAACCGTCAATAGGCATCTGCTTTTAATAAGAAACAAAAATGTGGGGTGCCTGGGTGGCTCAGTGGGTTAAAGCCTCTGCCTTCGGCTCAGGTCATGATCCCGGGGTTCTGGGATTGAGCCCCACATCAGGCTCTCTGCTTGGCAGGGAGCCTGCTTCCTCCTCTCTCTCTGCCTGTGTCTCTGCCTACTTATGATCTCTGTCTGTTAAATAAATAAATAAAATCTTTAAAAAAAGAAACAAAAATGCTTTTTCATGATACCATGACCAATATAAAAAATTATGATTGACTACCTCAGACTAGAAAAGGTTCTGCACAGCAGAAGAATCAACAAAATGAAAAGGCAACCTATGCAATAAGAGAAAATATTTGCAAACCATATATGTTATAAGGGGTTAATATCTAAAACATATAAGGAATTCATACAATTTAATAAAAACAATCTGATTTTGAAATGAGCAGAGGATCTGAATAGACATTCTTCCAAAGAAGATATACAAATGGCTAAGAGACACAGGAAAATACGTTCAACATCACTCATCATCAGCGAAATGCAAATCAAAACTACAATGACATACCACCTCGCACCTGTCAGAATGACTGTTATCAAAAAGATAAGAGATAACAAATGTTGATAAGGATGTAGCAGAAAGGGAACCTTTGTGCACTGTTGGTGGGAATGTAAATCAGGATAGCCACTGTGGAAAACAGTATGGCGGTTCCCCAAAACACACACATGCACACACACACACACACAAATATAAAGGAATATTGTTAAGCTGAAAAAAAGAAGGAAATACTGCCACTTAAAACAATGGGGACTTAGAGGGCATAATGCTAAGTAAAATAAGTCAAACAGAAAAAGACAAATTCTATATGATGTCATTTGTCAGAGAATCTAAAGAAGTCAAGCTCATAAAAACAGAGTAGAACAGTGATTGCCAGGAGCTGGGAAGTAGGGGAAATGGGAAAAATGTTGGTCAGATGATACAAACTTCTAGTTAGAAGAGGAGTAAGTTCTAGGGACCTAATGTACAACACGGCGACTATAGTTAACGAAACTATTGTGTACTGGAAGTGCCAAGAAAGTAGATCTTAAATGTTCTCACCACATTCACACAATATAATTGTGGGAGGTGATGGTTACCTTATTGTGGTAACCATCTTTGCGATATATAAGTATATCCAGCCACCACATTGGACATCCTAAACTTATACAATGTTATGTGTCAATTATATCTCAATAAGGCTGGAAAAAATATTTAACAATATGAAAAAGTTATGGTATTCTTAGTGGAAGAGTAGAATTCAAAATTATAAGTACAGTCTATCTATACTTAGGTAAAAATAAATCTTATCCAAAGAAGTAAAGATAAAAATTACTGAAATGAGGGGTAATGAGTGGCTCAGTTGGTTAAGCATCCGGCTCTTCATTTAGCCCAGATCATGGTCTCAGGGTCCTGAGATGGAGCCCCACGTCAGGTTCCATGCTGGGCGTGGAACCTGCTTGAGATTCCCTCTCTCACTCTCTCCCTATATCCCTCCCTTGTGCTCTCTGTCTTTCTCAAAAACAAAACAAAACAAAACAAAATAAAACAAAACAAAAAATCAACCTTAAATGTGACTGTAGTTCAGTTTGGGTAGTGAGACCACAGGTGGCTTTTTTCTCTTTTCCATTTGAATCAAAATATATTGATGAATTTTTGTAGTTTAAAAATGTTGTCAGCCATTTGTCAAATCATTCGTGCAACAAAAACCGATTTCAAAACTACTGTGTGCGAGGTCCTATGTGTGCCAGTTCCCAGAGATTCCAAAATTGTTAAGACAAGGTTTTTGCCCTGAAGTAAATCACAGCCTAGTATAGAAACAAGAATAAGATGAGGAAGAAAACCCATGATTAAAATATCTAGTCATGGGGCACACGGGTGGCTCAGTTGGTTAAGTGTCCGTCTTTGGCTCAGGTCATCATCCTGGAGTTCTGGGATCAAGCCCTGCGCTGAGCTCCTTGCTCAGCAGGGAATCTGCTTCTCCCTCTCCCCCTGCTCTGCCCCACTCATACTCTCTCCTCTCTTTCTCAAACACATAAATAAATAAATACATACATACATACATACATAAATACATAAAATCTTTAAAAAGATCTAATCGTAAGTTCTATAATAGAAGAAGGGACTGGCTACTATTGGTGCTTTTGGATCCCAGAAATAGGGCAACTAATTCAGACCGGCTTGGAGAAGAAACAGCAGCAGGAGCAAATTTCACATGAGGGTCACCAAATAATGACATGCCATGATGGACAGTTTGAAGAGGGGGTTAAGTTTGTCACATATTCAGATGGCAATATCTTAATCAGAGTGACTGTCACATGAAATGCTTTCAAAAGAGGATTCTAGGATGATTTGCAGGCTTCTGGCTTAAAGGTACTGATACCTTTTAATAAGATAGGAATGCTGTTTGGAGACAAGATGCTGTCCCCCCAGTCTTGGTCATGTTGAGTTCAGGGTACCTGTGGAGGTACATTAATGGAGATGTCTTGTAATAGATAAGAGCTTGGGAGATAGAAGCAAAGGTCTGTGTTGCATGAATTTGGGTGGAGAACACAAGGAAGATGTAGAGAGTGGGAAATGGAGCCAAGAACCTGGGACAGGGCTCAGGGGAAAACACATTTAAAGAGGAACCTGAGAAGAATCCCTCAAGAAACAAAAACCACATGAGACCAAGGTCCAGAGCTAGAGGGCTATGGTTCAAGGTACTGAGTGCTACGGAGAGTCCAACGAATGAGAGATAAAGTGTCATGGAGGAGCCAGACCTTCTGTCCAATCTGTGAACAAAGGAGGAGCAAGGTAGGAAGAGAAGGTGGAAAGATGGACGAGAAGATGGGAGTTGGGGACTAATAGTGTTGTGAAGGCATTATCACGGTCCAGGAGTATGTCACTAACATCCAGAGGAAACCCACATGTGCCAGACATTAGGGTCTTGGTAGAAAGGCAAGTAAGGCATATATTCCTGCCCATACCGCATTTAAAATGTTATGGGAGACAGGCAACACTCAAATGACTAGCTAAAAAATAAGTACTTTTCTTAAACCTCTTCCAAACCTGAGTCATGGTCACAGAATCTAATATGTCGCTTAGACAGCTCTCACCAATACATACCCCATCTGAAACCTGAGCTGAGAGCCCAACCAGGCTCGGACAGTGTCCTCGCCAGAGAGGTTCTTGTCCTGTTACATTCAGTTGCACTTCGACGGTTCTGCTGCTAGACTCATTAAATGCTCTCTATTTCCAGCCACCCTGAACCCCTGCCAGGGCAATACTGTCATCCAAGAGCCTCTGATACATTTATCTGTCCCCACAAAAAAGCAATGTCTATTCATATATATAGATCTGTGTAGACACAGATCTGCTCCCTTCGGGGTGCAAGCCCCCTAGGTGCTGGCAGGCTCCTCCTGGTCCTGCCATTGTTCCGTGGTTTCTAGGGTATGCTTTGTCTTCCCATGTGAACTGTAGATCCTTGTAAAATTGGGACATGAAGTTTAGTTTTCTATCTGCCCCATGGACTCCAGGGCTTGGTACTTTGTGCAGCCTGTGCCCCTTCCCCCTTTCTTTCTGCTTTGAACCTGGACATGATGTATGGAGCTGGAAGGGTGATCTTGGGAGCAAGAGGTAACCAAACACAACAGAAAGGTCAAGAGCATCACTGGGTTTCTAACCATGACATCATCAAGCTTCTGAATCAATGCCAGCAGCCAGCTAATACAATCATTGATGCGAACAGAGAAAAATGCTTTTTGGCCCAAGCCACTTGTAAATTGAGTTTTCTGTTTCCTGCAACTGTATGTCATCTAGCCAGCATCTATCCTCCCACTTCTTCATGAGCAGAATCCTGACATTGTTCAGATATCCTCCCCCCTCCACTCAGCGAGGTGCTCAGGTGATATTGATTCCAGCTCAGGTTTGGGGAGATGGGAGGGTGGGGGGGTGGGGGGGTGGAACTGATCGGTCAACTGTAATCCCATTCCCCTTGCCAGTGTTAAGGAATCAGTGAGGCACGGGGCCGGGGGGGGAGGGCTGAAATCTGTTTGGGGCTTCTGAGGAAAGGCTTCTAGGACAGATCAGTAAGAAGAGTCCATCTCTCTCCTTCTGAAGAATATTGCTGTGTCCAGGTTTGATAACCCTGAACTATTGCTGACACCTTGATGCTCCCCTGAGGATGATGCCAACACAAAAGATTGTGGGGTGAAGACACAAAGATAACCTGGGTCTTTGTGGGCTTTGTTGCCCCTCTGAATCAACCGGCTTGGAAGGTTGCCTAACCTGTGAGCTTCCTGTGCTGCCACAATGTACATTTATTTCTTTATTCTTTCATGTAGTTTGAGTTGGGGGGGTTGTTTCTTCCCCTGAAAGCCCCTTTGCAAGTAATAAGGGTATTTTTTAAAGTTTTGTTTGTGATGATCTCAATCCAGCTTTTTGTAAGAAAAGGTACATCAAGGATCAGCTTGTATATTTAGCATTTTCCAATGCTGAACAGTACTAATTTCCTCCCTCTTGAAGGTAAAAACTTTCGATGCAGACAGGGGTCGAGATCAACATGTGTCCTGAAGCAAACATTAATTTTATCCTGGTCAACCTGACCCAGCCAGAAGATCGCTCTGATTTATTAAATTTATGTCTCTAAAGAAGATCGAGAAATCGAACCAATAATAGACTGTCTTCCCTGATGGGGCCTTGGGGGAAAAGGAGCCAATGAGAAATAACACTCTTACTTCTGATAAGACTTGAGGAAGAGAGACCTGTGATTCTCTCGTCCATAGGAGCTGAGGCTGGTGTAGATGGCTTTTCCCTGACCCCTAACATTTCAATCCCTTCCGGGACTATGAAGATGGGGACCTGAGTGATCTGTGGGGGATCTGTGGTTGGTCCAGTTAGTACTAATTAATTAGTAATTATAACTAATACTATGTCTTGGAGTCATTTCATCCCAAGGAGAGGAATGCCTTGAAACCTGCAAGGTTTATACAGCTGGCAGAGTGCTTGGTACATAAAAGGTCCTTGAGATGACGTGTAAATGGATGAACAAGGGAAGCTAAGGCAGGTGGGACCCCTCGTAGTTTCCTCTCCCCCTACCAATCAGCCTGATAAGTTGTCCTCTTTTACTTGTTTAGATGCTCTTTGCAGAACATAACTGAACTATGCAGGGTGGTTTAGGAAGACTTGGAATAGCCTGTCTGAGGTCACTGAGCTATTCCAGAAGCATTCTACAGCACACTGCCTCAACCCCTGGGTCAAAACTTTAAGCCCAGAACATTTTTAGAAGCTGTGGGCTAGAAGAGAACCCTTCCCAAAATATTGCTTAGGCACCCAGGATTTAGACGCATGTTGCTGGTTCCAGTCCCCCAGCCTGTCGTGCTCTCTGACAGGATGGCTGCGTGAGTCTGTCGCCATAGCCATGGCAAGGACTTCAAAAATGAACTTGGAACGTTCCATGGATATAGCCATGTCCCTCACCCACTCATGGTGATAATCCAGAGACTATGTTCCCAGACAAAGGTATCCCATGTCCACCTTGATTTTGAGGCTCTTTGGAAGATGTGTCTTCTTAAAAGGCTTAGATCTTACAGTTATTCGAACTCAGGTTTCCCCCACTATCCAAAAGTAGAGCATTCCTATGAAAGCTTCCGTAAGCAGAAATGGAGTAAAACAAAAAAGCAGTTCTCATTAATTTATAGGAAAATTTTTTGAGCATTCCCAGACCCCCTAAAGAACCTCTCTTAGGCATTTCTGACACCTTGGGATACATCTTGCTAACTGACTCACAGAACAAATTGAGATAAAGCCCAGATGCTCAGAGACCCAGTTCAAAGCCCTGGCGGCCTGATGCTGAGATGCTGAGATGTTGAGTGTGGTTCTCCGGGAAGGAGCTGTGTGGGGCCCCTCTGCCTCCGTCGCAGGGCCTGGAAAACAATCACTGAACATGCTGTTTTCACTTTTTACCCCCTTTTATAAAAAATGAAAACCCTCTTTGGATTTCTTCCACTGAGCGAAAACAGGTACTAACTAATATAGGTCTTTAGTACCAGCAAAGAGAGTAAGGAGAACTTCCAAGGAGTGAAGACACCTATATTACACTTGCTTACTAAGCGGTGTCATAACCAGACGTGTATTCCCAAGTTCAACCCTGAACAATCTCTCAGCGGACTGAATAGTTCCACCTGTTCTGTCCACACATACCTTCTGTGAATGCTCACGATCCATGCACAGTGAAACCCAACACAGTCCTCAATACAATTTGTGGAATTAATGAGTAAGATTCATGGATAACAAGAGAGGAAATAGATATAGGATGCTCTTTCCTAAGAGCTAAGTACCTCACACTTACTTTTTAAAATATTTTAGAAGGCGCTATTTATTTATTAGAGAGAGAGAGAGAGATCAGGAGCAGGGGCAGAGGGTGAGGGGGAAGCAGGCTCGACGCTGAACGGGGAGCCTGATGCGGGGCTCAATCCCAGGACCTTGGGATCATGACCTGAGCCGAAGCCAGCTGCTGAATCGACTGAGCCACCCTAGTGCCTCACATTTCTTTTATTTTCTTATTTGTTTATTTATTTTCAAATAATTTTAAAATGTCCCCAAGTCCTTTATTTATTTACTTTTTATTATGTATTAGGCAGACAGTCTAGCTGACAAATTGGATAAGAAATAACGTCATGGGAGGGAGGATCTGAAACCTGAAACTAGTGGGTTTTCCACCTTATATCATCGTAAATAAATACTACATTTTTATTGTTTATCCTATAGATATGAGTTATTGGCATCACGATGGGTGCTACATATTTGACATTGCATTTTATTCTTACAATGACCTTGTATAGTAGACACTATGGTTGTAATTGTTCTGTAGATGAGGCACCCAGGGGATTAAGCAGTTTTCCTGTAGTTGCACGGCTAGAAGTGGTCTATGCTTGGCCAATTTATAATCCCACTGGGGGGCCAGGGTACCTCTAAGAAACTGATTAGATCTGAAAGAGGCTGCAAGAACAGAGAGAATTTTGGGTCAGGTGGACACTGAAACTATTTCAAAGCTGTAAAGAACTCTTTGGGCACTACTAAAACCCATCTTGGCATGGGTTTGGCTGATATTTTGTCTACTTCCAATGAGAAATTTTCAACTCTCTCCCTATAAAAAATACCTCTAATGCTTTAACCAAGTCATCAGTAAGACTAGACTTGTATATGAAGAAAAACGCCAAGGAAGAAGGACAGGAGGTAAATGCTTACTCCGAACTACAGCACTATCATGAGGGCAATCTTGTTGAATCTTCACAACAGTGATACCCACCCTGCTCCACAGGCTCACTCCAGACCGTGTGTGTCTTGAACTCTGTGCTAGCATTTCCTTTTTCTTCCAGAGGGGCTCTAGGTGCCTCTCCCATCACCTAAACCCTGCTCTTCCATTAATGTTAGCTCAAGCCTACTCACCATTTCAGCCTGCAGTGACAATTTCAACTGTTAGCACTTATTGAGCCCTTACTGTATGCCAGGCTCTGTGATAAACACTTTAATGATTACTTAACTGCCACAACAATGTCCTGTAGAAGGATCTATGCTAGTTGACTGATGAGAAAACCAAGTCACAGAGCAATTACATAACATCCCATGGTCATAGAGCAAGGAAGTAGCAGAAGGGTAATCTCTTTTTACTTGTTGGTCAACTATATTTTTTAAAACTTAATTTGACTTTGGGCAATTAAAATAGTCCTGGTGTATTTTTCTCAGGTGATTGTCTTCAGGACACTGAAGTACCCAGATTCGAGGAAATGCACCCACTCACAGTGACTAGTTGAGTAAATCTCACATGAACAAACCACCTTTTCGAAATTTCTGTTTTCACAGCATGTGTTCATTCTATGCCATCTTTTTTTTTTTCTTTTTTTGTACTTGACTGATACCTTAATTCCTCAACGGAGCTTTACAATACAGCTTAGTGGCTGTGGAATGGTGTTCCTTTTGTCAGAATAGGTATCGTGATGCTCTGCAAAAGATAAAAAAACTTAAGACACGGTTTCTATAAAAAAAAATCAAAATCATGATTTTAAAGAATGTCTAATGACATGGAAATAAAAAGCAAATAAAAGCATAATATAATACCAAATATATAATATCTGCCCATAATTTAAATTTAAAATATTTTCCTATAGATACATATATTATTTTATTAAGATTTTATTTATTTATTTGACAGACAGAGATCATAAGCAGGCAGAGAGGCAGGCAGAGAGAGAGGAGGAAGCAGGCTTCCTGTCAAGCAGAGAGCCTGATGCGGGGCTCTAACCCAGGATCCTGGGATCATGACCTGAGCCTAAGGCAGAGGCTTTAACCCACTGAGCCACCCAGGCACCCCAATATGTGTTTTAAAAACCTGGAAAGAAGTACAATAAATGTAAAGAGTGGTTAGCTCTAGATGATAGAGGAATAGTGTTTTTTCATTTTCTTCTTTATACTTTTTCCCCCAGGTTTTCTACAATGACATGCATTGCCTTCAAAATGAGAAAACAACACAAAAGCATTCTCCAGTAAAGGGAACTAAGGCACTCTGAGGGAAATGTCTGAGTCCATGTCGAAGGCAGGAAAAGCACAAAGTGAGTCTTGACATATTGTTTCAGAAAGAAAGAAAATGCTCGAAGGCTAATGGGATTGTGTCACAAGGTTTTAAGAACCAGATCAAAGGGCTCGCACTAGTCAAAGTCAGAAGGACTAGACCATCAGAAATAATAATGAGTCTCACTAATGGCAACACACTGAATAATAGTGATAGAAAAAACAAAGAGAAAGGGAAAAGAAAGGAGAAGAGATTTGCAAGATAAGAAATGTTATCATAATGGTATTTACTAACATAATTATTTTGCAACCCCCAGTGTAATCATTGATTAAGTCAAGAATGATCAACAGATGCTAAAACTATTGGGTGAAAGATTGCTAGGGGACTAGATAATGTCACTGTACAGTTTATTTATTGCAAAGAGAAGGATGGTCCTTTAGCAAGGAAGAGATTTAGCCAAAAGATCAACTTTCATATCACTAAAAGTGGAGCAATTTGACAGCATGTGCTTTCTGATATGATACAACATGAAGTTCACAACATCTCTGATGTATTCTTGACAAAAGTATTTAACCTGAATCCAATCAAGCCTCTAGACTTTAATTGTTGGGAAAGAGAAACAAGTCAATAGTAACATGAGCAAACAATAAGACAAATGTAGAATGTGATACACCTTGGAAGACAATTGTCTTAGATTCTTCAAAACAATGGCATAATAAAAAGAGTAGGATAGCGCTTTTTTCATATTTAATATACCTTGGTTTTTTAAGAGCAGTTTTAAGCTTACAGAAAAATTGAACATGAAGCACAGACTTCTCATATACCCTCTCCCAACCCCTAAAATTTCTTTTATTATTAACATCTTGCATTAAGTTCTTCTATTTGTTGCAGTTGATTAACAAATATTAATACACTATCATTAGCTAATAGTAGTTCATAGTTTATATTAGGGTTCACTGTTTGCATGGTCCAGCCTATGGGTTTTGACAAGTGTATAACGTCATGCATCTGTCATTCTAGTATAATACAGAGTAAGATTCACTGCCCAAAAAATCCTCTGCGCTCCATCCATTCATCCCTCTCCCAGCCCCTTCACTCTTTGGAAACTGTTGATCTTTTCACTGTCTCCATACTTTTGCCTTCTCCAGAATGGCACAGAGTTGGAATCATACACTATGTAGTCTTTTCAGACTGGTTTCTTTCACCAAGCAATACGCGTTTAAACCTGGATTACTCTGAAAAGTGATCCTATGTAGTAACACATGAGCTTACATTAAATCCAAAGTTTTGTTTTGTTTTAAAGAGGGGTATAAAAGACATTCTTGGGATAATTGGGAAATTTTAATATGGACAGGATAATGGATGATATTGTGGGAATTAGGCATTCCTCAGACATTATCACGGTATTTTGGTTAAATCTAAAAGCATCCTTATTCTTAAGAGATGCAGCTGAAATATTTAGACATTAAGTATCATAATGTATTTATTTGCAAGTGCTACAACACGTATGTGTGTGTTTGTGTGGATTTTAAGGATGGCTGAGAGAGAAAGAAATTATGAAAATAGCACTATTTCTGAAAATAGAAAAATATACAGGTACTACTATAATTAAGCTTTTTTATCTGTTTGACATTTAGTCCTTAAATATTAAAGAATTTGCCTGCCTTTGCTACAAAGTCTCTTTTGGGTAGTTCTACCAGAATAATTAGCTTTGTTCCTCACTGTGACTCTAAGTCAATACGGTTCCTCACTTAGCATGACTCAGATGCCTGTGATTAGTGCCCTCAGTCAGTATATTAGTGGGTAGTTGGTTGTTCGAATTATTTGCTATTACAAAATAATGTAGCAATGAAAGTTCCTGCACATATATTCATAGGCATTTGTGCAAGAGCTTTTCTAATGTATTATTCCTAAGAGTTGCATTACTGGATGAAAGGTATGTACATCTTCAGACTTACTAGATATTACCAAAAGATTCTCTGTAGGGAGCTAATTTTATCTCCATGAGATGAAGCAAATGAGAGTTCCTATTTCTTTTCCATCATTCACTCTCTTATTTTTTTCAGTCAACAAGTCTTTATGAGCAACTACCTTATACTAGGTACTATACTCAGTATTGAAAATACAGTAACAAACAAAAGAGTCTTTGCCTTCAGTGAACTTACATTTTAAGAGTAATGGGGTTTTAATATTGCTTAGGACCTGTGGCTCCCTTCTACCTTCCATTTTCTCTCTTGTAACAGTAATATCTAACTATTCCATTGTTGTATTCTGGAAGCAGATATCTTTTCTAGTTTCATGGGTCACATGGAGAGGAATTTTGTACCAGGATGGATCATACCCAGAGTATACCTCATTCCTGTCTTAGGTAATTTAGATAATGTGATATGGGCCTTGGGAGCTGAGAAAATTTAGATGAGATTTTGGTCTTGAATTGATGCTTTAATGGGTCTAGATTTGTAAATATAGGAATTGGGTGAATACATTTTGCATGTGGGAGACAGATGAATCTTTGGGGCCAGAGGACAAAGTGTTATAGACTAAAATATGCTTCCCCCACCCAAAAGATTCACATGCTAATTCTTGGCACTGGTTAATTTTACCTTATTTGAAAAAAAAAAGTTTTTGCAGATGTGATTAAAGACCTTAGCATAAGGAGAATATCTTGAATTATCTAGTGGGCTCTATATCCAATTATAAGTGTCTATATGAGAGAAAGGGAAAGACGATTACATAGAGAAGAGGAAGAGGCAGTGTGAGCAAAGAAGCAGAGATTGCAATGATGTGGCTCCAAGTCCAGGAATGCTGGTAGTACCAGAAGCTGTCAAGGGCAAGGAATCAATTCACCCCCAAAACCCCTAGATGATGCACAGTGCAGGTGACATCTTGATTTTGGCCTAGTGATACTGATTTCACATTTATGGTCTCCAAATTAATGAGCCAATAATGTTCTGTTGATTTTAGCCATCCAGTTGTGGTAATTTGTCACAGGAGTCACAGGAAACCAATACAGGCAGTGAGGGAGGTCACATTTCATACACTGGTACTTGAGAAAAGAACAAGAAAGCAAGGGAGTGAGCCACAGGGCTATCTGGGGAGAAAATATTCTAGATGGAGAGAACAGAAAGTGTCCAGGAAGGCCCTTGCTTGGAGTATTAAAGGAATAGCAAAGAGGGCAGTGTGAATGACTACGGTAAGAAAAGAGAAATAGATGAAATCAGAGAGCTGAAGACAAAGGACAGAAGTTGTTGCCAGACCTTACAGACAGGAAGGCACTTCTCTTGAGCAGAGAAGTGACATGATCTGACTTATGTTAGACTCCTTTTCTGGGTGTTGTGTCCAGAAGAGACCATGGGGGACCAGGGTGGAAATAGAGAGGCTAGTTAGGGGGCTCTTGCTAACTACCAGGAATGAGATGATGGTGACTTGAACATGGACGGTAATCAGAGGAAACAGTGAGAAGTGACTAGCATCAGGAAACTTAAAAAAAAAAAATCAGGGTTTATAGAGAGATTGTATGTGGAATGTGAGAGAAAAAGAGGGATCAGGAATGACTTTTTGGTCTGGGCAACTGAAAGGACAGGATTTACTATTTCTTAAAATGAAAAGGCTGTGAGGAGAGCACATTTGGGGGGTGAAGAATCCAAATGTTAGCTCTGGATATGTGAAGTCTGACACGGTTATTAGACACAAGGTGCTTAGTAGGCATTTGCTTATCTGAGCGTGGCATCAGGTGAGACCTCCAGGCTGGAGATAGAAATCTGCAAGTCAGCAACAAAGAGACAGTATCAAACATGTTGAAACTGATTGAGATCAGCTAAACAGTAAGTACAGAAGAAGGTGAAAAGATTTCTGGAGAACCCAACCATGAGACATGTCAACATGTAGACAACATCAAGAAGAAGAAAAACTGTCAAACGACAAAAAAACAAAACAAAACAGAGTAATACAAAACAAGAACAAAACAACACAAACGAAAACCAGCTAAGAAGGAAGAGCTGGTGAAATAGGAAAAGAACTAAATAGTGTTCTGCACTAAAAGGCAATGGGGCAGTACCTGAAAATGTCCCAGGGAAATCATTTTCAGACTGGAATTCTCCATCTGGCAATGTGTCAATCAGTGGGAGGATGATCGGCAAGGGAGTTGACCACTGAAGAGGAAAACATGAAACCTAGTAAACAGGAGGGCCATCATGGAAGAGAGGCAGAGGGCATTCCTATGCTGAAGGGAGAAGACAGAAATCTCAGGGAGAAGGATGCTTTCTCTGGGGGGAAATGGATCAAGAGTTATCTGATATACTTGAAAATGGATGTGTGCATACATGAGTGAGTGTGTGTGTGTGTGTGTGTGTGTTTGGAAGGGAAGTAGGGAGCAGGAAGCAGAAGAAATGGTGGAAAGTCAATAGGTAAGAGCTAAAATTGATGATTCAAAATATCAATTTAAGAATATTATTCACCTAAATATTGATAGAAAGAGCCGAAGAGGTAAAAGCAGTTGCCATTGGGGAACAGGAATCAAGAGAGGCAAGGAGTAGGATGATGGGTTTTGGTTTTTTACTTATGAAGTACAATATAATTGTTAAGTATGTACACATAATATTTATTTTAAAACATTAACTTAGAAAGAATAAAGTATAGGTATTCTGTAATCAAGTGAACACAATTTCTGGGGAATAAAGTTGAGTTAGCAGAGGTCTGAGCATTGAACATGGGGTTTCTCCAAGGGCAGGTGATCAAAGTTTGGTGAGTGTAGATGGGGAATGTTAGTCGTGGGGGAGCCTGAATGGAGGAAGTTCGAAAAAGAATGGGAGGAGGTGGAGACAGAGATGGCTTGTGTGTTCACTGTTTCAGTGGACTTTGATGTATAGAAGTTTTAATTCCAGGGCAAACTTACCCATTTCCTTTGTGGTCTGTATTTATTTTGTGTCCTCTTTAAGAGAGCATTCCTACATGCTCCTCTAAAATTATTGTTCAAGCTTTCTTATTACCTTAAATTTGTTAAAATGAAAACTTTATTTTAAAATAAAAGATGGTGACCCTCAAACTTTCTCTTCCCACAGTTTTCTAACTTCCTTGGACAAAAGGTCAAATCATTTTCTTCTCAAAGAGAGGATATCTATCAAATATTCCCTTTTTGGAATGTCTCATGAGATAATTTGAAACAGCCCTCTAGCAACTTTGAAATATGAAAGTATTCATATTTTTTTACTATGGGATGCTAGTTCCCTTGAAGGAAAGAATAGTAACCTATATATGGTCTTCACTAATTATCA
This sequence comes from Lontra canadensis, assembly GCF_010015895.1. Classification (NCBI taxonomy): domain Eukaryota; kingdom Metazoa; phylum Chordata; class Mammalia; order Carnivora; family Mustelidae; genus Lontra; species Lontra canadensis. Next base: position 1,155,678 of record NW_022631036.1, read on the forward strand.
CAAATCTTTATTCCTAGAACGAACTGCTAAATTTTAAGTTCCAGGACTCCATATGGTTGCTTAACCCTTTGCTACCTGAAGCGTGGTCCATGAACTAGTAGGTCAGCCTCACCTCGGAACTTGTTAGAAATACAGACTCTTGGGCCCTACCCCAGACCCACAGACCCAGGGTCTGCATTTTAACAAGGACCCCAGGTGATACCTATGCTCATGAAAGTTTGAGAAGAGTGGGCTTAGCCCATGAGATAGAAAAGTGTGCAAGAGACAAATCTGTAATAATTTCCCTCTTCTGAGTGCGGTTCTCCAACTTTCCTGCACACTGGAATCCCCTGGAGAGCTTTCAACACTACCGATGGCTGAGGCTCACTCCCAGAAATTCAGATACGACTGGTCTGGAATGCACCCTAGGCCCTGAAAAATTTTGAAGTCCCCCCACCCCTGGGGTAATTCTAATTTCACAGAAGGTGGAGAAACGCTACCCCAGAAGTCCTACGAGTTGGAAATGCTTTCAGCTGCAAGGAATAGCAAACCCTGGTGGTGGTGGCTTAAGCCAGTGGTTCTCAAATTTTGTTGTACATTAGAGTCACTTGAGGAGATTTTTAAAATCCTGTTGCTCAATGACTCAGGGAACACTACATCAAAAACAAATGATGTACTGCATGGTGATTCACATAACATAATTTTAAAAATTATAAAAATAAATTTAAACAATAAAATTCTGATGCTCAAGCTGCAACCCAAGGGTTGGGTGCAGTTTGGTGGCAGATACGTTGTGGCGGGTTTAGTAGTTCCATCATGTTAATTAATACCCAGGTCTTCTCTCCCCTGCTGTCTCCCACCGAATGGAACCATAGCTGGGATTTTTCCAAGCCTCTTTGCAGCCGTACTCCCAAGTCCTTGCCTATGGAAGAGGAAGAAGTGTGCACCACTTCTGGGTCAGCCCCATAAACTTCCTAGGTGTGCTCCTCTAAACGCTCTCTCCTCCCTCCTACTGTGAATGGGCATGACCAGAACAACCTTAACTCTAGAGAACAATAGATGGTTACCAGAGGAGAGGTGGTGTGGGGATGGTAAAATAGGTGAAAGGGAAAAACAATACTTAAAACAAAAAACAAAAAAGAAGAGCCACCCACCAGTCTGAAACTTCCATCATGGGCTGTTCTGTGGAAGAGAAACAATCATCGGAGCCTGTGAGGCATTTTAATTATGTCCACTTTACAGACGAGGAAGATAAGATGTAGCACAGTTCAGTAACTTGCTCAGAGTCACGCAGCTAGAAGGTGGCAGAGAACAGGGGTAAAACCAAAGTTTTCTTATTTTAAAACCCAAGCTCTTAATCATACACCAGGTATCTTTCCACGGATTTTTTTTTTAAAAAGATTTTATTTATTTATTTGATAGAGAGAGATCACAAGTAGGCAGAGGAGGGGGGAAGCAGGCTCCCCACTGAGCAGAGAGCCCAATGCGGGACTCGATCCCAGGACCCTGAGATCATGACCCAAGCCAAAGGCAGAGGCTTTAACCCACTGAGCCACCCAGGCGCCCAACCTCACTATTACTATTTCTTTGTAGGAACAATTAAAATCTGTTCTCTTGGCAAGTTTCAGGTGTACCATACACTATTATTAACTATAGTTACCCCATGGCACACTAGCTTTTCAGAACGTATTCATCGGCATATCTGAAACTTAATACCCTTTGATGAATATTTATTCATTTCCATCACCCCTTAGCCCCTGGCAACCACCATTCTACTCTCTGCTTCTGAGAGTTTGACTTCTTTAGATTCTACACACAGGTGACATCATGTAGTATCTTTCTGTGTCTAGTCTCTTTAATTTAGCATAATGTCCTCAGGCTCATCCGTGTTGTTGCAAATGGTAAGATTTCCTTCATTTTGAAGGCTGAATAATATTCCACTGTGTGTGTGGGTACATGTATTACATTTTCTTTATCCATTCATTCATTACTGGATGCTTGGGTTGTTCCAACATCTTGGCTGTTGTGAATAATGTTGCAATGAATACGAGAGTGTGGGTATCTCCTCAGCACTGTGATTTAATTTCTTTTGAACATATAGTTCTATTTTTAAATTTTGAGGAACCGCCACACTTCTTTCCCTAATGACTGTACCATACACTGTTGGTTCCCTTTTTTCCCTGTTCTCAATGCTTATCTTTTGTCTTTCTGATGACAGCCGCCCTAACAAGTCTCAGGTAATATCTCGTTGTAGTTTAGTTTGTATTTCCTTGATGATGAGTCACGTTGCACACCTTTCACATACTTGTCCATCTGTATGTCTTCCTTTGGGAAATTTCTATTCAGATCCTTTAACCATTTTTGAAAAATCAGGTTGTTTCCTGGCTTTGAGTTGAGTTGCTCATAATGTTTTAGATATTAACCCATGGTGAGATGTCCGGTTTGCAGATATCTCCTCCCATTCTCTAGGTTGTCTTCACTCTGTTGATTGTTTCCTTTGCTGTGCAGAAACTTTTTAGTTTGATACTGTCCTATCTTTTTTTGTTTTGTTGAACCCTTATGGAGTCAGCCAAAAAAATCACTGCTCAGACCATTGTCAAGAAGCTGTTCCCTTATGTTTTCTCCTAGTAGTTTTTAAATTTTAGGTCCTGTGTTTAAGTCTTTAATCCATTTTGAGTTGGTTTTTGTATATAGCATGCGATAAGTGTTCGATTTCATTCATCTGCATAGGGATATTCAGTTTCCCCAGTACCATTTGTTGAAAAGATCATCCTTTCCCAATTGTTTGCAGCACCTTGTCAAAGATCAGTTGACTATACATGCGTATATTTATTTCACGGTCCTCTATTCGGACCTAAATGTCTGTTTTATGTCAGTGTCATACTGTTTTGATCACTACAGCTCTGTGCTGCATTTTGAATCAGGCAGTATAATGCCTCCAGCTTTGTTCTTCTCCCTCAGGATTGCTTTAGCTGAAGGCAACATATTAACATTAAGAAACGCCTTGAGGCTAAATGAGAGTGTGGATTTTAAGTGTGAGCTCCTGCTGTCACGGAACACTTCCTCAAGGAGCAGCGCCCTAGAATGTGCATATCATCTAGAGGTTAAGAAGCATGGGCTCGGAGTCCAGATTCAGGTTCTGGCTCTCGCATGTGAATCTGTGTGAATCTGGCAAGCTACTTGACTCCTCTGTGCCTTGGTTTCTTCATCTGTAAAATGTACATGAGTGAGATCTGCTTCAGAGGGTAGCTGTCAACATTAAGTGAAGAAAAGATACTTAGGCTAACCACATCACTAGTGTCACTCAAGTGCTAGATGTATAGTTTCTTATTGTTCTGAAGGGCACAGAGGAAGGAGGAGCAACATCAAAGGCTTATGGAAGAAGACGAGGTAAGCCATCTATTACTGGACAAGAATAATTAGCAGGGGGTTGTCACAGTCTCTCCCATGTTCTATCGTTTTGTTCACTTGGCTCCCGGAGCCACAATGTGTGGCAAATAGAGAGAAATGGAGAGGGACACAAGATTTACTCTTGTGTGATCTCTTGTGTGTCCTTTGACATTCTTTAAGAGGCTCTGGCGGGGTCTGAATTGCTTTTCAATGATTCTTGCCCTCTAACTGCTCTTTCTTTAAAGGAGACATGGGGCGGAGACGGTCAAGACGGGCTTCGGGTTATATCCTCTTAATCTGAAGTAATCTTAGCCACATCTGAACCCTTGGGCCACTCTGTCTGAATTTAGGTTCGTTAACTCTTGCTCTGTCCGTAACCGGGTATGTTTCCTCTTGCATGTGTGATACGCCTCTGATAAACCTCACTGGGGTTAAAACTAGGTCTTATTTGCTTTGTATTCTGACCACAGTCCCTTATGCAGAGTAGCTTCTCATCATTACTGCTGAAATAAGAAAAAGAGTATTTTCTAGGGTGAAGGATAAGTCCTCTACTTGGAATAGAAGGTTCTAATCTTAAATAGTGGGAGTCCTAAGGATTTTATAATCCTAATCTTGAATAGGATTTCTGTTCATTCCAGAAACTGAATTGGCCCCTTTAATTTGAAGTAAAAAATGTGACTACTTGTTTTCATTTTGGATGCTGTTATTGGGCAGAATCGAGAAGCCTCAGCCAGCCCTGGTTTCCTCCCGAGGTATACCACTTTTTAAGAATGTGCTAGAGCTGGGGCTGTAATGCTGTTAATGTGATTGGTTTCCTAGTCAGATAGCTGTGAGCAGAGTTTGAAGGCAGGGGTAGATATTTTCAGATTAGTTGCATTTTCAGCTTATGATGTCAAGAAACCTCTTTAGTGTACAGTATTTAAAAAACAACTCCTAATCCATAATACAGTTTAGAAAATATCACAGGAGAGGAAAATATCCAGATGAATTTTGAATTTTAGTTATCCTTTCCAGTGTTATTATTGTATAAGAAATTCTTATAACTCAAAAATAGAGGTTTAGAGAAATAGTTTAACATTCATAGCATTTAGTTCACTCCTTCTCACTAACACTCAGGCCAGTGGGGATTAACAATGAGAAGGCAAATTTCAGTGGAATCCATTGAAAGAAGCGCTTTAGGGAAATAAGAGGAACTAGGTAAACCTCACTAACAAAACGGAGTGTGACCTATTTGTTAAATGCCAGTTTGTGTCTGGGGCTACAGAACAGTGGCTTTCAACCCTGGCTGCCCATTAGAGTCATTATATTTTTTTCCTGCTTTTTTTATTTGTGCTTTTTATCAAAACATGACATATGTTTATAGTGAAGTACACTAATCTTAAGTGTGCAGCTTGATGACTTTTTACAAGGGCATCTACCTGTGTATACCATCAGATCAAAATATTTCTAGGACCCCAGAAGCCTCCCCAGAGGTAACCACTCTTTTGACTCCTACCACCATGAACAAATTTCGTCTGCTTTTAAACTTCATATACATAAGATCATACAATCTGCATTCTTATGCATCTGGGTTTTTTTTCTTAACTGAATAGAATGTCTGTGTGATTTGTCTATGTTGTTGCTTGCACAGTTTGCTCTTTTATATGTTATATATATATAATATATACATTATATGCTATGTCGTATTCCAACATATGAATATATCAGTTTCTTCATTTTCCTGTTTGCTTTTCTTTTCAGGGCGAAGCAAATGGATTTGTCTTTGTGTGCATGAAATATTCTAGAAAAAACTGTTAACAATTGCTCTGGGAAAGGAAACTGAGTGACTACAGGACAGGAAGTTTACTTTCCACACTCAGCTCTCTCTCTCTCTCTGTAGCTTTTGATCCTGTGCGGTGTATCTGCTATAGATGATACATAAATTTAAGTAATTAAACATTTCATTTAAAAGTAAGTCTTTCAGAATGTTTCAACTCTGGAAATTCATTCTACCATGGATGGACATTTGGATTGTTCCCAGTTTTTGGTGATTTCGAATAGAGCTTCTGTGACTAATCTTGTACCTGTCTTTTGGTGCCACAGACACCAAATTCTCTTGGGCATATACATAGGAGTGGAATTTCTAGGTTGTAAGGAAGGCATATGTTTAGCCTTGGTAGACACTGTCAAGCATTTTCCAAGATGGTTGTATTAACTAAATAATTTTTTTTGAGAGAGATAGAAAGAAAGAGAGTGAGAAAGCAGATGGGGAGGGGCAGAGGCAGAGGGAGAGAGAGAACCTTAAGTAGGCTCCACGCCCAGCATGGAGCCCAAGGTGGGGCTCAACCTCACCACCCTGAGATCATGACCTGAGCCAAAACCAAGAGTTGGACACTTAACCAGCTGAGCCACCCGGGTGCCCCATTGTCTTAGTTTATATTCCTACCAGCAATGTGTGAGAATTCCAGGTGCTCTATGTCTTCTCCAACAGCTAATATTACTCGATTTTTCAAAGTTCAGCCTAGGGAGCTTTATAAGTGACCATCTACCCAGAGACTTATGTAATTCTTCTCGAGCAGCAGTCACACATCAGCACTTTTGGAAGTTCTCCCAGGTTCTTCCAATGTGCATCAGGGCTGAGAACCACGAATTTGAATGATGTCCTTACTTGGCTGGCTATTGGAATCAGTGGGAGAACTGTAGAGGATAGAGGTTCTTGGGTCCTATCCCAGGCCTGCTGAATCAGATTCTTCAAGGGAAAATCTGTGGTTTGAACTAGCTCCTGGAATGATCTGGATGCAACGAGCCTTAAGATTTAAGGCTTAAGATTTAAGACATGTTTACAAAAATTTTAGTTACCTTTTTTCCACTGAAAGACACACACAGTAAGAAGCAAAGAGAAAATTAAAGCAGTCCATTTGCTTATGCAGTGGAGAGGAAGTCTTCTCCTAACCTAGACTCCCAGTACCCTTTCACAGAGGTAACTGTACTGTTGAGTTTCATGTTTTGCATGTATTCTAAAAATTTTTGGAACATACCGTATTTGTTAAGATACTTTATTCGCAAGTCATTGAAAACTCTTCATGCACTGGCTTCAATTTTAAAAAGAATGTGGGGATAACTGATTTCCAGAACTGAATAGTTCAGAGTTAGTCCTGGCTTCAGGAAGTCAGCTTTGTACACCTCTTAGCTGTTCCTTCATCATCAGGCCTGTTCCCTTCATGGCAGCAACAGGGAGGCAGCTGTTTCTGGCCTCAGAATTTCACCCCCCACACACGCTTTGCTACTGGTCCACTCTACAGATTGTGTCATTTTCTCCATCTCACTGGTCTGAATTGGGTTACACACTCATCCCTGATTGGCTTAAGCCTGTCCATTAGCTCTGAAGACTAGGTGTTTTTTACCAAAATATGTGATTACAAATGTGAGTGAATTTCCTGAAGGAAAGCTAAATGAATGTTCTCCACAGAGCGAATCATGACTAATCCTTATTACCATTTACTATGGAACAGTACACTCTATAGTTATCAAAAACCTGTTTCAAGAAAGCACGTTACAGCCCTCTGGTCAAGACAGGTTGTCTCAGAGAGTTCAGTCTAAAGCGCAAAATGTCCTTTCAATGTTTGTTTTATTATCTTCTTTTCTCTTGTCTTAGCAGCAGGGTAATGGAGAGTGTTTAGGGGCAGAAGCTTGGGGAATCTTGGAAGTGAGGCCTGTTTGGTTTGGAGTGCTCACTCACTCTTGTGTTCAGCTCTCCTTCCTCCAACTTGGAAATGGATCGGCTGAATGTTACTTATTTCCCAATTAATAGGCCGTCACCTCTTTCTGAGCTGCGAGGTTGGGTTAGCTTCCTTAACAGCCAGGATCCTTTACACACACATTCTGGAGTAGCCTCATTATCGACTGTGCTTGCTGTGGTGGCAGGGTTAGGAGGACAATGCTGGGACGTTAAGTTACAGTCCCATTTAGCTCCTCCAGACAAGCTCCTGGCCACCTTTTGTTAGGACTGGTTCTTCCTTAATGTCATCCATTAGGAAATCCAGGGGTCTCCTACTCCCACACTGATGCTGGGCAGAATGGTACCAAAACAAAACAGCTTCAACATACGTCCTAGGACCTGCCTAGTTAAGACTTATAAGCAACTCACAAATTGTAAAATTTGTATTAGCAATCCTAAAAATGGTTTCCTCCCTATCTCTATTTATCAGTGATGGCCAGGATAATAGAGTTGTCTAAAACAAGAATGGAAATTGTATTAGCTTAAATGAATTAATAAACAGCTTTATGGGGGGGGCGTGGGAGAATTGGTTACAGTATTGTAAACTGTTGTGTGTCCTACAAACTTCCTTGTATATATATTTTATATGACCTATTTTTATAGCATAATGCTTTTGATAGACACAACTTATTCTAATAGACTCTATACTACTATTATTACTGTTAATTATTATAAATTTGTTCAGGTTTTTTTCTATCTTAACAGTAGGAATCTGCTTTTCTTTTAACACTAGTCAGAACTTTCTAAAAGTATTCTTACTTTTTGACGGTATTAGAATGTTTTCAGCCTATCTTGTTTTTTCTCTAAGACTGGTTCCTATATCCACCAAGACACTCAGGCTCCTTTTCATAGCAAATAGTGAGAGAGGTCAGAATGTGGAGTCTGTTACACTCCAGACTTGACTGTGACTTTTGCCTGCAGGTATGACAGAGCCAAAGGCACAATGTACCATAAAGCATGGTTCTCAGTCTGGGCAAATTTATCCCCTATAAGACATTTGACAAAGTTTGGAGACACTTTTACTTGTCAGGTCTGGGGAGAGGATACTTGCTATTGGCATCTGGTATCTACACACTAGATGCCCATGGGTACTAAATATCCTACAATATGCAGGACAGCCACCACCATAAAGAATTATCTGGCTCCAAGGTCAATAGTGTTGATGTTAGAAACCTTGCCATGAAGCGTTAGTTCATGTTGATACATTCAATTCACCTGCTCTAGTTCCCTCCCTTTGTTTTGAACTTTCTTATTAAATATATAGGTAAGTTTCCAAGTCTTTTGTACATATTTACACACACACACACACACACACACGTTTGTACCATACACACATATATATATACATTTTATATATATATGTATATTATATATATACATTTTATATATATATAAAATATATATATGTATATTATATCTATACATTTTATATATATATAAAATATATATATGTATATTATATATATATATATATATCCCTATCAAATTTCACATTTTGTATTATATATTATCACATAAAATTCTGTATTTGAATTAAAGGGCTGCCCAGAACAGCAGATATTACCTCCACTCCCCATATAAGAGCATTTATGACCCTCTAGTAGCTGTATTTTAGGTCTTAGGGTGACTAATGTGATTTACAAACAATACATAAGTAGAAGTGTTATGGGAAAGTGTGGTGGCCATGTTTAGTTTAGTTTTGTTTTTGTTTTTGTTTTTTTCCTTCCTTCTCAACTCTTAGTTTAAAACCTGGAAACTTATTACAAACAGTGCAGAGTCTATGATCTGTTGGTTGGTCCTACCAGAGAGGAGCACCAGCTGTCAGAAAAGAAAAGCAAAATCCAACATCCCTCAAGAGGACCATCCCTCAAGGCAATCTCAAAGGCATGCAGCCCCTAGTATGACAAGGAGAGGCCCTGTTATGGAATCCATTTTTATATTTTCCTATTAATAGTGTCATTTTCATTCCCTCCTTATTTATTTATATATATATTTTTAAATATTAAAAAAAAATTTTAAACTAGTCTCTACACCCAAATCACAACCCCGAGATCAAGAGTCACACACTCTACAGACTGAACCAGCCAGATGTCCCTCATTCCCTCCTTATTTTTAAACAATTTTTGAAATATAGCATACACACCGGAAAGTGTGCAACTTGATGAATTTGAAAAAAACTGATCACACCCGTATAACTAGCACCCAGAGTGAGACATTAATGATGACCAGTAACCAGAAATCCCCTTGTATTTCCTTTCAGTTACTACCACACCTCCCAACCAAGTCATTCTTTAGCTTCTAACAGCATAGGCTAATTTTACCAATTTTATAATGTAAACAAATGAAATCATACACTCTGCACTAATTTGTGTCTGGTTTCTGCCACCCACCAGTGTGTTTGTGAGACCCATGGACACTGTTGAGGGTTAGTTAGCCAATCCCTCATTTTTACTAATGTATATCATTGCAGTGTGTGAACATACCACACTTTACCCATCTGACTGTTGATGAACATTTGTGCAGCTTTCATTTATGGGCTATTTGAAATAGTGCTGTTATAAACATTCTTGTCAATATCTTTTGGTGAACCGATGTGACACACATATGCATTGCTCTTGGTTCCTAGGAGTGGCATTTTGGGGTCATAAATATGCGCATGTCTAACTGCAGTATATAATGTCAAACAGGTTTCTGCCCATCATTAGTGTAAAAGGGTTCCATTTGCTCCACATTATCACCAACACTTGATATTTTCTATCTTTTTTTTTTTTTTTAAACCATTCTGGTGGGTGCACAGTGGTATTGCAATGTGGTTTCAATTTGCATTTTTCCCTATGAGGAATGCAACCAAATACCTTTTCATATACAGGCTGGCCATTTGGGTGTCATCTTTTGTGACAAGTCAGTTCCTTATTCTTTATTTCTAAAATCTTACGGTATTACCTTCCCTGTTGTATTTTCTCTTGCTGTGTAAAGACTTTCTCCCAACACTTACCCTGGGGAGTCATTATAACATTTGAATTTTTTAAGGTAACATTCTTTCATCTTATTTTTGAGCCTGTGCTAATTCACTTTGTTTCTCTTAATGAGGAGCATAGTATTTTATTTTAATGATCAGTTGTTAATATACTAAAGATATAAAACAAAGGACTTCATTTCTTCAGAAACTTAAAATGTAGAAGTATAACCTCCTCAGCAAAGCAAGTCCTGCTCACCAGGTTGGCTTTTTGGCAGATGTTTTAATGTTTTAACTCTAGACCAAACTGGTGCCAGAGAAATCTGTCATATTGAGGGCTTTCTGCTAAATCTTTAATTTGAGAAATTTAAAATGTGGTTAAAATGCATATCAATTTTTTTTAGTGAAATACATATAAGATTACAGAATACAAGGTTATATTACTCACAAGGTGGTCTGATTCATCAATATTGATTATGAAAAATACATATGTAGGGGCACCTGGGTGGCTCAGTCAGTTAAGCATCTGACTCTTGATTTTGGCTCACATCATGGTCTTGAGGTCATGAGATCAAGCCCTACATTGGGCTCTGTACTCAGCAAGGAGTTTGCTTGAGATTCTCTTCCACTCCCCCCGTCTTCCCTTTGCCCTGCTTACTCCCACTCTCAAATAAGTAAATGAATAAATAAATAAAATCTTTTTGAAATATTTATGTAGTTAAATTAAAAGCATATTTCAGTTAAAATTCTACTGTCATTATTACATTAGCTCAATTTTTATTAATATTTTTGCATACAATTTTCACCCATATTTTATAATAGTCTCAGATATTTTGTATAAAGTTTAACAGAGAAAGGTTATATTGTTTTGATGTTAAGTATCCACATTTTTTCATCTTCATAATTACTGTGCTTGGAACTCTCCCCTCAATTATACATTCTGTGGGAATTGTATAGCTACTACCAGTAAAGTTTGCCAATAGAAATTTATTCCCAATTTCACATGGACTTATCTTCTAATATCCCCCATAGTGAACCCAGAAATAAACTTGCATATATATGGTCAATTAATTTATGACAAAGGAACCAATAATTTATGATGGGGAAAGAATGGTCTTGTCAATAACATTGGAAAAACTGGACAGCTACATGCAAAATTGAGAAACTGGACCATTATCTACATGATACACAAAAATCAACTCAAAATGGGTTAAAGACTTGAACATAAGACCTGAAACCATACATCTCCATAAAGAAAACATAGGGGGAAAGCCCCTTGATCTCAGTCTTGGGAGCAATTTTTTTGATTTGGCACTGAAAGCAAAAACAAACAAGTGGGATTATATTGATCTGAACAGCTTCTTTATAGCAATGGAAACCATCAGCAAAACATGAAAGGGCAACCTGTGGAATGGGAGTAAATATTTGCAAAAGGTATACCAGATAAGGGGTTAATTTCCAAGATATATAAAAAGCTCATGTAAGTCAATATAAAACAGACAATTTGATTTAAAAATAGGCAAAAGACATGAATAAACATTTCTCCAAAGAAGACATACGGATGGTTAACAGATATATGGAAATATGCTCAACATCACTAATGAGCAGCAAAATGCAATTCAAAACCACAATGAGATCCTACCTCATACCTGGTAGGATAATGATTATTAAAAAACAACAACAAAAAAAAACAAGATGTAACAAGTGTTGGTGAGAACGTGGAAAAAAGGGAACGCTTAGGCAGTGTCAGTATGGAGGTCCTCAAAAATGTTGAGGAAGTACCATAGAATAGAAGTAACATATGGTTCAGAAATTCCACTTCTGGGTATATATCTAAAGGAAATGAAGTCACTATCTTAAAGAGATTATCTGCACCCTTGTGCTCATTGGAGCATTATCAACAATAGCCAAGACACGGAAACAATCTTAGTGCTCACCAATGGATGAATGGATCAAGAAGATGTGATGTGTATATATATATATATATATATACACACACACACACACAATATAATATTATTCAGCCATAGAAAGGAAGGAAATCCTGCCATTTGAGACAACACAGATGAACATAAATGAAATAAGTCAGGCAGAGAAAGACAAATACTGTATGATCTCGCTGATAACATGGAATCTGAAAAAAAAAAAAATGCCAAACTCATAGATACAGAGAACAGACTGGTGGTTTCAGAGGCAGGGGGTGAGGCGAGAAATAGGTGAAGGAGGTCAAAAGTTACAAACTTCCAATTATAAAACAAGTAAGTCTTGGGGATGTAATGTATAGCATGGTGACAATAGTTAATAATGCTGTATTATATATTTGAAAGTTGCTAAGTGGGGGGAGCCTCCAAAGTTGTAATCAAAAGAAATTTGATACAAATTTGTAATTATGTGTGGTGATGGAGGGTAATTAAACTTCTTGTGATCATCTCACTGCATTTCCATATGCTGATCACCATGTTGTAGACCTGACACTGATACAATATTATATGTCAATTTATATCTCAATTTAAAAATATTTTAAAAAGGAAATCCCTCAACTGAGATATAACAGAGTTTTTATATTGTTAGACTATTTTACCATCTTTTAATTTTTAATTTAATAAAAACTTCAAAATTACTTATCAGTACTTTCATTAAAAAAAAAAAAAGAAAAAAAAGAAAACAAAGTTGTTACTCTCCCCTGCCCACATTATAGCTTAGCAGGCAAAGCAATGACTTCAGGCCAAAATCATAAAAGCTTTCCATTAACTAATAATTGCTGGCATGCTTCCATTTAAATATATTTGCTTTGTTATCTCTGGTTGCTTTTCAAACTGTTAGGTCACTAAAGTCTGCTTTTGAGACAAAGACTATTCCTCCCCCAAAAGTCAGGGGAAATATAAAAAATGAAATTAGTGATTAAGGACATAAGTTAATTAATGCAATCAATTTGGCTTAATTATTTAAAGTCCAGTTCTTTTTTCTCCAGCACACCTGACAATACACTATCCCCCCAGCTACCAGAATTATACTGAGATCTGTAGTAATTTTTCAATGATGAATTTATAGCTTTCACATACATGAGAGAAGAGAAAGAAAGAATCTTAAAGGCGAGCCACACAAATTCATTACCTGCAGTCACACATACACCAAGTTTTGCATGCCACACTTCCCACGTACATTATTTTATTTTATTTTTAAAGATTTTATTTACTTATTTGACAGAGAGAGAGATCACAAATAGGCAGAGAGGCAGGCAGAGAGAGAGGGGGAAGCAGGCTCCCCGCTGAGCAGAGAGAGCCCGATGCAGGGTTCCATCCCAGGACCCTGGGATCATGACCTAAGCTGAAGGCAGAGGCTTTAACCCACTGAGCCACCCAGGTGCCTCCCCCCGACTTATTTTAAAAGATGGGTTCTTTAACAGTGAGATTTTTGTTCCAACTAAGCAATGTCAGGATGCCTTTTGGGACACATTTGCCTAATGAACAGTCACCTTTTAACCTTATACTCTTTGAACTTTGCGATCTTGTTTTTACCATTTTACCCATTTTTAAGTGTACAGCTCAATGATAGTAAGTATATTCACAGCATCCACCTCCAGAACATTTTCATTGTCCTAAGCCGAAACTCTGTTGCCCTTAAACAATAACTCCCATGACCTCCCCCCTCCACCCCTGCACCTGGCAACCAGTTTTCTATTTCCTGTCTACAAATTCGATCACTCTAGGTATCCCCCATAAGGAGAAGCCTAGGATTTTGTCTTTTTGTGACTGACTTAATTCACTCAGCAGTGTGTCTTCAAGTTTCATCCATGTTGTTGTTGGTGTCAGAATTTCCTCCTTTTTTTTTTTAATTTTATTTATTTATTTGACAGACAGAGATCACAAATAGAGAAGCAGGCAGAAAGGGGGGCAGGGAAGCAATGCGGGGCTCGATCCCAGGACCCTGAGATCATCACCCAAGCCGAAGGCAGAGGCTTAACCCACTGAGCCACCCAAGTGCCCCTTCCTCCTTTTTTAGACTGAATAATATTCCCCTGTACACAGGGGAATTTTTTTATTCATCCATCTGTTGACAGACTCTCAGATGGCTTCTGCCTTCCAGCTATCGTGAATGACATTGCTATGAACATGAGTGTGCAGATACCAGTTGGAGCCCTGTCTTCACTTTTCTGAGAGCTGTGAAAGAATGCCAGGAGCGGCAATCCTGGGTCACGCGTTGAGTCTGGGTTTCATTTCGATGAGACACTGCCGGGTGGTTTCCACTGTGGCCGCATCATTTTATCCCCACAGCCATGTACAGGGGATCAATGCTTTTTAAACTCATAACTTCTGAATGCCTTTTGTAAAAGTCTTGTGCTCTCAAGACCTGCATTTGTCTGTTGACTTATTTACAGAAATATTTAGAATAAAATACTTTGCAACTGGTGGAGGCACCCTGAATCCAGAGGTTGTTCCGATCAGTATGTGTACTGGCCCCGGAGGGCTCCTCCCTCGCTGGGGGTCTCATTCTTCTGACTGACTACGGAGGGAGGGGGCTGTGGGCAGGTATCTCTCCCTCACTCTGTAGCCAGAGGGGCAGATAAGCACTGCTGGCAAGCCCCGGTGACCCAACTGTCCTCAGTAACAGAGACCCAGCCTCTTCCAGAATTCTTTTTGGCAGATTTGTGACTGTGTAATCCAGGTTGTCTCCAAACAGCACAGCCCAGAGGGATTCTGTTTACAATTTACTTTATCTTTGATCATCTTGTTGGATTCTCCTCTGATTTCCCTTGTCTAGTCTTCTAATTAATTGAATCTTAAGCCTTTTCGTATTTTTGCCGATACATGTCTGAGAATTCCTCTGGGTTTCCTTGGACCCGGATAGTTCACATCCTAGGCAGGAAGGTGCTTTTGGATGGACTTCTAGCAAGTGATGGCCGTCGGATAAGGATTTGTGAGTTGTAATTGTTGTGACCATTGGCAAGACAAGAGTTTTTAATACCTGAAATATGTGGACCTGACTTTTGTCACTTAGGGTTTGGAAGAAGAGGAGGGGGTGACACAGAGGTTCATTCTCATGGGATGGAGAGCCTCTGGAGTGTCGCCCTCATAGTTCTGGGAACCGATGATGCCTGAGGGTTCTCCGTGGATCCTTCTCTAGCTTCCCTTATGCCTTCTGAAAGGTCCCTCTTCCAAACAGGGCTGTGGCAAGGACTGGGACTTAGAGTGATCGTGTGTGTAAGTGTGTGTGTGTCTGTCCTCTGTCCTCGCTGACACAGCTGAGTTCCTCTGCTGGATCCCTTTCCTCACAGCCTCTAAGTGCGGAAGTGCCCGGACCTCTGATCTTAGAGCTCTTCTCTGTTCTATCTACAGTCATTCCCTAGGGGATTTCTCCCCTTCCCTTGCATTAAACACATCATTATGCTAATAACTCCCCTTTTGTCCTATTCTTAAAACCCTGCATTTGTTTATCCAACTTCCAACTTGTTATCTCAAATTGGATATCTGAGAAGAATGCTGAATTCAAGGTATGGAAGACCAAACTCTTCATTTTTTCCACCCAAGTCAATTTTCACCTTCTTTCTTTACTAGCACTGTAAATGCCCCCTTAGCCAGCAGCTCAGGCCAACGTTCTTTCATCTTGAGCTTTTCATTCTCAACTGTGGATCCAATCCAATCTGCAAATCCTGCCACTTTTGCGTCCTAACGTCTATCTGTTCTCACCTTCTTCACTGCCTCCCAAGCAGACCCCTACTCCATGCTTGCCCCTTCACAGGGTTCCCAAGATTGTCCATTCATCACATCACCTCTGTGCTCAGACTTTTAAGGGCTTCTCATTTTATTCCCAGAACCAAACTCAAAGTCTTTGTCATGACCTGGGGGCCCCAGAAGGCCCTACATGATCTGTCTCCGGCCCCCCTTCCGTCTTATCTCATCCTGCTCTTGCCCCTCTTCCTCCATTGTATTGCCACTGGACTTCAGACATTCTTCCCACGCACTCAGTACTCCTACCTCAAAATCTTGAACCTTGCTTTCCCCTACATCTGGACTGCTCTTCTGTTTCGACATGGCTTGTTCCCTCCCTGTATTCAGGTCTCTGCTCATCTGCCACCTCCTCTGAGAGGCCTTGGCGCATGACCTTATGTGGAAAGTCACCCCGAACCCCCAACAATACGGTGGGTCACCCCATATGAAATGACCATCTTTGTAGGTCAAAAATGGTAGAATAGTGTCAATTTCCATTGGTTCAACACACACACACACACACATAACATTATCATATTTACCTGTCATCCTTTAAGTATTTATGGTTTTATTGCTTATTTTTTTGGCTTATTTGTCTCTTCCCTGGGAGGTAAATATCTTGAAGGCAGTGACCTAGAGAGCTCACTTCTAGATGGCACCTGTAACAAAGGGGCATGGACTGATCACCATCTGCTGTACACCTCTCCCATCTTTTGCCGAACGCTTTGATAAATTAAGCTCAGTAGACTACTCTCTGTGCAGGCACACTGGCATCTCCGGAGGCCGATCTCTTTCACTCCTTGCCAAGAGCCGTACTCTTCCATCCCCAGATTTCCATTTTTGAGATCCGGTCACCCCTCATATACTATTTTCTCTTTCAGATCATCTGGCTATGGGATCAGACTGCCCTTTCCTCTGAACTTCTGAGAGCTGTGTGCTGACTTTAGGATCCATATCAAAGCCTCCCCGAATGGTTTTTCTTGGACATTTTAACCCCCAATGTGAAAGATTCCCAGCCCCCCAGCTTCCTACACTTCTGCTTCAATAATCAGTTTTTAGTTCTTCCTCCAAGGTCAGAATTAAATCTAGGAGGAAAGTTCCTTGTGTTTCTGTTCCTCTGCAAAATGAAATTATCAGCAAGACAAGGTCAAAAGTATACTGTATGTTCTGCTTTTAGAGAAATGAGATTTCCCGTTGAAACTCAGAGGGCTGGTAAGTTCCCATTATTGCTATGACTTGTAAATGTGTCAATTCTGTGATCTTTTTAGGAATATATTAATCAGAGCTCAGTCTTATTTATCTGAGGCTTTATATTCACTTATGTTATGCTAGGTGCTTTCCAAACCATTAACAGTGGATGGAACCATCCACCACCAATATGACAATGTTTTGGATGTTCCCCAAGGAATGCACCCAAAGACTGTAACTTGAGTTCTTAATGATACTTGATTCAAAGTGGTTTTTGAATGACACTGTTAATTAAAAAAATTTTTTTTATGATATTTGTTGAAGGTGGTGAGACAGACTGTATCGAGGACCATTATGAATGTATGGGGAGCACTGCAACAGGATTTCATGGTAGGAGTGAGAGACGGGACTCAACTCGGAGTACAGGACAGGAAAGTGGGAATTTATAGCCAAGGAGCATGGTGAGGGTCAGTAGATAGAGAATTACTGAGAGGAAACATGTGGGGTAAGGGGGATTGGTCTGGCTAAACTGACCAAACTGAATTCCTGCTGAAGACAAGTCAGGGTGACCAGACATCACCTGGGGGGTGCCGGAGGATGGGCAGCCAGATCAGATACCGAGGGTGGAAGGTTCTGGTCAAACTGAGTTAGCAGGGTTCTTGACAAAAGTAGATTTTTACAATGTGGTGCATGGATGGGCCTAGCAGAAGAATTTAGGAGGTTGAGTAGATCAATGCCTCTTAGCCTCAGGTAGCAAAAGGGAGTGAGAGGGAACAGCACAGAGTGGGGATCAAGGGCCTGGATTTGGAGTCAAACATACTTGGTTTTGAATCCTAATGGTTTTGAATGCTCTGTGTATTAGGAAAACAGAAACCAAGCCAGTGACTTTAACAGAAAAGGATTTAACCAGAATTGGTTCAATGGATAGTGGAGATGCAGCATGAAAAAAAAAAAAAAAAAGGAGGCCACGGAGGCACAGAGGGATGGTGACTTTAGGAGGCAGTGACTCCTGCAGGGCTAGCAGGGCAGAGAGAAGAGGACGAGGGTATTAGAACCTTAACGCTCAGAGCAGAACCCTTTATAACTGGGACCCAGAGCTCTGGGTTGACTGACACTGGTATTTCTGATGGGCCCTTCTGAGGATGTAGGAAGTGGTGAAAACCACTACGAGCAAGATGCTGACCCTACTGGGAAGCAAACGGGAAGCAGCAGTCCCTTCTCCTTTGCCCAGCCCAACAGTCTCCTGCTGGCCTGCCAACGAGGAGCCAGTGACAAAGCAGAAATGTGGCTTGCAGAGTCCGGCCTCAGCATCACAGGAAAGATTGGTTCTGAAGCAGAAAGAAATTGCTTACTAACCAGTACAATGGCCTTACAGGAATGACAGAAGCTCTCTTAGCCTCAATTCCTCTCCCTCGATCCCGCAGCCAGAGAGTGACAAAGGAAGGGAGAAAGGAAAATGGAAAAAGGGAAGAAGAAAGATGAGAGAAGGGGTGGGAGGGGATGGAAGAAAAGTGAGAGGCACCCTGGGCTTGCGTGGCTATGTCTAGAGGGAGAGTCCCCCCCACGGAGGGGAGGGCTGAGGCTCTGTGGACCATCCCTGGCGCCCCCCCCCCGCCCCACGGGGGAGGCTTTTCCCATTCGGAACAGATTACATGCTCCAGGTGCTTTTAATGACTCCTGGGTGTTGCTATGATTTCTGAAAAATCAAGGGAACTACTAAGAGTGGCTGGAGGTATGGGATAATTTTCTAAGAAGTGAAGGCTCAGTGGCTTGGCAAAGGGTGGCAGCAGGAGGTCTTAATGAGTTAGACCACAAATTAATCCTGCCTTGTTTTTCCTTTAACTGGCTTTTTTTCCCCCTTGTTTTTGGCGGGCGCTAGCAGCTGTTCCGACTGTGTAATTAAGTCATTTCTGAAAGAGCTGAGCAGCTGGGTCAGTACTGTATGTTCCAGTGATCATTGGCTGTCAGGCTGAAGCTTAAATTAATATTCTGAACAGTTATTGAATTTATGCTGCCCCATCTTCATGGAAACCAGCGACGGGAACGATACCGCTATTCAGGCTTCTACTTTCATCAACAAATTCAAGGAGGGATAAAATCCAGAGCCAGCCTGCTATCTCTAGCCATAGCTCTTAGACTAGCTGTTGATGTGCAAAGTAGATAAGCCCAAATTGAGTCTGAGGAATTGGAAATGCAACTGTTGGCAGAGGACGGAGAGTCATCGCCCCACCACATGGAGGTGTCTCTCTTGCCTTGGGCCTCGTTTCCTTCCTGGAGAATAAACACAGATTCCCTATAATGCAAAAGGGTTACTTTTGGGAGGTGCAAATTGAAATTTGCTGGCTGTATAAACTTATGAAATTAGTTTCGCTGGTGGAAGAAATCTAAATTAAGGGACTGCTCTGAAATAAGGGAGAGTAATAAAGTATTTTTCATTATGTTCACCTTGGCACCAGCCACCGTCACTTTAATGATCTAATTTCTATTTTTCTTATTTAATGGATGACATTAGATTAGCTTTCCCAACAGTTTCATTTCCAAGTTAATGAAGTCAAAAGCTAAGTACATATAGTAGATCATTAGGGTAGATCCCATGGTCCTGGATTCTGCTGTTTTGTGACAAGATGAGATTTATCAGAAAAATCAGTCCCACTTTTCATACTGAATGGCTATGTCCTATGTATGAGGAGATCATTTAACTATCAGAATTACAGAGGAAACAGCATCTCCTCCATATCTGTAAATTTGCTCCAGTATTGGTTTTTCTGTGACTTTTCATACAAAGAATCGGACAAAAAGAAGAGATTTAATGTATGAAAATCAAAATTTGGGAATTTAAAAATTGATGTGTAGTAACCCAATTATATCAAGTGGTGGGGGACAGGGTTTTAAAGATTTATTGAAGGTAGTAACAGGAGTAAAATTTAACTTCTTATAAAATCTTTTTTGTTTGTTGGTTTGAAGGTGAGACTATACTTACCTTCTCTTCCATCAGTCTTCTTAAGGAAAGAGCACAGGATTTGGGGTCAAAGACCTTAGTTTGCTCATCTGCCATTTCCAGTCAAGATGGAGTTACAGGGAAGAGATTTATAATTCTCACCTAAAACCACTGACAGAAAGAAAGAGAGAAACAATGGTTTTCAAAAATATGGATATTAGAAAACAAAGGACTATGACTCCTGAGACTCCTGAGATTTTTATTTTTTATTTTTATTTTTTAAAATTTTATTTATTTATTTGACAGACAGAGATCACAAGTAGACAGAGGCAGGCAGAGAGAGAGGAGGAAGCAGACTCCCCGCTGAGCAGATAGCCCAGATGCAGGGCTTGATCCCAGGACCCTGAGATCATGACCTGAGCCAAAGGCAGAGGTTTTAACCCACTGAGCCACCCAGGCACCCTCTGAGACATGATTTTTTAAAAAAATGAGGTGAATCTTACAATCTGTGTAAGGTCAATGCAATCCTAAACAAAATCTCAGAAGCCTTTTCTGTAGAAATTGAAAAGCTGCTTCTGAAATTCATATGGAAATGCAAACAAACAAAACAACAACAAAAAAACCCCAAGAATATTCAAAACAAGTTTGAAAATGAAGAGCAAATTTGGAGGGCTTATACTACCTAATTTTAGGACTCATCATAAAGCTATAGTAATCAGACAGTCTGGTATTGACAGAAAGAGAAACAAACAGTGGAACAGAACAGAGATTCTAGAAATAGGGTTACATATATCTGGCCAATTGATATTCAAAAAAGATGCAAAGAAAATCAATGGAGAAAGGACAGCTTTTTCAATAAATGGTGCAGGAACGACTGGATATCCATTTGCAAATAAACAAATAAGAAATTTGGTACACTCTCACATCATGTAAAAACAACCAAAATGGATCAGAGACCAAAAGTAAAACCCCAATCACAGAACTTCTAGAACACATAGAAAAAAGTCTCTGTGACATAGGGTTAGGCAAAGACGTCTTAGATACGGCACCCAAGCCATGATCTATAAAAGACAAATTTTAAATTTGACCTCATCAAAATTTAAAACATCCGCTCTTCAAAAGACATTAATAGAAGGAAAAGACTACAGAATGAGAAAAGTTTTGAAAAGATCATCTATCTGATAAATACTCATGTCCAAAATATATAAAGAACTCTTAAAACTCAAAAAGCAAACAACGCAATTTTTAAAAATGGGCAAAAGGTGCTCAAAGTGTAACACACTAGATTGTGGTAGGTCTTGAGGACCAAGCTCCTGGCCCCAGTTCAGTACTCTTTTTCCACAGTAATCTCTGCTGCTGGTTCCCTTGGCTAGACTGTGGCAGAGAGGCAATTAGATACTGGGTGTCTTAGCTCTCAGTCTGGTGCTCTTGACACCGTGCAAGGTAATTTTTTAAAAAACCACCATGAATTGGAATTAACTTATTAATTAGGGAGAAGGACACCTAGAGATAAAATCATACTAGTTGCAGGAAAAAATCCCTGTGGACCGTACTCCCATGCCATGCATTCCCAGTTCAATCCCCAGTGTCTCTCTAGAGATGCATCCTCGGATTGCTACTGCCCCTGAACCAGAAGCCAGTTTGGAGCTTTACAGCAGGTAACTGCGGGGCTGGACTGGGAAGGCCTCCCTGGTGCATTACCACTGTCATGGCGCCCTTCCACCACAAGATGGCACACAACTCTCTTCTTTCGGGTCGGAACAGTCAGCGCCACAGCCAAGTCTGAAACCAGGCATATTTCAAATCAAAGGAAGATGCATTTAGTTTTAAAACTGACTTTTTTTTTTTTTTTTTAAGAATTTATTTATTTATTTAACAGAGTGAGAGACAGCGAGAGAGGGAGCACAGCAGGGAAAGTGAGGGAGGGAGAAACAGGCTTCCCACAGAGCAGGGAGCCCGATGTGGGACTCGATCCCAGTACTCTGGGATCACGATCTGAGCCCAAGGCAGACACTCAACAACTGAGCCACCCAGGCGCCCCGCACTTATTTTTAAAAGTTGCCCCCTTCACTCTGAAAAATGGCTGGGACAAAACGACGAGCACAGGACATTCTGCTTGTTGGAGAGGTGATGGGAGAAAGGAGGCTGCGACTGAGTGTCTCCTCCAGACTTGACCAGACCTTCACGTTCCTGAATTCCTCTTCTACTCCCATAGAGACCTATGTTCCTGATCTCTTTTCCCATAATGACGAGGACATATTTTTCACGCTTTCCTCCGTGTTTCTGCTGCTGACCATCCACTTCATACATTACTTGCTGCTGTTAGGATGCCAGTCCGGGCACAGGGAGTCGATGTTATTCTGTGTCTCACCTGGAATACAACCAGGCCTGGGTGGCAGCCCTGCCCCTCCTCCAAGCTGTGGCTCCACACAGCCCTCTGCTGACAGGGCCACCATCTTCCTTCCAGATCCTTCCTCCTCGCTGAGATCCATCAGCTGGCAAAAGGCATATTATGGAGCTGAAAGTCATTTGTAATGCCTCCCGAGGAGCTCACACATCTCACTCGAAGAGAGGAGAGTGTTCCTGTGGCCTAAAGTAAGAGAAGCCTGGCACTTCAATCCCATGTCATCGTTATTCCTAGGAAATCTTGAGGAAATGTGGTTCAGACATACAGACAAATCATTGCAACGTAAACCCAAGGGGATGGGAAGGGCGAGTTTGAGATGATCTCCAAAGGCTGAGTGGAAGATAACTAGTCCTAGGTGGGCAGAAGTGTGGGGCTGGCAGGAAGGAAAACGTTCTCCACAGACACGACCGCATGCAGGCCTGAGGTGAGGAACAGCAGACGCGAGCAGTGTGCCCAGGTTGTTCTGTGGTTCTAGAGAGTGAAATGCAGAGAGTCACTAAGGAAGCTGCCCCCGTGACAGGTGGTTGCTAGACACATGGGGCCCAATGTTCCCTAGTCAAAGGCTGGGCCTCTGGCTGGGAGCGATGGATTGAGCCCTTGACGAGTTTGACAAAGACGGTGTATGATTTAAATAAATTGTTCTATCTCTGAGGTGAAAGACAGATTAAGGAAAGATATTCCCAAATCCTGGGAAAGTGGTTGGGAAGCCAATGCGTTGATTCAGGCGGGAGGTGATGTGGGCTGAGCCAGGCCGGTGGTGAAAGCGTAGAGAGGAGCACCGAGAAGGCTCCTGCAGGACGACTCTGTCAACCAACTGCAAGTGAGGTATCAGGGCAACTCCTAAGTGTCTGGCTTACAAGAGTAAGGAGCTGTGGCTTCAGGAGGAAAAGCTGATTTGGAAGGAAGGGGACGAATTAGGATTTGGGCTTGTTGAGTCTGGAGTGCTCAGGGGACATCAAGCTGGAGATGACCAGCAGGCAGGTAGTGATAGCTGAAACCTGGTCAAGGGCCTGGAGCAGCGGTATTTACTGGGAGATGGCAACAGAGAAGTGTGGTTAAAACCAGGACGGAGGATGAGACGGTCCTGGGATCGAGTGAAGAGGAAGGAAAGCAGTGGGTTACAGCCGATTCCTTTTAACATTGACAATGAAGGGATAAGAAGCAGAAGAGAAGTTAACAGAAAGAGAAATCGATCCAGGAGACAGAAAAGAAATGGCAGGGAGGTGTAAGTCGAAGCAGGAAAGGGCTTTGACTTCAAATGATTAGAAGGAAGGAGTCCATGGTTTCAGTGCAGTCGAGAGGCCCAGCAAGATCGGGACTGTGGCCTCTCCACACTGCTTGGTGACAAGGAGGTTGCAGAAGGCTGAGGGGCTGGACTGGAGAGCCAAGGGAAGCTGAGAAAGTGAAGACAATGAGAGCAGATAGCATTTTGCGTGGCACAGGCTGAGAAAGGGAAAGAGAGGTGGGAGATGGGGTGGTGACTGTGGGGTGAGCAGCCGGCCGGACTGAACTGAATATAGGAAAAGAACCTTCTGTTATTCGCTTGATTTTAAAGTACGTGCATTTTTTATTTTTTACTTTTTATTTTAAAATCATTATAGATTCCCAGGAAGTTGCAAAAACAGGGCAGAGAAGTTCTAGGTATCCACCACCCAGATTTACCCACAAGGAACATCTTAGGTTGCCGAAGTTGAGAGTCTCCAAACCAGGAAATTGACATTGACATTGACAAGTAGACCTTATTCAAGTGTTAACAGTTTTTACAGGCACTTAGTGTGTCTAACTAGTTCTGTGCAACTTCATCATTGGCCTGGATTTGTGTCACCCCCACCATCGAATACAGAACTGTTCCGTCACCACAAAGAACTCCATCATGGTGCCCCAACCCCAGAGACCACGAATCATTATAACTGTCATTTTGAAAATATGATAGAAATGGCACCACAGAGTATGTAACATTTAGAGATCAGCTTTTGCTCACTCAGCCGAACGTCCTTGAGACCATCAGTGTTGTTGTAAATACCGAGAGTTTCGTTTTTAATTACTGGATAGTATCCCGTTAGATGGAAATACCACTCAGTTCAGCCATTCACTTCTTTGAAAGACATTTGTGTTGTTTTCAGTTTGGGCCTCTTACCCAGAAAGGTGCTGTGGACATTGTGTAGTAGTAGGGAAGAGGTTTGGGGGATGTTCGTTTACATTTCTCTGGCATATTTGCCATTTTTGTATCATATGGTAAGTGTATGTCTACTTTTATAAGAAACCACCAATTGCTTTCCAGAAGAGTGTGCCATTTTGCATTCCCACTAGCAATTTTTGAGCGATCCAATTGTTCCATAATCTCACCAGCATTTGGTATTGTCGGTATTCTTTATTTTAGCATTTCTAATGGGTACAAGACATAGGATGCTTTTATTGTGCTGTGTTGTATTTGTTTGCAGGTTTGCTAGCAAAAGATGAGCCCCTGATAAGTTCATGGGCTGAAGGGAAGGAAGAGCAGAGATAAGGAATTGAGGGTCTAGGGGAAAGGAGACGAGAGAACGTGGTCTGGAGGAGAAGGAAGGAAGATGGGGATGGAATGAGCTTTGGCATCAAGATGTGTGCCTTATTCTCTGACCCTGGAGGAAAGAATGTCAGGATGGCTAAGTGGGTAGGGAGAAGCTGTCAGTTAGGGGTTAAGAAGTTGACTCTAAGCAACACAGCAGCAGAAGCAAGATGAGAAGGCCCTGGGGATCATTATCACCTGGGGAAGAGCCTGGGTCCTGGATGCTGGTCCAGGGCTGCCCAACCCCCTCACCAGCTACCTGACCTGGGGCACACTATCTGATCCCCCCCAAATACTCCGTGTCCTCATTTATAAAATGGGGATGATAATAGGTCCTCCCTCATAGGGTTATCGTGAGACTCGTGTAAGGTTCTATGCATGCTATGAATGGAGAGTGGCAGTGAAGATGGTCACACAGCAGATCAAAGAATTAAATATGCCAGGGAAATTCATGGTCCAACTAGTTGGATAATTTTTGGTTTATATGTCTTTCTACTACCTCCCACAAGGCTGAAAATAACTTGAGGGTACTTTTCTTTGTCTTCCTAGCATCAAGTGCCATGCCTTCTTCCTAGAGGGCTCTCAGTAAAATTCATGAAATTGACTGAATAAATGAGTTGCAGTCAACCGGAAAACAGCTCAGACTCCTTGACCCTCAGGCTGCCTTCCCCTTCAGCACACTATCCCTGGGTGGAGGGAAGGAGGTGAGAGGCTCTCACTTCTTTGCTTGCTAGTCTGCTACACCAATCTTTCTCTGGGACCACCAGACAAAAGAATAATGATTCTTCGAATTGGGCTCTATAATTCAGTTCTGAAAATGCAAAAACATATTACTCACGATTAAAGTCAAGTGATTTATTTCTGTTGGTTACAACTTACCGAGAATTTAAAAAGGAAAAGCAGAGGGGCGCCTGGGTGGCTCACTCCACTAAGTGTCTGCCTTGAGCTCAAGTCATGATGCCGGCGTGATGGGTTCAAGCCCCACATCGCATCGGGTTCCCTGCTTAGCGCCGGGGTGGGGAGCGGGCTGCTTCTCCCTCTCTCCCTCCCTCTGCCCAATCCTACCTCCTGCTCTCTCTTTGAAACAAACAAACAAACAAATAAATAAAATCTTAAAAAAAAAAAAAAAGGAAAAGGAGAGAAAGATCGATTGTCAGAGAGATTTCTTTGAATTACCTGTTTTTAGGACCGTCTCGCGTCCTGGGAGGGACCAAACTTCAGCTAGTTCAACAGGTGCAGAGTCGGAGGGCTGAGTAGGCAGCCGGGAGCCCAAGAGGGCGGAGTTGGGGGGGTGGCGGAGTGGCAGTGGGGCCAGCTGGCTGCTCTCTCAGTGGGTTCAGGTGCGCAGTATGGGGGAGGGGCTCAGACCAGCCAGGCTCATCAGG
The DNA here is from genome assembly GCF_010015895.1 of Lontra canadensis. Taxonomy (NCBI): domain Eukaryota; kingdom Metazoa; phylum Chordata; class Mammalia; order Carnivora; family Mustelidae; genus Lontra; species Lontra canadensis. The sequence continues at coordinate 1,181,931 of NW_022631036.1, forward strand.
GAAGCGCGGCGGCCACAGCACACCTGTGTCTGGTCGCGTTTTTTAAACCTTGGTCTTCGCCCCAACCTTTAAAAAAATGATTGTAAAAACACCCAGCTTCCTGTCCATCTCTTCTCTCTCTCTCTCCTCCCTCGCTCGGATAAGATATGGGGCTAACTAACAAGGGGCCTGCAGACGTTCCGGGGGGGCAGCTCCAGCAAGATGAGTGAGCCACGGAGGCAACACAGGAATTTGGAAAATCCGTGAACTGCATACCACCCCCCGCCCCCGCCTCAAATCCTTCCAGTCTTGGCAATTGCGCCTCTGCAAGCACAGGTGGAGTGTAACTTTCTCGGAACCTCCACGAGCCCCAAGCCCTGGGTCCTTCCTGCCGAGCCACTTGCTCTGACCGCCAGGGGGCAGGCTGCGGCCAAGAACGCTCTGGGACACCCCTAGGCTGAGCTCGGGGCGGGGGGGGGGGGGGTCGCTCTCCCTCCCGCTCCGCCCCGCCAGCGGGGCGGACAGCGCCCCCAGACTCAGCCCAGCGCGTCCCGCACTGGCCTGTGGGATTCCTTCCCCATTTGTCACACAGGCTGCCCGGGAGTTGAGTTAGGCCCGCGAGGGAATCATTCCCTCTTTTCCATTTGAGTTTGGGAACCACGCACCTAAGAATTACGTGGGGGTGGTGGGAGACAGCGCTTATTCCAGGTCCTGATTCTGGAGGCTGGCTCTCTGGGTGGGGGGGTTTAGGCCCAAGAATCTGCATTGTATGCAAACTCTTTGAGGGTTCTGAGACAGGTGGTGCGGGAACACACTTTGACAAGACAGTGCCTTAAGCGGTTCAAACCAGGACAATCCGTCCATGGAGGGATTTGGCTTTGTGTCTAGCCCAGGACTTAAGCAGGCTGATGGGATGAGGCGTCAGATGCGTGGTCTCCGGCCACGTGAAAGAATGCCCAAGACGGGGCTGAAGGAGGCTGAGGATGAAGGGAAATTCTTACTACTGGTCCCAGATGAAGAATACTGCTGCTCGCCCAGCCCTGTCCTGATGTCCTTCATGCCCTCTGTTCCTTCTGGTCATTTCTGGGCACTGGTTTCCTTTTGTCATCCTCTTCGATGTGCCTCCCTCCTCCTCATTGCTCAGAAAAAGCATCCCGGATTAGAGGCCGCTAAGCCTTCTGCTCGGGATAATGCTTGCTGTCCTTCATTGGTGCTAAGACACAATCTACCACATGAGCCTCCTGATGGACTAACAGCTCTTCAGGGAGAAGTGGGAGTGAGATAGGGCATCAAATATGCTCATTGGTCCAGTCCCAGACCAATACAAAATGTGTTTGAGAATTGAGAAAGGTTTCTTCTTCTCATGATCAAATGTTACTTTATTCGTTCACCTCAAATTCATAGAGAACCTTCTGTTCAAGAGCCTGTTGGGAGGGGTGAGCCAGGTTCCTAATGTCACCCTCACGATGCTGCTACCATGGTGTAAGAGGCAAGAGATGAGAGCATAATAATTGAATCAGTGAATCACAGAGTTGGGAGATTGTGACCAGTGCTAGGAAAGAAAGAAATAGGGTGATATGGCAGAGATGCAACGGAGGGGCCAATTTCAGTTGGGTGTTCAGGGATGAACTTTCTGAGGACGGGTCAGAAGAGAAGGACCTAAAGTGGAATATTCCAGGTAGAGAGTGCTTTCTTGTAGTCTCAACCAAGTCCACCAGGTGCCCTGGCCCATGGCGGCGAAACTTGCTCTCCTTGCTTAACTCAGCATTTCCGAACACCCTTTTTGAGTCACGTGACGCTACTTGGTGAGGATGCAGGTGTGAACGAGAATGCCGTGGCTTCTTCCCTCCTAAAGTTTATAACCTGGTGCAATTCTGAATGATAAGGCTCTGCTGAGGCTCAGTTCCTAAATTTGCCATTAATCTTCGTTATAGAAAATTTATTTTAGATTTTGGTTTAGTGTGGCCCTGCTGGGGAGGCCTTTGTGACTGCAAATACCAAAACCCAATGGGGAAATCATCCCGGGGGTTGTTGGGGGGGGGGGTTGTCCCAAAAACCTGAAAGGGATGTCTGGTGACGCAGATAAAAAAAAAAAAAAATCCAGCCATCACAGCCTGCCCATTTTGCGGGGGAGGGAAGTTTTCTTGGCTCTCTAGCCTTCCCTTCATACCATCGCATCTCACCAGTTCTGGGTAAGAAGACAGATTGGGTTCCCAAAGCAGAGCCGGAGTCTTTCATCGCTGAATCCCGCCAGGTCGGGACTGTCATTTGGGGCGCCATCTATCGGTGTTGAGCAGAAGCGCAACGGCTGGGGCGGCCCGCACTTCCCAGACTTTGGAGGCTGTCAAAGGGGAAAGAACGATTTGTGCTTGAACCTTTCAGGGGCCTTTCTGAATTTCTCACCGAAGATAAACAATGCTATAGAAGTGGCAACAATCTATAGGAGCTCTTTGCTGCCACCCTTCCCAGGAAGCCTCTGCTTCTCCTATAGCATGAATTTGCAACTGCCAGATGCTGTCAACCCTCCCTGGCAAAGAGAGTTTTACCCTGGGTTTCAGAAAGATCCTACTGCATCTGAATTGCTACTGAAGAAGGAAGAAGAGAAAGCTGAAGTAAGAGAAGACTTCCCTGGGGCCGGGGCAGGAGTGGTCTGGAATGGTCTGGAAGCAGCAGAGCAGAGCCTCTAGGCAACAATAGAGGAATGAGTGGGCACTGCAGAATCCTGGGCCTCCCCCGTACAGGTTCTGATGGGCTGGTGGGCTTTTAGGCCTGGAAATAGATCTGTCTTTTAAAAAAAGCTTCTTTGGAGCTTCTGAGACTTATTCAGGTTTGTGGACACTTGACTGAGGGCATAGACCCATCAACAGTCTTCTACTTCAGTCATCTCCCATGCTGACATCCTTTGTGTCTCCACCCACTCCCTCCGCATGCAAGGCCTCAGGTTCCGTCTTCTGCCCCACTTTTTGTCTTAGCCCCCGGAGGACGGGGGGCTGAAACCTGAGTCAGCCCCAATCCCATGCCAGGTGGAGCAATTGACTTGAGCCATTTCAGTAAAGGCTTTAAGTTACCAGACACCCATCTGCTGGCTGTTCTCCCCAAGGAAACGGGAGCCAGATCACTTTCACTGGGCATCGACCCCACATGTCCCAATGTGCAGGGAGAGAGGGAGATTCATCTCGGCCTTCTGGTGCTTTCACTACAAACAACTCCCATGTGGTTGCCTGAGGTCTTTTTTCATTAATAGCCCAACACCTCCCAGAATAGCCTGCAGGCGTTGTCAGAAAGAGTCCAAGCCCAGAGGAACAGCCTCCCTCTTCCCTTCCACCTCTTGGGTTGGTGCCCACATTGTGTTCTGTTCATTGGAGATCAACTTCACAGCCCACTCCTCAAAACAAAGCCTGACTCCCCACCCTTCTTGCTTCCATGTGCTGATCCTTTTCTCTTTATGGTCTCTGGGAACCCAGGGTTCTTTGCTAGTGACTGAAATCAGTTTTATTTTCTTAAAAAGAATTTTTTAAATTAATAGATCTATAAAGCCTCTAACAAAAAAGAGCAGTTTCCTTTTCCCTCCCCAGATGCTAACACTTTGAGTTCTTGAGGTGGTTCTAGAAGAAAAGTATTTGCCTCCATATTTTCAAGTAACATTCTCATAATACTTGTATACTGTTTTTTTTTTTTTTCCCCCAATTTGGGATATTATCTGCCAGCTTTCTATTATGGAAGATAAGATACCACTTAGTAAACCCAGTCACTCTCTCTCTTCTAAGACTAGAGGTTCTCTGGACCTAAGAGAGCTTAAAAAGCAAGTCTTTTAAATATTGAAAGAGAAGTGCTCTTCAGTACTATACCCTGCAAAGATCTCTTTCAAAAACAACAATGAAATAAAAACTTTTTTTTTAAAGGCTTGGCAATAATTTTATTTTTAGATTTATGGACACTGGAATATTCCTGTGGCAGAAATGAAATTTAACAGATAACCATACATACTTGTGTTTCAACATGTAAATTACACATTTGCATTTCTTCCCAAAATTTGGTTTCAGCATCAGAACTGAAATAAAAACTTTTGTAGGCTTACAAAAGCTGAAAGAATTCAACACCAATAGATGTGTATAAGAAATGTCAATGGAAATCTTTCAGGCAAAAAGAAAATGCCAGATGAAAAAATTTATTTGCACAAAAAATGAAGAGTACCAGAAGTGGGAAATATGTGGGTAAATATAAAACACATTTTTTTTCATATTTTAAGTCTTCTTTTAAAAATAATTGACCATTTAAAGCAAAAATAAAAACAATGCTTTGAAGTTTATAACATATGTAAAAAGTCAAATGTGCCACAACTGCAAAGGACCAGGAAAAGGAAGCAAGTATTCTGTTGAAAGTTTCTTATACTATATTTGAAGTGGTGTAATATTATTTACAGGTGGATTATGAGAGTCTAAGATGTATACTATAAACTTTAAAGCAACCACTACAAAACAAAACAAGAAGCGTAAGAGAGAAAATGAAATAAAAATCTTTAAGGCCAAAGAGGGGCAAAGAGGAAAAAAGGACCAAAGAAGAGGACGAGTAAAAACAAATAGAACATTGGTACATTTAAACTCAATCATACCAATAACCAATTAAATGCAGAATTCACTGAAGACATTTATTTACAAGGAATGGCCCAGAACTTTTTGAAATACAGACACAATAAGAACATTTTTTTCCAGAGGCAAAAAAACACCATAGAATTCCTGTTATTAATGAGAGTGATGAAGGCTAGCAAGATGGCAGAGGAGTAGGAGACTAAATTTCATCTGGTCCCAGGAATTCAGCTAGATAGTTCTCAAACCACTCTGAACACCCATGAACTCAACAGGAGATTGAAGAAAAGAATAGCAGCAACTCTATGAATGGAAAAGTGACCACTTTCTGGAATTTTCAGGTCTCTTCTGATTTGTTTAGTATATTTTTTTCTGGAGTCATTGCTACCCTTTTAGCGTTTTGTTCTCTTGTCCATCTATTCTTCTCTGGACAAAATGACAAGACAGAAAAACTCACCTCAAAAAAAAAAAAAAAAAGAACAAGAGGCAGTACCAACTGCCAGGGACTTAATCAATATGGACATTAGTAAGATGTTGGAACTAGAGTCAGAATAACGATTATAAAGATACTAGCTGGGCTTGAAAAAAGCATAGGAGATACCAGATAATCCCTTTCTGGAGAAATAAAGTCTAACCAAATGAATATCAAAAAGGCTATTAATGAGGTTCAATAAAAAATGGAGGCTCTAATTACCAAGATAAATGAGGCAGAAGAGAGAATTAGTGATACAGAAGACCACATGACAGCGAATAAGAAGTTGAGAAAAAGAGAGACAAATAACTACTGGATCATGAGGGGAGAATTTAAGAGATAAGTAACACCATAAGATAAAACAATATTAGAATAACTGGGATCCCAGAAGAAGAAGAAAGAGAGAGGGGCAGAAGCTATATTGGAACAAATTATAGTGGAGAACTTCCTAATTTGGGGATGAAAACAGCCATCAAGATCCAGGAGGCACAGAGAACCCACTTCAAAATCAATAAGATAGGTCAACACCTTGACATCTAATAGTAAAGGTTACAAATCTCAGAGACAAAGAGAAAATCCTGAAGGCAACAAGGTAAGAGATCTATAACTCACAATGGGAGAAACATTAGATTGGCAGCAGACCTATTCACAGAGACCTGGCAGGCCAGAAAGGACAGGCATGATATATTCAGAACACTAAACAAGAAAAATATGCAGCCAAGAATACTATATACAGCTATTGAAAATAGAAGGTGAGATAAAAAGCTTCCAGGATAAATAGAAATTAAAAGAATTTGCAAACACCAAACTAGCCCTATAGGAAGTATTGAAAGGGGTCCTCTAAGCAAAGAGAGAGCCTAAAAGTAACATAGACCAGAAAGGAATAGAGACAATATACAGTAATAGTTACCTTACAGACAATACAATGGAACTAAATTCATATCTTTCAATAGTTACCCTGAATGTAAATGGGCTTAAATGCCCCAATCAAAAGACACAGGGTATCAGACTGGATAAAAAAACAAGACCCATCAATATACTGTCTGCAAAAGACTCATTTTAGACCCAAAGTCACCTCCAGATTTAAAGTGAGGGGGTGGAAAAAAATTTACCATGCTAATGGAAATCAAAAGAAAGCTGGAGTGGCAATCCTAATATCAAACAAATTAGATTTTAAACCAAAGACTATAGTTAGAGATGATGAAGGACATTACATCATAAAGAGTCTGTCCAACAAGAAGATCTAATAATTTTAAATATCTATGCCCCTAACATGGGAGTAGCCAATTATATAAACCAATTAACAACAAAACCAAAAAAAACACATTGATAATAATGCAATAATAGTAGGGGGCTTTAACAACCCCCCTTACTAAAATGGACAGATCATCTAAGCAAAAGATAAACAAGGAAATAAAGGCTTTAAATGACACACTGGACCAGATGGACATCACAGATATATTCAGAACATTCCATTCCAAAGCAACAGAATACACATTTCTCTAGTGCAAATGGGACATTCTCCAGGATAGATGACATCCTGGGTCACAAATCAGGTCTCAATCAGTACCAAAAGATTGGGACCATTCCCTGTATATTTTCAGACCAAAATGCTTTGAAACTCGAACTCAACCACAAGAGGAAAGTTGGAAAGAACTCAAATAACGGAGGCTAAAGAGTATCCTATTAAAGAATGAATGGATCAACCAGGAAATTAAAGAAGAATTTAGAAACTTCATGGAAACAAATGAAAATGAAAACACAACTGTTCAAAATCTTTGGGACACAGCAAAGGCGGTCCTGAGAGGAAAGTATATAGCAATACAAGCTTTTCTCAAAAAACAAGAAAGGTCTCAAGGGCCTAAAAGAGCTGGAGAAAGAACAGCAAATAAAGCCTGACTACAGCAGGAGAAGAGAAATAAAAAAGATCAGAGCGGAAAACCAATAAAATAGAAGCCAGAAGAACAGTACAACTGATCAATGAAACTAAGAGCTGGGTCTTTGAAAAAAAATTAATAAGATTGATAACCCCCTGGCCAGACTTATCAAAAAGAAAAGAGGAAGGACCCAAATTAATAAAATCATGAATCAAAGCAGAGAGATCACAGCCAACACCAAGGAAATACAAACAATTATAAGAACATATTATGAGGAACTATACACCAGCAAATTTGATAATCTGGAAAAAATGGATGCATTCCTAGAGATGTATGGACTACCAAAACTAAACCAGGAAGAAATAGAAAACCCGAACAAACCCATAACCAGTAAGGAGATTGAAGCAGTAATCAAAACTCTCCCAACAAACAAGATTCCTGGACCAGATGGCTTCCTAAGGGCATTCTAACAAACATTTAAAGAAGAATTAATACCTATTCTCCTGAAACTGTTCCAAAAAAAATAGAAATGGAAGGAAAACTTCCAAACTCATTTTATGAGGCCACCATTACCTTGATCCCAAAACCGGACAAAGACCCCATCAAAAAGGAGAATTATGGACCAATATCTTTGGTGAATGCAGATGCAGAAATTCTCACCAATACTGGCCAACAGGACCCAACGGTATATTAAAAGGATTATTCACCATGACCAAGTTGGATTTATTCCTGGGCTGCAGGGTTGGTTCAACAACCACAAATCAATCAATGTGATACAATACATTAATAAAAGAAAGAACAAAAAAAAAAAAAAAAGAAAGAACAAGAACCATTTGATAGTCTCAATAGATGCAGAAAAAGCATTTGACAGAGTACAGCATCCTTTCTTGATTAAAATTCTTCACAGTGTAGGGATAGAGGGTACATACCACAATATCATAAAAGCCACTGATGAAAAACACAGAGCGAATATCATTCTCCATGGGGAAAAACTGAGAACTTTTTCCCTAAGATAGGAACATGGCAGGACTATCCACTATCACCACTGCTATTCAACATAGTACTAGAAGTACTAGCCTTAGCAATCAGACAACAAAATGAAATCAAAGGCATCTGAATCAATTCAGCAAAGAAGTCATACTCTCACTCTTTGCACATGATATGATACTTTATGTGGAAAACGTAAAAGACTCCACTCCAAAACTGTTGAACTCATACAGGAATTCAGTAAAGTATCAGGATGTAAAATCAATGCATGGAAATCAGCATTTCTATACACCAAAAATAAGACAGAATAAATCGAAATTAAGGAATCAGTCCCCTTTACAATTGCACCCAAACTATAAGATATCTAGGAATAAATCTAACCAAAGAGGCAAAGAATCTGTGCTCAGAAAACTATAAAATATTCATGAAAGAAACTGAGGAAGACACAAAGAAATGGAAAAACATTCCATGCTCATGGATTAGAAGAACAAATATTATGAAAATGTCTCTTCTACCTAGAGCAATCTACATATTTAATGCAATCCCTATCAAAATACCATCAAGTTTTTTCAAAGAAATGGAACAAATAATCCCAAAATTTATGTGGAACCAGAAAAGACCCTGAATAGCCAGAGGAATGTTGAAAAAGAAAAGCAAAGCTGGTGGTATCCCAATTCTAGACTTTAAGCTCTGTTACAAAGCTGTAATCATGAAGACAGAATGGTGCTGGCACAAAAACAGACACATAGATCAATGGAATAAAATAGAGAGCCCAGAAATGGGCCCTCAACTCTATGGTCAACTAATCTTCAACAAAGCAGCAAAGAATGTCCAATGGAAAAAAGATAGTCTCTTCAAGAAACGATGTTGGAAAAATTGGACAGCCACATGCAGAAGAATGAAACTGGACCATTCCCTTACACCATACACAAAAATAGACTCAAAATGGATGAACACCTCAATGTGAGGCAGGAATCCATCAAAACCCTTGAGGAGAACACAGGCAGCAACCTCTTCAACTGAAGCCGCAGCAACTTCTTCCTAGAAACATTGCCAAAGGCAAGGGAAGCAAGGGCAAAAATGAACTACTGGGACTTCATCAAGATCAAAGGCTTTTGCACAGCAAAGGAAACAGTCAACAAAACCAAAAGACAACTGATAGATTGAGAAAAGATATTTGTAAATGACATATCAGATAAAGGGGTAGTATCCAAACTCTATAAAGAATGTATCAAACTCAACACCCAAAGAATAAATAATCCAATCAAGAAATGCACAGAAGACATGAACGACATTTCTTCAAAGAAGACATCCAAATAGCCAACAGACACATGAAAAAGTGCTCAACATTCCTCCGTATGAGGGAAGTACAAATCAAAACCACAATGAGATACCACCTCAAACCAGTCAGAATGGGTAAAATTAACAGGTCAAGAAAAGACAGATGTTGGTGAGGATTCGGGGAAAGGGGAACCCTCCTACACTATTGGTGGGAATGCAAACTGGTGCAGCCACTCTGGAAAACAGTGTGGAGGTCCCTCAAAAAGTTGGAAATAGAGATACCCTAAAATCCAGGAATTGCACTACTGGGTATCTGCCCCAGAGATACAAATGTAGTGATCCAAAGGGGCATGTATAGAATTTTTATAGCAGCAGTGTCCATAATAGCCAAACTATGGAAAGAGCCCAGATGTCCATGTACAGATGAATGGGTAAAGAAGATATGGTATATAGACACAATGGAATACTATACAGCCATCAAAACCCCCAAAGTCTTGTGATTTGCAAATACCTAGCTGGAACTAGAGGGTATTAAGTTAAGCAAAATAAGTCAACCAGAGAAAGACAATTGTCATACGATCTCACTGATCTGTGGAATTTGAGAAACAAGGCAGAGGATGTAAGGGAAGAGAGGAAAAAATAAGAGGAAACCAGAGAGGGAGACAAAAGATAAGAGTCTTAATCTAAGGAAACAAACTGAGGGTTGCTAGAGTTAAGGGGAGGGAAGGATGGGGGCTGAGTGATAGACATTGGGGAGGGAATGTGTTGTGGTGAGTGCTGTGAATTGTGTAAGACTGATGAATGACAGACCTGTACCCCTGAAACAAATACATTATATGTTAATTTAAAAAATGGTGGGGGGAAAATGATAGCAGTGAAAAATTGGTGATTTTTTTCTATAAAGGACCAAAGAGTAAGTATGTTGGGCTTTGCAGACCCTATGGTTTTGTTGTAGCTACTTCACTCCACCCTCACAGCTGGAAAGCAGCTCAGATGATAGGTAAAAGATTGAGCAGTGTGAGTACTGAGCATTCAGCCCAAGAGAGATGGGGAGAAACTCATGCAGACCTCCAGAAGGCATGCATGCTCTCCATTGTTCGCCCTCTCCCAAGTCTTTCTGTTCTGTGCAGTGCTCTTTTCCGGTACTCAGCCCTATGAACTCTAGCTATGTTGGCTTCCCCAATTACCCACTCTGCTTTCTCAATTCTGGGAGACCCCTGGGATCTGCTTGGGTCCCTCCTCCCTTGGTGGCCTGGAAACTCTCTCCAGGCAGTAAACTGGGACAATGACAAGGCTCGCCCTATTTTTCTCCTCTCGGGGCTGACTCTACTACACTGTCTACTGTTGAAGTTTTAAAAAATATTTCTTAGATATGTTTTCCTTTTATAAATTTGTTTAAGGTGAGAGGGTAAAACTGGTCCTATTACTCCATCCTGGTTAAGATATTTCATTGTTGGGATTTAATTGATGGGAAAAATTGATCTCCTATTATTGAGTCTTTCCTCTTAACAACATGGGGTATTAATTTAGAACTTCTTTTAATTTCTCCAGTGACTTTGTGGTCTTCCACATTCACTTAGCTGTCACATATAAAGGCCCTTATAGAGGCTCCTTCATTTATTTCTTAGCATCTTATTTAGACCCTGTAGCAATGTAGAGATAGAATCTAAATAAGACCCGGGTTTCTGCTTCTAAAAGTATCTCCTAGACCCACCCTCTTCCCCCTACCTGCAGATCAGTAGAGGGCCTGTGACTTGACCTTTGGGGTTGGCTTCATTCCAGCTGACTCTTTCATGAGGTAGAGCGGGGATGGGCAGCTCTGGACTGGGGCTTGGGCTGGTGCTTGGGAAAACCCTAGAAGCACTCCTCATGGAACCCCAAGGTAGAAACTGAGTTAGAAGGGTACCTGGGTAGCTCAGTTGTTAAGTGTCTGCCTTTGGCTCAGGTCATGATGCCAGGGTCCTGGGATTGAGCCCCACATTGGGTTCCCTGCTCTCTGGGGAGCCTGCTTCTCCCTTTCCTACACCCCCTGCTTGTGTTCCTTCTCTTGCTATCTCTGTCAACACATAAATTAATAATTAATTAAATAAATTTTAAAAATCTTTAAAAAAAGAAACTGACTTAGAGCAGGTTCATTTTGGCATGGCTTGGCTGAAGCTTTTTTTCTACTTTTTTTTTTTTTAAGTTGGCTCCACAGCCAGTGCAGAGCCCAATGTGGGGCTTGAACTCATGACCCTGAGATCAAGACCTGAGCTGAAAACGATCATCAGACACTTAACCAACTGAGCCACCTGGACTATCTGCTTTTTTCTACTTTTATCTACACGTGGGCATGGATGTGCTCTGAGAAGTAAAACCTAAAGATTGAATTATACGTCTTTTTTTTTTTTTAAGATTTTATTTATTTATTTGGCAGACAGAGATCACAAGTAGGCAGAGAGGCAGGCAGAGAGAGAGAGGAGGAACCAGGCTCCCCGCCGAGCAGAGAGCCCGATTCGGGGCTCAATCCCAGGATCCTGGGATCACGACCTGAGCCAAAGGCAGAGGATGTAACCCACTGAGCCACCCAGGTGCCCTGAGTTATACGTCTTTCTGTATCTGGTTGTGGGGTCACTCTACCTTCTTTGTACTCTAGGTCTCTTTGTTGATGGTTACTAATATGCAGAAAAAAATCACCTCCAATAATATCTCTGGGATAAACATGCATTTGTGGGCCAGTTAGGGAAGTTGGGGGTGTTGTGTTGTAAACACCAAGCAAGGAATTTAGAAGCAAACTTGGAACATAATTCCTTTCTAAGTTAAGAACTACCTGTTTTTATGAAATCCATCTCTTGTCATGATGACAGTAAAAAAATGAGGAGACCTTAACTGACTACAGTTGACACTAGATGGGTAAACACCCATCCTACGCAATGAGCTGGTTAATTATAGCTGTACCCTGTTTATAGACCTTCGATTAATCTCTTGAGAGTATATAACTATCACCCATAATGTCTCATGGCATCTGAGCAGGACTTTTCAGAGGTCAGACTCCTCCATTAACTCAAACTAATGTCTTAAGAATCAAAGGGCTAGGCGGAAGTTAGCTTACTTTTATTCACCCTCCTCTTTATATAAGGTAGCGATCCCCTTATATAAAGCGTCAGAGAAGTGACGAAGCAAATAAAAGTGACAGGGAGGAGATCTTCGTGTATTTCACGGAACTCACATCACTTCCACTCTTATACTTGGCAAAACAATTATACGTATGTACCACCCAGCTTTCTAGAATGTGGGTGTATTCAGACTTCCCGAAATGGTGAGTTCCGTGGACTTGAACACTGTCCACACTCTGACCTCTCTGTATTGGTAAAAACAATGTCACTCTTATAAAACGCAATAAACCAAGACACTTTGGCGAGGCAACTCAGCCCAAGTGTGGATGCCGGCTCAGCTGCTCAGGCTCACCCGCAGAACGACGGGTCGGCACCCTGATGCACACTGGCATCACTGGCCGAGCTTCTCGGTAGAACCATGCCCACTCAGACGGAGTAAATCAGGAGCTGTGGTCTGGGCCCCGGACACTGCTGTTTTAAGTTCTGCTGGTCACCGTTATGTGAAGCCCAGCTTGAGAGCCGCTGCCTCCACATGAGAGTGGTGGTGGCCATGGAGCCAATAGTTAACACTCGAAGCATTCATGCAGAGTAGATTTTATTATATAAAGCGATAGTGAACTTTTTGGTCTTCCCAAGGATGTTGCTAAGTATGGAAAACTTGCCCCTTTCTCTCGTATTTAGCTTAGAAGGTGATGCGTCTGTGTGTGAGACAGAAAAGGAAGGACAGAGAGAGGGAGGAGAGGGGAGAGAAAATGAGAGAGACAGGGAGAGCGGCATAGCTCCGTAATGTCTGAATTTTTCTTCTCCCTGTGGCCACATCCTTTCTCAGGTCATCATCTCTCCAGTCCTGCTCCCCTCTCCCTACCTTCTAGCAGCACTGATGCCATTCTTCCTCTCAAATGTGTCCCTCCTTTTATCATCCCCTTTAGTGGCACCCTGTCCAGAGGAAAACTCAGCATCCTCCTCTGGGCACCAAGGGCCTCTCATGACTAGTCTGGAGCCCAAATGTCCCTGAGCGAGCACTGTTGTCTCTGGTTTCTCATCTTTGAGCGGTTGGTTTCTACCTCACCCCAACCTGCCAGAAGTTCCCTCTCAAGGCTCTTCCTCTGAGTAAAACCTTTGTTCTTTCCACCTTCCACTTCCTACCCACCCCTAGCTCTTCACTGGTTTTGCACCAGAGCAATACCCAAATAATCCTACCACAGGTCTGGTATGGGGGGGAGCTCAAAAAAACAGTGTGCAAACGAATAAATTTCATTTCTTGCAGTAGCAAAATTGTAAGTCTGTCTTCTGTATTAGATTGTGAGCTTTCTCTAAGTGCAGTGGGTAACATGGTATATGTAGTAGAGAAAGCAAAGCTTTCAGAGGTGGATTTGGGTTGCAAATGCTGCCCGAGATTTAAGAGCTGTAGGGTGTTGGGGAAGTCTGTTTCCTTGGCTATAAAATGAGTTGACTCCCTGAAGGGTTGTGAAGATTAGACATGGCGTGTATCGTGTCAGCTACACAGCAGGTGACCAGAAACTTAACTCACAATTTACCAGGTGCACCGCAAAATCCACGAGTAACACTAGAAAGCTTGTCTTTTGGATTGTATGGTCACGATTCTATGCAAGTTACATGTTGGTTAGGAGATTTGAAAACACTCCTCTCTCCCACCTTCATCCTCAGGGGCATATTGTAACTATTACCTTATTGAATCCCCCCAAACTGGCCTCGGAATTATTAATCCCACTGCAGGCAAGAAAACCAGAGTAATGGGAAGATCACGGCCATCCTTTCACAAGGCCGCCCGGGCTCTTCAGACCCCTGTCTACTGACCCTAAGTGCAGGTCCAGGCTCGAACCTTGATTCCACATGGGCCTCACCTTCAGCCTGGGGACTGCCTTTGAAATTTAACCCCTTACTTTTTACAACTGGAAATTCAACACTCCAAAGATGATTATTTTGTGGGCAAAACTAAGGTGATTATATTCATTTAAAAAATGAAAACCATTCTTTACTGAGTGCTTTCAGCCCCTCAGTGTGGGCGTGCCTAGAAACTGGCTGCCACGGCCTCTTGGAGCCTTGGTTCCTTCATCTCTAACTTGGGAATAAGACTGGCACCTGCCTTATATGCGTATGAGGATTAAAGGAGTTGATCTGAGAACTCCCAGCATGCGTGGGACAGGCAAAGCGTGTGGCGGGGCTCAGCCTCCGTCCTCACGAGCATCTCCGCCATGGGGGCCATCCGGCTCAGAGCCCTACCACACCTGGCCTTTAGGAAGTCCCTCCAGGTGCTCTGTTACAGGAAAGAAGAACACAAAGAAAACATTCACTTCTTAATGCCTCTTGGTTAACTTGAGAACTCTTAAAAAAAAAAAAAAGGCACTTTAAAGACAAATAAAAAGTAACTTTATTGACTGCTAATCTTACCATGAAATGCCTATAAGAAATCATTACAAAATACTGCAGTTTTCTTTTACACACTTTTGGTATCATCCTGATATGATGATCCTTTCACAGAAAGGATTATTTACAGTTTATGTAGATATAAAGCTCATTGTTGCAAATACAAATGTAGACGTAGAGAGGCCATATGTACCAAACAGGTATACCAACCAGCAACACTATTAACAAATGCAGAATAAATTACAGCTTCATACGTTTCTTTTCCTTTTTTTATTGTTTAAAACAATTTTCAAATACAAAATGTCAGTAACCAAAATGGATTTTCATATACATATATATAATTCTGCTGCAAACAGTGGATCAAAAAGCAAAAACGTTCCTTAGAATGTTTCATTTCTGAAAACCCACTATTCATAAACCCAATTAGAAAGAGGGTGTGCAAAACCACCAATGATGCTGGCAAAACCCTGAAGACCTGATTCTGGTTGAAGTACAGAGAAAAAGAAAGCACTACATACTTAATTGAAGATGCTTTTGTCTTGATGTTTGCAAGAAACGCTATGAGCTAAGGAAATGCACCACATTATGATCTGGGCTCTTTTCCGTTAAACCTCCCGGGATGTGTTTCTGACGCATCTATACGAAACGGTGGATTATTCAATGACTTACTTGTGAGTGAAGCAGTCAGTAGCTGATCCTTCTACCCTTTCGTACAGAAGACTGAGATCCTTTTGTACATTCAGATATCTGAAACTTTGGTTCTTTTAGAACTTTTGATAAAAGCAAAATAATTTCATGACTATAGAACTCTATAGAACTTGTGTTCCTTCCTCAGTGTTGGGTAAAACTGATCTGCCTGGGCTTGGAGGGCACACACTGCCCAGTGGGTGCACACGCACGTGGGGGTGTGCAAGGGGTGGCACAAAGGCGGGGCTGGCCCGTGTTCTCCACGCGTTCATCATACCGACTCCCACCCATGCGGAACACCGCATTTTCTGCTGTACCCGAAATCTATTTCTTTGTTACCTGAAAACTTAATCTTGTATAAAAATATGACTGTTTCTTTAGAAAATAATATATAGTTTTTTTTTTTAAGAAAACCTGGCAGATAGAAAAAATGGTATATCAAAATATGGTAAACAAATGTTGTAAAATACGAAATCATTACAAACATCTCATAGAAAGACACATTGTGCTAAAGTTCTCTCCCGAAGTGCGAACAACATTGTTACTATACATCTAAAGGTTAACAGATTCACTCTCCTGGACCTGATTTCATTCTATATCTTAACAGAAGTGGCAGTAACTAACTGTCTTAGAAATGGCCCTCTCTTAAACCGCTAACATTTTCTGTACACTTAAACTTCGAAATTAACAGAAAGACACCCTCTGCAGCCGTGGTTTTAAACCCCAATGCGTATCAGCTCCATTTGGAGAGCTTTAAAGGAAAAGGCAAGGGCACCTGGAACTTGCCGCAACAGACTGAGTTTATTGGCCGGAAGTGGGACCCAGACATTGTCATTTTTTTTAAAGCTCCCCAAATAATTCTATTGTGCAACCAGGGCTGAGGATCACAGCAAAAGACCCGTGAGAAAACAGTCATTCTTAACTTGACATATATTAACTGATTGTCTGTAGGTATCATTCATTCAGCAACACATTCTCCATGTTCAACAAGAAAGACCATGTACACAAAAACAGTCCTGGAAGCCAAGAAGAAGTTAGTAAGCTTTAAACACATATAAACACACGCAATCTCCGGTATTTATATATGTATAACATATACGTACAGTTATGGTATTTTGGTTAAGCAGAAACTAGCATTACCATAATTGGTTCTTGATTAAAACAAAACAAACAAAACACCAAGCACAAACATTTTCTAAGACATTTCCATAGTTTTAACAGAAACTCGTTTTGTAAACGCCACAAAATGCACACAGACATGAACACCACTGATCAGTTTTTCTGAGGAGAAACTCTGCTGGGTCCTAGAGCTTTCCGGGAGAGCAGGAAGAGGACAATGGCACCGAGCAGGCGTGAAGGGGTCACAAGGCATCAAAGCACACAGAGCCTTCTGGTTATTGCTTCATTCCCATCTTCTGGACCTGGGCTGTGCTTCTGTTATGCCCATGTCTTTGGCTTGCTAGAACTACAGGATTTTGACCACTTTGTTAGTGTTCACTTTGGGACAGCCCCGGAGAGGCGGCAATGGCTACATACTAGGCAACGGTCTCTCCATTAAAAGGAGAGACTCTTCTCTCCTCCCTCAAACCACGTGTGTGAGGGACTGACCAAAAAAAAAAAAAAAAAAAATTACAAGCAAACAAATAAACATAACAACATCTTCCACATGATTTAAAAAAATGTGATGTCGTGTAATCAAACGAAAAAACAAAAACGAGGAACAAACACCACGACTCAATGTTCTGAAGGGCTGGTAACCAGTAAAGCACATTTCCTTCCAAAGGATCATTAACTTCTGGGCACTGGTCTTGGTGTACATTCTCTGTAGTTCTTTTATCTCTGTGTGATACTTAAAGTGCAGTTGTCCCAAGGATTTTATTTCCATCGCAAGTATCATCAAGAAAGAGCTATATGTTCTGGGGTGAAGAAAATCTGGCACAATTCCATGGCTTTCCAACCTCCAGCAAACAGCAGGCTGCCTGTGGAGCCAGCTGCGTGCAGACGTACTCTATACAACGAACTCTGGAACTTCATCATGAGTGAGATCCAGAGAAAAGTACTTGCTGGTTCTTTTGACTGGAAAAGCATCTTGGATGTTGACACACTGCTGAGCCAAGCAGCTATTGCAGTACAGGCCTTCCTCATCCAGTTCGTGGCCGCACCCAAAAGTGTAGCTCTGAGCAGTGTCTTGACACAGACCTGCAATGCGCAAGAAGTCTTTCTGGTAAAGTCGGATGTCATCCAGGCTCAAGCTATGTCGATCAGTGGAGGTCTTTGGTTTCCGACATATAGTCTGCAGAATAAGGGAAGGTGAGAACAACTTTAAGAGTAGAGACCAAAGTGAAAGGTTAGCAATATTTGCCCTTGTAAAGAGAGAGCTGCAAAATCTTAGAAGGTTATGGAATCTCGTATGTTGGAAAGTGATTTCCAGTCTGAGGTTTCAGGGCCGCTGAGGCCCTGTGGAGAAAATGTCACAGCCACCACTAACAGCAACAAACATTCACCGAGCCCTTAGGTGCAAGGCCCTGACCGTTTAGTCTTCCCATCAGCCCTACGAGGTCAGTGCCATTATTCTCCCTGTTTTACAGACGAATAATCTAAGGCAAAGAAAGTAAATCCAACAGGAACCAACTGTCTCTAGCATCTCAGAAGTCAAGAAATGGTCTTGAAATAGGGCTGGATAGGTAAAGATAGGGCCCAATTTTTTTCTTCCCACTAGAATATGACAATTCAGCATGGTAACAGTTTCATGCTGAGGTCTGTTATTATTTTAATAAGAAGTGGGGAAACGAACCAATTATTATTCAAGAAACACAACTTAAAGAAGTGTTTTTTTTTTTTTTTTAAACTAGAATTCTTGGATAGAAAAATAATACAAAGTACAGAGAAGGCTGGGAGGCAAGAGTTGGGTCCCAAACACTGTAAGCAGTGTTCTGCCAAATACTTCTTACAGCAGGCAGCGGACTTCTAGAACTCATTATCCTAAGAAGTGCCACTGTGAAAATATAAATAGGTTAAAAAGTGGTTCAGATAATTACATGAATGGAAGATGCTTAATGGGTGATGGAAGGAAACAAGGCATCGTTCCTCTCAATTCAAGAGCTGCTTGAAAATGCACCAGCCAAACTTGTCAGAATAAGTGCTCACATTTTACTAAAGGCTAAAGTGCTGGGACAGAGAACAGGGTCTGAGCCCAAAAACATTTTATTAGGAACTACCACCTCCGGGCACCCTCTGGAGACGCCAATCGGCTGTACTCAGGCAGGCCTCCCGGGGGCCGCCAGGGTCTCCCACATGGAACCCGTTAGGTCCTCTCGGCAGGCACACAGGGGTGCTCCTGCCTTGTGGCTGTGCCTTGTGGCTACGGACATTTCTGTACCGTCAGACCTAACACCGGGGGCGGAACTGGGCGGGGGGCGAACCCAGGCGGTGTGACCCTGGAGCTCATAATCATCATGCTACATATACTGCTTTAGAAATGACTCAAAAACATTTAATAAGACAGCAGGTGAGCATTAAGGCTACTTAAATGAGACAGATGGAGAAAAGGGAGGAGAGAACCATACACAGAAGACAAAAAAAAAAAAAAAGAATTTAAAAAAAGACGGAGACAGTCCGAGAGAGAGAGGCATAAAGGGGAGAGCAAGAGAATGCTCAGGAAGAAAATGTGAGGATCAGTTATAGAATAAACCTGGATACTGCAACCACAAGTTTCAGAGTGTTTTATCTTCTGATATGTTAACAGTGTGTAGCCAGTGACCACAGGGTATCAAGCAGCCTCACTCAGCATACTTTGAAAATCCAATCTGGATGGAAAAATCAGAGTGTGGAAACACTTCTGCCACGACACTCCTCACGAGAAAATCCTTCTCCCAGTTGTTGAGGTCAATAAATACACACACACACACACACACACACACACACACACAGTTAATCTGAAGTCTATAGAGGCTTCCCAGCTACAAAAAGTGTGAAACAAAGTACATAATTTATTCAAATAAAGATCAACTCAAAGATGAATGGAACAAGCAAATAAAATGGACATAAGTTCTCAACAAAACTGGAATATCCCTATTAAGAATCATTTCCTGAGGGTTTTTAATTTTTGCTCATTTATATTAATAGAACTGTGAGTTCTATTTCAAGTTTTCAATAACTTCAGTACCCAATTTAAATTTTCCAATTCCTTCTGTACCTGCGGAAGAGAATCAGTGCTCTGGCCGCGAAGCTTGACGACAGTCTCTGAGGAGCTGGAGGTGGAAGAACCGATTTCTTTCACAATCAACCCTAAAGTAAAACACAGGGAAAAAAATAGTAAAACCAATGAAGACTTCTTACTAGTCATACCTCTTGCCACATATCTGACATATATGACCACCAAGATCAAAAGGTCAAATATTAGCTGTGACTGAACAATCTGTTACTCTTCTGTGGTGGGCGACCAGGACGGAACACATTCTGTCTCTTGTCTTACAGCAAGTAGGGAGGAGAAGGGTAAATGTGGGGTTAGAGGACAGGGAGAAGTTTAGAGCCTGAATTTTCTTTCTTCTTCTTTTTTTTAAAAAATATTTTATTTATTTATTTGACAGAGAGAGACACAGGGAGAGAGGGAACATAAGCAGAGGGAGTGCGAAAGGGAGAAGCAAGCAGGGAGCCTGACGCAGGGCTTGATGTCAGGACCCTGGGATCATGACCTGAGCTGAAGGCAGATGCTTAACACCTAAGCCACCCAGGCACCACTAGAACCTGAATTTTCTAAACAACAACTTCTAATTAAGGTATTTATGAAGTCAGTGACAAAAAGAAAGACTGTAGGTGAAAAAGCAGTTTATTGCCTAAAGTTCCCTCGCGTTCCATAGAGCACAGAGTCTGACCTTAACCCCAGCTGAACCACGACAGGGCCTTCTATGTTTGCTTCCCCTTAGATGTGCGGCAGTTTTGTGGGGGCTCTGACCACACGGATCTGGGATAGAACTGGGCCCAGATGAGTCATTACTGTGATTACTGTGTCTGCTGGCCAGTGACATGGCCTCCCTGTGTCGTAGTCTCCTCCTGTAAAGTGGGGCTGAAAGCAACATTTAACCCACGGAGTTTAACGATGACTGAAGAGCAAACGCATGGAAAGGGCAAGGGGCTGGACCTGCCTGCGGGACACACTCAACTCACAGGACCTTCTCGGGCTGATAGGGGCCCTGTGGCACTTGCTTCCTGCAGCAGATCCAACTGGGCAGAGGCCACAAATGGGAGGTCATCCTGAACACGTGGTTCTGGATCTCTGAGAGCTATAGGGCTCCTAATTGCCCTAGCGCTCAAGGACAATCTGCTAATATTTTGGAACTAGAAATTCAGGGCTGAAACTTCCCTCTGTGGCTGTGGTATGTGAGTGAAGCATCAGAAGTTAATGTTTCAGAAGATAAAGCTGCTGACAAGAACTGGAGATGGGAGTGAAGATGATCACTGACATTTTTCTTGCAGATCAATGAAGCAAGTCAGTCAAACCCCAGGTCCTCAAGGGTGAATGGTTTCTTAGGTAAAGTACGTTTTCACCTTATAAAAAAAGAACCTTGAGTAATGTGATTTTTATTTAGCTACTGTTGATTACCTCAGAAATGGCCTTTTGTGTTCTATCTTCTAATTCTTTAGAAATGACTCATAAGTGACTAGTATAGGCCTTGCATATATTAAGTGTTTGATAATTAGTTCAACTGAAACATGAAAGGAAGATATTCTTGGTTTACATGTAGACAGAAACTCTCAGGTAGATACTTACATCTTGGGGATGACACAGACTGCTTTAGTAGGGGGTCTTTCTCTAGAATATCCTTATATTTTAAAAAGCTTTAGCTTAAAAAAAAATTTATTTATTCATTTGAGAGAGAGACAGAGAGGACACAAGTGGAGACAGAGGCAGAAGCACACTCCTGGATGAGCCGGGCACCCGAAGTGGGGCTTGGTACCATGACCTGAGCCAAAGGCAGACGCTCAACCATCTGAGCCACCCAGGCACCCCAAAGCTTTAAACTTTTAATAAATCCTCCCAGAAAGATGCAGACTGGTGCACTAGGACCTGGAATGGGTCCTTCTGGATTTCCTGGTAAATGTGCTCTTGGCCCTTATGCCTGTAAATAATCTGCTTCCAAACCCAGACTCTGCGTTAGATAAATCAGCATCAAGTCTGGGGCTCAGAACACTAAACTGACATTGCCCAGACTTCCACATTTTAAATCTGAGCTCCACATTTTAAAAACAATGTTTAAATGCTCAAATTGTAGAGAATTTGGAAAAGTAGGATGACGCAAGAAAGAAAATAAGACCATCTATAAATACATCATCCAGAGAAAAGGCTATTAATATTTTTATGTATTTTTTTCATATACATATACACATTTTTATAATTTGAGAGCCTACTGTTAATACAATTTGTGTTGTTTTCCTTGCCTATCTTTCTCACATTATTAAATATCCTTTAAAAATCTCATTAGTTAATAGTCGTACAATATTCCAGCATATGGACAGAATAAACATTTCATTGTTACCTGTTGAGGTTCTTTTTCCTTTTCTTTGTTATTATAAATAATATTTCGGGAAGTGCTTTCACATATAAACCTTTTTAAACAACTATTTTATCTATACTCTATTTCTATTTAAAATTACAAAACCTGGGTGCCTGCGTGGCTCAGTTAAGCGTCTGCCTTCGGCTGAGGTCATGAACCCGGAGTCCTGGGATTGAGTCCTGAATCAGGCTCCCTGCTCCCCGGGGAACCTGCTTCTCCCTCTGCCTCTCGATCTCTCTGTGTCTCTCATGAATAAGTAAATAAAATCTTCAGAAAAATAAAATAATTACAAAATGTTATCATAAAAGTTAAACGTAGAAATATATACATAAAAAGCAAAAATCTGTTTCCCTTCCACCGCCTCTTCCCACTGACTCTTTGGTGTGTATTGTTTAGGCAGTTTTCTTTCCACACAAACACACATGCACACACAAAGAACATGCACCTATAATATGCATATAATTTTAAGTTTATATTTAATATATATTAAAATGTATTTATAAGGAAAAATGTCTATTTAATAAAGCAGATGGGCAAAAAAAGCCAAAAAGGGCCAAGTCTGGCACAAGAAGTCTAATTACACGACAGGCCAAGTAGCCTGATGAATCTGTGTTGGTTCGGCAGAGGGATTCTCTGTAACCGCTGTCAGGCCTTCTCCTGGTGGAACATCAGGGGGCCACGGTTCCACTAGGTTAGGAGGTAAAATTCTGCAATAAAGGAGCCTCATGCTCTTACAGATTAAATGCCAGGATGAGGGACCCTGCATGCTGGCCTTGTTCATCTCTGATTCCTAGCACCTGTTGCAGCAAGGAGACCCACTATCGGGGACCATGGGTCTTGACCGAGCAATCACAGGTCATCCCTGTTGTCAACAGGGTCTCTCACTCAAAGCTTGACATGGCTGAGTCATAAGCCCCCATGCTGTGTCCACGCTGCTGATTCCGAACACGTGTTTTTGTATGGATCGGAAACTGAGGCGTGAAATGTGACAAGGGCCATTAGGATGGACTGATGCTTAAAAACAAAACCCACAGTGCTGGGTTTTTTTTAGGGTAACATCTTTTACTTCATAGAAATAGTTATATAGTAACTATATATATATACACACACACACACACACACACACACACACTATCTATAAATATAGATAGTATATATCTGTATAGATATATTTATAGATAGTATATATTTACTATATAGATAGTATATATATATAGATAGATAGATAGTATATAGTATATAGGTAGTATATAGTATAGATAGTATATAGATAATATATATCTACTATCTATAGTTATATATATAGTTATTATATAACTATATATTATATTATATTATAGATAGTATATATCTACTATATATAGTTATATAACGATATTCTATAACTATATGTAACTATATTATATGTAACTATATATACAACTATATATAACTATATATAACTATATTATATAACTATATATATAGATAGTATATATATAGATATTATATATATAGTATAATAACTATATATATATAACCCTAGACTAGGGTTCCAGTGAATGTGTGTTCTCTAACAGAGTTAATTGAATACGGAATTTAGTAAGTGTCTTTTTATGTCTACCTTTTTTGACACTTTTTCCTCCAGACTCCTACACCCAGGATGATCTAGTGGGGGAAAACAATACAAAACAAACCCAGAGACCCTCTGTTTCTAGCTGCACAGCATTTGTCCCCCTCATGGACAGGGTTTCCCATCTGTAGAAAGGTTTCTGAGGCCCCTTCCAGAACTATTACAGGAGTCTCTGACTATCATTTAAAATAACAAAACAAATCAACAACAACAAAGAGGAAACTGTGCTTCGCCCAGAGCTTGGGGTGGAGGGTGCTTCTTCCCCTTCCTTTCCCATTCTCCCTGGGAAGATCCTCAAGCCGGCAGTCTGTGGTGCTGACCTGGAAACTTCTGATTCCAGTCCAGTTGGACCTAGAGCCCCCCCCCCCCAAACCTCCTGTTTTCTGGGACCCCTGCTTCTCAGCCTGGGATGGTGCACTCCTGAAGAAGAACTTCCTGTAAGAGCTCACCAGAGTGTCCATTCAGCTTCCGCGACAGGAGCATGTCCTCGGTGATATAGATGCACATGTCTGGGCTGACTTCCAGGGACTCTTCATTCATCCGCTCCAGGTCCCGGGGGTCGTCGACCAGCATCTCTATCTCTGACACAGAAGAAGGAAAAAGCATTTGGGGATATGAAGGGAAATGGACACCAGAATGCACAACCGTACTGTGAAGGAGGCTATGTGATTCCCCATATTTTAAAATAGATTTGCTGATGAGAATCTACACTAGGAAACTCAAGGGACAATTCTCAGCTAGATGTATTCTCTTTTTTCACAGGATTGGTGTGTTATCAACATGTTTTCTCGTGCCACGATTTGTCAATTATTCTTTACTCTTTAAGAAAGCAGGAAAGAGAAAGGGGTGCCTGCGGGGCTCAGTGGGTTAATGGTCTGATTCTTGATTTCTGCTCAGGTCACGATCTCGGGACTGTGAGATCGAGCTTGCATCAAGTTCCTCACTCAGCACAGAGTCCGCTTGTTGCTCTCCCTCTGCCCCACCCTTTACACATGCTCACGCTCGCACACTCTAAAATAAATCATAAATAAACTCTTAAAAATAAAGAAAGAAGGAAAGAGCTCTACCACCTTGCTGAGATGACAGAGGGAAAACTAAGACTGATGGGCTGTTTGCCTGAGGCCAGAGTACAATGAGTTGTTCATGAGGGTCCCCATTTCCCATAGCTGCCTACTCGCAAGGCATTGAAGGGACTTCATTTGAGATCCACATGAATTCTACAGTAACCAAACCAAGCAAATGTGCTGCAGTTTTCCTTAATGAAGTCAGTATCTTTTTCCCAAATGTGAATGTTACAGCACTTGAGGCAGAAAAATAAAAAAAGAGAAGCACACAAGGGCGCCTGGGTGGCTGTCGGTTAAGCATCTGCCTTTCACTCAGGTCATAATCCTAGGTCTTGGGCTCGAGCCCTACATTAGGCTTCCTGCTCTGAGGAGAGACTGTTTCTCCCTCTGTCTCTGTTTCCCCCTCCCCTCTCTGTCTCTCACGAATAAGTAAAATCTTAAAAACAAAACAAAACAAAAAAAGAAAGAAAGAAAGAAAGAAAGAAAGAAAGAAAGAAAGAAAGAAAGATGCACACATAGGCTAAGTTTGTCTGATACAGGCTGGAGGTCTGGTTTTCTCTCCCTAACACAGAGTTAAGCATCCAGGCTCTAACTTTCTATTATATTCCCAGAATTCCAGTTGCATAGGAGGAATTTAAGTAATACTTACTAAATAACCAATGTCCTGGACTCAAATCTTTTTTTTTTTTCCCTGCAAAAAGTTGAAGACATTTCTGTCACCATTGTTGCATCTACTCTGCTGTCCGAATCAATGTCTATTTAATCTGGGAATCAGAAACGCAGACCTGAGCACTGCAGGCTGACTTCTGCTCTACCTCATAGAAACCAATAGGACTCAGAAGCCACTAGCACCCCAGCCTGTGGCCACAACGGATCACCGCCGGAGGAATGCTTTCCTCACCACACAAGCAAGTCCACAAAATCATGGGGCAGGGAGGGGGAACGTAAGACCCTTCTTCTCTACCGGTACTTCCGAGTGGCGCTCGCATAGCACGTCTCCAGAACTGGTAGTTGAAAACAATACCAGGCAGGGGGAGGGAGGAGGCCAGAGCTGGCGGGGCAGCACCGCGAGTGGGGAGAGCCCCGGGGAGCCCTTACCGTCATCCTGTGAGTCCTCCTCCAGCCGGTCCTTGCCGCTGCTCTCCACTCCGGAGGTGTGTGAGCTGCCGTGGCTGGTCATGGAGCTGCAGGTTTTCAGCTTGCGGTGGATGGCGCTGCCGGAGTAGCTGTCCTCCGGCCCTGCGTCTCGGGG
The DNA here is from genome assembly GCF_010015895.1 of Lontra canadensis. Taxonomy (NCBI): domain Eukaryota; kingdom Metazoa; phylum Chordata; class Mammalia; order Carnivora; family Mustelidae; genus Lontra; species Lontra canadensis. Next base: position 1,207,765 of record NW_022631036.1, read on the forward strand.
CTTGGTGTCCGCCTCGATGCCCGAGGTGTGGGAACTGCTGTGGCTGGCGGTGGAGTGGCGCGACAGGCGCTTGTGCCGGACGCTGCCCGCGCTGCTCCCGCTGGCCCGGGACCGCTTCTCCAGCTGGTCCACGTCCAGGTCCAGGCTGTCGCTGATATAAGACTCCCGGTACTGCTTCTTCTCTGCGTGGGGAGGAGCACAGCGTGTCGTTACAGGCAACCAAGACAGAAGGAATGGCCGGTTGGCTTACATGAGGCTAAGAACCAGGGCGACTGCGCACCCAGAATGGAGGCTGCTGAGGGTTGTGACAGGAGCGCAACTTAAGAAGACTGCAAATGAACAGAAACCAGGACAACAGACCCGAAGGAGTATTCACACCACTCCCAGAGTTTTAAGGCTTTAAAACTGGAAAAGTGCTCTTCCGAAACAGAGTCGCCAGGCCACCTCTGCTCCACAAACCTCTATGGGTCCACAGTGACATGGGTTCAGTAAGTGCAAATAAATACTCAGAAGTGTTTAGAGCCATGGGCCATCGGCATGTCAGCCACTATTGTGATTTTGTATTACGTAGAAGTATCAGTTCCACAATGGATTAGACATTTTAAAATAATTTCAGAAGCACTGCTATAGAAGACTGTTTAAGATATATAATTATACTAATTGCCATTGATTTTATTTATTCAGTTTGGCCCATTATTAGTTTAGTTCTGACTGCTGAATATAATTTAAAATAAAATTACTCTTCTGCAAATTTCTTCCAAAGAGTTCTAAAATTTAGTTTCTCATTAATGGAGACTCCTTTTCTCCATTTTGGGTGAACTAGTGAGGCTTTATTATCTATTTGGAAAATATAGGAATTGCTACTGGTTTGGAGATTTATACCGGGGTGACCTCTGATTGATAAAACGGTTCTTTCATAGGTCAGCGCCATTCTTTAACACAAAGACGTATTAGAAAGTCCCTTTTGTCAAATGCTTAAGTAACCATTACATTAAAGCACCAAATAACAACTGAGTTGCAGGTATGCAATTAAACCCTTGTGTTACAGGTCAGAATTTTAAAACAGGGAAGTAGATAAGATTCTTTGTCTTCTTAATACAGATGAGAAATAACACATTAGAACTATGTTAAAGATGGCAAATGCATGTGGGGAAGGTTAAATTGGTATTATTTCAGAAATTGGTAACTTGTAGACTCTGGGTTCTCAGGGGGCCTACTGATGGATTTAATTGTCTTGTTTCTTGGTAAGTGAAAACACTTGTACTCCTGATGTCTAAATTCAACTCTGAAGTATAATCACCATGGGCTCCCCAGAGAGGAAGGAGCATCAGCAGAAAGAGAGGATGTTCTTTCCAGGAAGCGAAGTGCAAAAATGCTTGCAGAAGGCTATGTGTACATTTTTGCATTCTGGCCATTCATATCAATTCTAAGGAGTCCGGCTACACCACAACAGGGAGTACGTGTAGCCATACAGGAAGCAGACCGGGTCTGGAGACCAGAGCCCAACACACACATACATCTGAGACAAGTCTCACGTGCATCATCTCCAACCCATCTTCTAGAGCTAGACTGGGTTCCAAAGATTCCTATTTCCTGAAGGCAACCACGGTTGAGAGGAAGATGGAGAGCTAAAGGGGTGTACAAAATTCTCATACAATTTCTGTTCGCAATAGTTTCAAAATCATAGCCATGGGGCACTGGGAAGGTGGAAAGCAAAGAGAAAACAACTTTCTAAAAACTTCTTTAGGGTGCTGGAGTTCTAAGACAATTGGGAACTATGGTTCTAATAACTTAAAAGCTTTTCTACCTTTTTACAAATAGCCCTTTTACTCTCGACACTTCCAGGCACGTTCAGAGTCAATCACAGTTACTCTATATTCATTAGTATACCAGAAGATAAGCTCTTGCCAACCTGTCCTCTACTTCATAGGAGCCTAGCGTTAATCTACTTCCTGTCAACTTATCAGAGCAGCCTCGGTGTTCTATGTGGCTGGCCAGTGTTCCCTTCTTAGGGCTGAAGCACTTAGACCTAGTGCAGACATTTAAGTAGTATCATACCACTCGGTTACTAACTGAAGGGTATGTTTACATAATTCTGAAATTTATTTATTGCAAAATGCAACCTCACCTCCCTAGTAATCAATGGTGTCAACAGCACAGATCACCAATGTGTTGGCGTTCTTTGTATTCCCTTTGTTGTAAAAGCCCAGAGACCATAAAGCTTTTGATAACATGATTTTCAAACAGAATGCAGTCAGTGTGACCTCTTGACATAAGACCTAAAAACTAAGCTCTAGCTGCTGACTAAAGTTGGGTTAAAAAATCTTTTTCATGACAAAAGCATTTCTTTCTCTTTTACTTCTCTTTTAATGCTACGGAAGAATTCTTGTGATCATTTCCTATTATAAAATGCTAAAAGAGTGTTTCAGACAAGGTGACTCTAAAGAAAAACACAGTCTCTTTTTGTGTTGAGCTTTTAGTTTGTTTGTTTTGCTAAACTAAGACTGGGAAAAGAGCTTTCTTGTAAAAATGATGGAGCCCTTAAGTGTGGATGAGAAAAATGGAGTCAGGCCAAGGCTGGCCCAGAGAAACTTAGTTCAGGTTTTCTTTAGACCTAGAAGAATCTGTAAGTAGAAGAAACTAAGAAACTAAATCTGGTTTAGAAAAATAAAGAAAGATATCCCCCCAAATTTATCTGCATTTATCCAAATAAAAAATCCAATTCACACCTTTATCATTTCTTCATTGCCCTCCTCATATAAGCCCCCAAATAGGCACTTGGTACTATATATGGTAAGAGAGAAACCCTGCCCTCTAAGAACTGAAAATTTTTTGTAATTTTACCTTAGAACCTATAAGGGAAGTTCGCGAATTCTCAGGCTCTAAAGGGCTCCCCTTAAGGTCATCTAAACAAGAATGTACTAAAATGCTGATGGCAAAGCTCACGGAATAACTCTCTATGCCCTACAAGCTGGCCATTTAGGAATGTGGCCAATTTGACAAACGATGGGCTCCACATGGAGGTCACCTACTCTTACAAGTTTCCTTGGTGCTTCTGTCCCATCTTCCTTCCTCCCGAGATTCATGTCAGCACTGGAGAGATGTGATCTGTTCTACCGATGAGTCATGGTGGGGAGGAACTGGCTGTGTGGCTGCGGAGGAAGCCGGGACACCTGGCAGTGATGCCAGTTCTCTCCAAAGACAGAAGCAGTTTGGTGGAAGACGGCGGGGAATGATTCATGTTGTAATGGCTGCTTACAAAGCAATGGCATCTCCAAACTGTGTCTCATTCAGTTAGAGATAGCTTTCGGGAGAAATCGCTCAGATGTGCAAGCCGCTATAAGGTTTTTTTAAGAGGACAGGTATTTGTCGGGTTTCTGTAGGAAAGGTGGGATCCGAGAGATCAAAATTTATTTCCAACATGACCCTGAATATGAATCTGCATCCAAATGTTCATGCAGATATCCTAAATCTAATCTAATTGAATTGAAAGAATTACCACAATGCGAATTTGCAAAACAAATTGAAGACATTAAAATAGGCAAATATGCAAACTAACATTTGGGGGGATTAGAAGCTGGAGTGTGTTAAGTGGAGACACCCTGGGGTGCCAGAGCTCAAGATGAAGGGTTAACCATCCGGTTAATATTGTAGAGCTCTTCCTTACCATGACAGGTCCCCCTGTTTAAGGGGCCCCAAATGATTCGCTCTCGTCTGCATCTCAGCAAAGCCCCTGCGGGACTGGCTGATAAAATCCTCGAGTAAGAAATTCTTTCTCCTTTGTCATTCCTGCTCACTTAGACTGGGGGCCTCCTGGCAGTCTATGAGAGAGACCGGAGACATTCTGTCACCCACCTTTATTGTCACTCTAATCTAAGGAATAATTGCACTAGAAAAAATTCCAGATCCCAAGGTGCTCCGAGCTGCCACTAAACCTTGGCCTGCACCTTCATGATATGGCTTTCTGTAACCATCTTCAAGGCAAGTGTGGGGAAACTTGAGAGACCGTACCCAAGGACAGCTGAATGACAGGGACAACCTCAGGTCTTCCGCACAGGTGCTGCGGTTGGTGGGCCTCAAGGCTACCCTGGTCTTCCAGGACATTGAGGAGAGGCGAACAGGAATGTTGCTCTGAATCTGAGAGGCCCAACCCTTGCATCCTATTCTTCAGGGCTTCAGACAGTAAAGGGCCCCAGGTGGCAAAGGCACCACTGGCTGCCCTGCCCAAGACCCCGCCATACCTTCATTTTCCTCCAGCTTCCGGATGTGGCGCAGCACGGGCTGCAGATTCATGTAGAGACGGTGGCTGTTGCTCAGGAGCTGCAGCAGGTGTCGGGAGCGCATGGGGCATCCCGTGTAGTAGATGAGCTTCCTGGCTGAGGGGAGGCCATCCGGCAAGATCTCAAATTTCTTACCCTGTGGAGCGAAAGCACACATCAGATTTGGGAAGAGAAGTCTCTCGTTTGCCAGGGTCCCCTTCATTGTCTTCTTACTAAGGAAGACTCCAGACTCAGAAATAGATGTATAAAGCTCCATCCAAAATTCACTCAGAGACAAATTGTTTTTTTATTCAAAAATGCCACAGGACTACGTTTACCAAAAATTCAAGGAAGTGTCTAGCCAGGGTCTTCTGGTAAACACTGACTGGGAATGATAGTCAGGGAGTATCTTTGGTTTCTCTGGCTAATGGGGCCATTTATATAATGGAGAAAAGAGGGGCCCATCATGGAAGCATCTTCTAATGCAATTCCAACACCCTAATACAGCAAACAAATTGACAAATTCTAGAAGCATAATGCATTCACATATTTGTTAAACACTATGTACCAAACACTGTGCTAGTCACTGAGAAAATGACAGTGGGTAGGACAGACAAGGTGCCTACCTTCATAGAGCTATGTTCTGGTGGGAGAGACGGTACATAAACACATAAAATAACTACAGTTTGTCATAAACTCTGGGGAGGAAATAAGAAGTTATGAGAGCAAGCACTACAAATTCCTATTTAGGGTTAAGAAAAAAAATGGAAAAACTTCTTTAGCTGGATCAAAGAGGGAGGCTGGGGCGGGGGATGCGGGGGAGCACCTGGCTGACTCAGTCAGTAGACCATGGAACTCCTGATCTCAGGATTATGAGTTCAAGCCCCAAGCCCCATTGGGCATACAGAGTCTTTAAAAAAAAAAAAAAAAAAAAGAGGGAGCTGGATGCTAGAGGGACAGTTAGAGGGATAAGAAAAGAAGAGATAGAAGTAGTGTAAGTATCGCTATCAGTAGAGATATAAGGAATCTCTCGTTCTTTAAGCCTGGGATCGTTAACATAAAGTTCATTAACGTTAAGTTAAGGAGGAGAGTTTGGCAAAGTTTCTTATAGTCATTGGATATTATAAATTCCTTCACCTTTCCTATTAATGAATAAGGCAGCAGGCCTGCAAAGGAATATTCCAAACAATTCTCAGCCAGAGGGGAGAAGTAAAGCAAAGCAGGAGGCATCTTCCAACTATACACTTCAAGTTAATACAAAACAATATGGCTTTGTGTCTCTCAGTTGGGAATGGAGTTTTCACCCCTCGACTTTTCATTTTAAAGGAACCACTGGTGGATCCCAATGCTAGGATGGTAATAACTGTCACTTAATGAGCACTAGGAAGGTATTAACTAATTTAATCCTCACAATAAGCCTATGGGGGATGACAAATTATCCCCAGTTGGAAACAAAGACACCAAGGCACACAGGTTAAATAACTTACTCAAGGTCCTACAACTTGGGCAGGAATGGGCTGGCCACGAGAAGAATCATCTGGGAATTCATCAGAATAGATGCGTTGTTCCCAACCCACATTCACTGAATCAAAAATTTCAGAGGAGGAGGACGAGACCCAGAAATCTTTATCTTAAGCTCCTCACATAACGTTGATACACAATTCAATTCAGGAACCACGGAGTCCAGGACCCTTAAAGCACTCAATTTCATGAATGCATTTTATTACTACTCAATTTGGGACATGACAGGGACAACTGGGATAATAATTTTCTCATTTTCATATTGCTCAGATCCTTTCACAAAGGGCCTGGATGAGAGAGACCAAGTGAGGAGGAGGTCAGGCCCCATTCGATGTATGAGTAAAGTGGAATCAGATTGAAGTGTGCCCAAGTAATTAAAATAATGTAGAGTCAGGAATAGATCTTTTGACTTCACAGGGCAGTGTGGAGTCAGTGCCCAAATGCTATTTGGCAACACAGCCCTTTGTTTATATAGGCCATCCTCCTTATGGGAGAGAAGCACACGTGTACAAATCCTTATTGTCCTACTTTCTTTGGGCATTTTTTCCAACAATTTCTGAACAAAGAAAAAAATATGGATTTTAATGACCACTAGACATATATATTATTAACTGTAATTCTTTGAACCCTACCAAAAACCAGATATAGCTGGCAAGGTAGAGAAACAGCTGGGAAAAATCATGAATTTGCTCTTGCAACGAAAACAGAATACTATTCTCAATATTCTAAAAATAACAGTGTTTCTCCTATTAAGAACTGTAGACCTTTCTTTGTAATGATGAGTTTCAAAGAGATAGATATGAATAGAAACATCTTGTTATCATTCTTTATTCTCTGCTCAAAAGAAGCAACTTCCAAAAGAACTGGTGAGCCCCCCATGCTACGAATAATTTATCCTGGGATTATGGCTTTCTGTTTTCTGATCCCTTTGCTTTTAAAAACAATTCTGTTTGATAAACTCATCTTGTACATTCCCCCACTACATTTCTTCTGTGACTAGAGTAACTTAGGATAGCATAGTGGGGACCAAACCCACAAATTAAAATTGTAATTCCTTTGCTGTAAGATTCTTTAATATTAGGTTCACTCTTGGTGAGTGGCAAGGATTAAAGCACATACAGTAAGAATATAAGAAAGCTAGTTGTCTTCTTTGACAACTTTTTTAAAAAATACAAACTTTTTTGCCTAGGACAGTATTATTTTTAAAAACAAAACAAAAGAGGGAACAACAAAAATCCACAAAAACAAACAACTGGGCAATTTTTCTTTACTCAGTTATTTTAAACTTACCACAAACACCAACTTTCCAACATTTGTCCAGGGGAAATCATAAAGCAATTGCTTCTCTTCATCTAAATTCTGTGGGAAAATTATAATGCACACAGAGTTACAGAGGAAAATGCCAGACACTCTACAATGGCTCTAACTTCTCTCCTGGAAAACTAAAATACAGTAATTAAACTCTGATAGGGGTCCTCAACTCTCTTTGGAGATGTTCAGATAATAATGAAAAGATTAGTGACACAAAACTGTAGCTCTGGGTTCCTGAGTGAGTCATTATCTGGCCTTTTAAGGCAATCTTTTCCCTTTGAGCCTATCCCTAAATTTAAATAAAAAGTCCAAGACTCAGGCATTCAAGAGATAAGGCACTTAGACATTCATAACTGGATATTTGCCTAAATCAAAGATAAGAGAACCTTATATTCTCCTTGGTCTCACAGAAAGAGGCATTCTCTCTCCCCTGCTGATGGCTGCAGTATAACACTACCCCACTTGCAAGAACGTGACAGGTATTACTTATTCAAGCGACAGGCTTTATCAGAAAAGTGTAATGGAAATTAAAATGTCTGGTCTGGCACTGTATTAAAATGTCATTTTTTTCTTTACATAGTTATAATGCTCCAGAGGATAAAAGAGAATATTTAAAATCCATAACCACAAAGAAGAATGTCTGGATATTAATGATCTATTAGTGATGAAATTGGGTCAATCTTTGGCTTATTCTTTTCTGTTCTGGAGGACTTACTACTGTCGAGGTTTGGACTGTATCACTTTATCTATCCTACCTCATCCACATCTGGAAGAAAAATAGGAAGCAATGGCCAGAAATGAACCAGTGAACCTATCAAAGGACTAGACAAGAGCACTGTCAACATAAGACATAGTAGATACCGTATGACACTTATTTCTCATTTACGAACCTGAAAAATCTGTATTCCCCGCATGGTCAATCCAAGGGTCAGAGAAGCTTCAATTTCCCTTTTATCCTATAGAAATAAGATCACAAGAAAAATGTACTTTGCTCATTTTTCTGCATCCCTACTTTACTATAAGATTTAAGAAAGTCTTGAGTACCTATTAAATCAATAATGATATATTCTACTTTTTAAGCCACTGAGATTTCAGAACATTAGTATTGTCACTATATCATATAACACTCTCATATCTGATAATATTCTAAATATTTATATTATTGAAACTCTGATAAACAAGACTATTTTTGCCCCTTATCTTTTTTTTTAAGTTTTCTACCTTTTCTCAGATATTAGAATATTGAATACAATGTTATAACCATATTCTGAGATGTACTAGATTTTATAGGTTTCAAACTGTGTAACCCTCCAGCTCTGAAGCCAAAATCAGAGGCAACCTAATGCTTAAGGCTGTCATTTCATGAGGAGAAAAGACTGTATGTAAAGGCTTTATATTTAGTTTGGAAAGAAAATATTTATTTCTAAGAAATTAAATTATCACTTGCCAATACAATATACATTCTTTTTTTAGCTTTATTTAAATTCATTTAATTAATATATATTGTATTATTAGTTTCAGAGGCAGAGTTCAGCGATTCTTCACTTGCATATAGTAAGATATCCATTCTATCAGCTAAACCATAAACTATAAAAAATAAACTATAATGAGCATATGGGAAAAAATTCCTGAAATGGTCTCTGAATTTTAAATGTATTCTGAAATTGGGCCACGTCTTTTAAGTGCTTATCTGTAATAATGGGATATAAGGTATGAAGTTCCAAACAGAATACAAATAAAATTACTCAGTAAACAAAATATTTTCATATGAGATTCTTCAATAAAAATAAATGAGTCTGTTTAGGGCCTGTTTTCCCATGAACACGGGAAGAAATGTGTTTAGAAAATGCACCCTTGTCTGGCATAGTAAAGACAAGATGTGGCCTATTTTCACTATTGGGGCTGTTTTTTCTAACGCGCATGTTTTTACATCAAGAAAGGCACATACAGTATAGGTTTAACAGGAGAAACCAATCTATTACTGTGAATTTAGGTCAATTTCCTCTTCAAGGCTACTCTGATTGCTTCCTGAAATAAGACTGTGCTCATAAAAACTCTGGCTGGGTGGGCACAAGGTGTGTGTTACTGTGAAAGGGCCTCAGGAGTTTCTTTTCCCAGAATGTTGCCTGTCCTCTCTCTACTTTATAATTTCCACTTCACAAGCGGGTCTTAAACATGAAGCATTTTTAATAGCCACTTGATTTCTCTAAAGAATGAGAACTCTGCCCAATATCTGTTTCCCCACTTTATTCAGTTATATTAATTATCTTGTTTCAAGCAGGTGAGAGGGTCATTTTCCATGCCATACAGAAGTACCACACTGTTCGTCAGTAAAAGATTAACTTTTACACAAAAAATAAGTTGGGGATATTTACTTTACTATGGGACTCTTAACAGGACTCTTTAAAATACTAGGTTCCCTATCAAAGAAGCAGTGGTTGGTATTCTGAGCACGGATTCATGTGCCACACATTCCACCTGGTCATTTCAGATTCACTATCTCACAGAATTTTCCCAACCTTGTGAATTGTACAGAACCCTAGATGGCCGAGGATTAGAGTTATATTTGCCTAGGATCCCATAACAGTGGTAATGTAGGGTTTCTAATATCTGACTCTAAAGCCACATTTTTCCTTATACACCATTCATGGTTCCAGTATATTTTAAAATACAAACTGATCATCCAATGTCATTTTCTCATACACTGAGGTGTCACAAATGAAATCTCTCAAGGAAAAAAAGAAATAACAACATAGTCCTTCAGGAATTTGGCCAAAGAGATCTTATGGAACTCAATTATGCCTCTTGAGGGTGACAGGACAGTAACGATGCATCTCTTGGGCATGGAAGCAAGAAAAAAAAATTCTTTGGTACCATATTAAGTTTTCTGACCCAGCCAGGGAGATTATTCAGTAACACAGCCAAACTATAGTCCAGCCTCCATTGGTCCGGTTATGCTAATCTTACCACAAAGAGTGTAGTAGTAAGAAAAAGCCTGACAGTAACAGTGATGATGCTAACAGCTGAACATCAGGCTTAACAAGTGCTGGGCACTGTTTTCAACACTTTTTATCCATAAATTCTTCTAGTCAGGCAGACCTGGGTTGAATCCTGGCTCTACCTTGCTAGCTTCATGCTCTTTGGTCTGTTTCCTCTTCTGCAAAATGAATATCACAATTTCTAACTTACAGAATTGTGAGAATTAAAAAAATAAATAAATATTTTCCCCAAGGAAACCATACTTGATAAACATTAGCTGTGGTGGTGGTTCTTATTCGTGGATACAATGCAAGTATGGCTTCACTCTGAGGAATACTAAAAATTACTAATCAAATAAGTTGCAAATGTTAGTCCCCAAGGCAGACATGCAGACTTGGAAGAGAAAAATAACTATTTCATAATCATTGAAAAGCCAGATTCATGATCTGAAGCCACTTTTTCTCTCAATATTAGAAACACTGAAGAAAAAAGATTCCATTGTGCTTCCAGGCCTGAGAAAAAGCATCATTAACTCCAAGACTGACCTATGACAAGAGTTCATCTGAAACTTTTTTTTTTAAAGCCCTTTAATGGGGCACGTGGGTGGCAGAGTTGACTAAGTGTCGAACTATTGGTTTCAGCTTAGGTTGTGATCTCAGGGTCAGGAGATTGAGTCCTGTGTAGGGCTCCATGCTCAGTGTGGAGTCTGCTCAAAATTCTCTCTCTCTCCCTCTCCTCTGTTCCTTCCCCCACCCTCGCCTGTGGGCCTGTGCGCTGTCTCTCTCTCAAATAAATTTTTTAAAAAAATTACATATAAAAAGGCCATTAAAAAATGAAATGACAAATTTTAATAAAAGCTTCTAATCAAGAAGGTATTTTTTGCTCAGAAGCTTTAGACACACTACAGTTCCATACCTTATACAATCTGTAGTAATGCACGGCAACGTCATCCAGTCGGACGGCCTCTTTGATGTATTTAAGATGAGCCTCGGAAGCTGTCAGTGCAAACTGATCTTTGTGCATGTTTGGAATGTGCTTCAGGATGTAGTCCTTCCCTCTCTTGGAAACAACCTGTTGGAATACAATGGGTATGCAATGCAACATTTGTTGGAAGGATGGAAGTCCTACCCTCACCCCCAAAATGATGAAAGGACAAGAACCTAAAATAGGCCATGTAAACTGGCTAATTTCCAGTAGGAAGTTTCCCACTTTCATTCCATTTTTACCATCTGTTATGTTACTAGGCTGAATCAGCTAATACTAGAAGCTACAAAGTTGATTTAGCTGTAATACTGCATATCTGAGAAGAAAAATCATAAGAAACAAGAAAAATATGTTCTCTTGGCTTTAAACTCACCAAGAGGAAAAAAAAAACATGCAAACTTGCGAAATTTTGTACACATCACTGTTTATACTTGCAAAATGACTGGTACCATGAAATACACTGACTGTCAACATTATCTTCAGGTTCTGGATCCTACTTAAGTCTTCTAAAATTACAGCCAGAGTGGGAGGTTCTAAATGTTAATCCAAAGAAGGCAGGGGACTGAGAGGAATTCTCCGAAACATTTCTGGTTTTTGCATAAAACGCTGATATGAACGCTCAATTTGAATACTTGTGAGAAAACAATTTCATTCAAGCATTCATTACAATTCACTATGGCTCAGATTTTCATGGGACAGTAGCCTGAGCCTTTAAATGCCCCAAATATATAGTAGCCAGCAGCGGCAGACTAAGAGAAAGGTGCTGATTAGTTCAATGAGGATTATAAAATATGGAAAGAATTATGTGAAGACAGCAAAAAGATTAGTGCTTAAAATCATCAGAATAAGAAAATTAAAGAATTTTTAGATTGAAAATGTTTTTACAGATACTGACATTATGTTTCTTCCTACTGAATTATACATGATCAATTACTGGGCCATTTAAGAGGTTTTGCTGAGAACTCAGAGTTATAGATTTTTTCCTTCTAGACTCCTTTTACATGGAGATCACCTAAGTGAGCATTTGTCAAACTTTCTCCCGTCAAAGAACACACAGAAAATAGTATTTGTAAGGGCATTAAAGTAGGTGGCTTTGGTGATCCCAAAGATTGAAGCAACTCGGATCTCAGCATACTGGAGGCTGTGGTGCCCTGACGGGGAGCTCGGATTTAAAGGACCAAGATTCAGTAAGTACCTGACAACAACCAGGCAATGAAAATATGGGCTAATCAGAGACACTGATATGTAAAAGCCTGACACCTTTTGTGGTTTCTCTTCAACAACTGGAGCACTGTTAATCTGTCCACAAAAACTCACATGGAGCACCTCACTCTGAAATGCCGAAGAAAAAGTAAAGGTGACGTTTGTGCCTGTCCTTTAGAAGATACTGAACAACAGTTTACTTGAGGCAAAAGATAAACAGATCATTTGAAAAGGAGATGCAAAACGTTTTGTCGGAAGTCTTACAGAGCCCAGAGGTGGGGGGTGTTGGTGGTGGGCATGATCTAACTTTTTACGGAGTAATGTTTTTCTCCCTCCAAAGGGAAGAAGATGGAAGCTTGAATAAGAAGTAAGAAAGTAAAGACAATGCAAATGCCAAAAGCAGGCCAGCAACTTCCAAGTTGCCCCCTGTTTAGGACGGATAGCAATCTTCTTGCCTGTTAACTCTAAGGAGCAGAGGAGCTGTATCGAGAGATCATGTGTACAGAACTCTCAAGTGTTAAATTTATATTTGGGCATCATGAAAGGTTTTCCTGGGCACAAACATCTGGGTTCCCATTTCTTGAAGCAACACGAGTAGCAGCATAATGAACTAGAAATGTGCTAGAGAAAACACTTTAAAATTTGAAAACAGTGCCTACCCAAGATGGGAAGTAAGCCTCTGGCTCAAAGTATTTTCCATAGTGCTTATTCCTTTTGAAGTTCCCAAGATCAGCCTGCAGGGCAAAGGCTGCCAGCAGGAAATAGGCCTCTTCTCGGAGCACACACTGAGAATGAAGCACTTGTTTTCTCAGGTGCCAGTAATAATAGTATCTTGCTGCTCTGTCACTGGGAAAATAAAAGAAAACAGAACTCACATTTGATGGAACAATCTGATGGCATGTAAACAGAACCCAAATCCTGCTATCCATCTGGTGACAAGAACTCTTCTGTTTCTGCTCCCTCTTCTTCCTTCCCCCCAATCAACTCCTTGAAAAAAGGGGGGGAAGGTTATAGCTAATACCTGATTGCTGCCTCACCCAAGTCACAGGGAGGCAGAACTCCAAGTTAGACTACCCAATAGCAAACATACCATTTCCAGAGCCTATAACATTTGATTCATTCAGAGAATGGAAACAAGGTCTGAATCATTCCACTCCAATATGGTAAACATTTCATTGAACAAGGATTAGTATAGAAGCTTAGGCATTTGTTGTCCACATTAAAATTATTTTGCTGTAATAATGCTACACATATGTCATAAACAAGGACAAATCTGAAGGGACAATCCTGGCTCTAATGTTTTGCTGTTCTGTTTTGGTTTGGTTTACAAGTACTCTAAGGCCCTTTTAAAAATATTTCTGTTTATGTGCCCATTTAAAAAATATTTAACTCTACAGTTTTTTTTTTTTTCTCTCAGAATGAATGAACTGGAAAAAAAAAAGCTTGTCTTAAATCTTTTTTTTTAAGCGGATGTTACTTTATGGGTGTGGTTTTATAAGCACATGTTGTGACAATCATGATGCTCCTCACAAATGGAAATACTAATAATGCACTCATTACAATCTGTTGAGGTCAGAAATAAATATAGTTCCCATTAAATACATAGAGTAAGAAGTGCTGACTGGGGAAAAACATGGTCAAGCTCCAAAAAATGTCACAGGCAAATGGGATGCCTTTGTGATCAAAGTAAAAATGCAAGGGAAAAAAAAAAGTGTGTGTGTGTTTAAGGAGTTTATTTGCCTTCCTATTATTTTAGGTCCAATGTTTACCTGAGATTCATAGCTCATCAGCTGATGACAATAAAAACATGGGTTGACTTCAACTAAGATGGTGTTTAAGTATGAAAAGTTTAAAAAAATAAGGCATTTATGTAACTTTTTCCCCCCTCGGGACAGAATACTTTTCAGAACACTTCTTTTTATAATGCTGACCACACAGTGTTTGGACTAGTTCATCCCTGGGGAAAAGGACAGAAGTACATGGAGAATTAAACATTCATTAGTCCCAGAGGGTTAATTAGTGGCTACACAACATATTTTGCTTCTTTTCAGTACATTCCACACTTAGTAGGTAAAATGAGTAAAAATTTTACATAAACTTACTAAAAAAGTTTCTTAGCCTTTTAAAAAAATTATTTATGGGTTAATATTTTTTACTCTTAAATTTACAATATTGGTATTACAAAATACAAATATTAAGAGTGAACTTTACATATAACTCATTAGCCAAATGTATCTGTCTCTTTTACATGGTGTTTCTCAGAGTTTAAAAGTAAATAAGTAAAACAGAATCCACATTTCCAGTATTTTCTATGGGCCAACAAACCACCACCTCTGAAAGTTTCTGGCACAGACCCCTCCTATACAAGTGATAAACTGAGCTTCTGAGATGGTAAATTCTGGGTCTGTATCGTGAGCATAGTATTGTTCACGCACCCACTTCCGGAAAAAGAATCAGTCACTTGCCCTTGCCAAACCGCATCTAGGATTCTCACAGGAGAGCTCCAGTGGGTGTAATCTTAGCTTTAAAGCTACTGCTAACAACAGAAGCGAGCCCCAAAAGTGAAAAGAAAACCAGGCTGTATAAACACCGTGCATTTTTATAGGAGAGAGTTCTTGCTTGCTTGCCCTACTACTCCCCACCCTACCCCCAGAAAAGAATATAATCCTTTAGTTTTTCTATTCTTCACAAAAATGATAATTCCTTCTCGAATGAAGTATCTTTTTGTTGACTGATTTGTTATCAAAATTGTGGCATTAGAAAATGTGTGGCAGTGATATTATTAACATTTTTATCAATAGTTTATCATTCATTCATTCAACAAATATTTATTCAGTGTCTACTGAACCTCTGTTCTAGGAACTGAGGATACATGAGCATACAAAAAGATTTTTTTTTTTAATTCCTCCCCTTTGGAATTTTTATCATAGCAGCTGGAGACAAACACACAGGAACTTTATTCAGTATGTTAGAAGGTGAGTGTTGCAGGAGAGTAAAGGTATGGAATTCCTGTCCTCATACCTGATCAATCTGCCATTTTCCACATAGTACTGTACACGGAAGTGAATGATCATGGGAGGTCCAAATTGGTCAATACCCTAAAACAAAGACACATATAAAAAGCAAGATATTTTTAGTTACTACAAGCGGTTTCCAAATCAACAAAATACCGTTATTTACAAGACAGTTTTTAAGTCTTGAAAGGTTTTATCTACTTCTAATGTGGAGGAGGGCAGTGGAGGCTGGCAGAGGGCAGACAATTGTCCCATATGGATGGATAACAAGTTCATGCAAACCTGGGAAGTTATAAAGCATCATCATGTATCTGATACTCATTCACCGTAATGCCAATGACAACATAAGGGAAGATAAAAATAAATACCAGTGGAAATTTCTAGTTGAGATCCAGCTCCTCTCCCAGCTCTATCCCCTGTGGTGACCATTTGCTCCTCATTACAAATGTTCTCTTGTTCCTCTGACATTCCACATACCAAATTCTAATATGCTGTTTGTTTATTTAGGCTTTAATGTGCCTTACTTTGTAGTTGGCTTTCAAGAAGCCTTCCCGTTTATCCCAAGAATTCTTAAAATACAAATTGGAGGATCTAGGATTAGACACTAGGGATTTATTCCTGATTTACTAGGATGATCCTGGAAACACTGTGAATGATCTCCCATGTAAATGGAATTGATGTTTACTAAATAAAGATACCACCAGAACAAAAAGTAACAAAGTATCAAAGGTTAGTAAAAGTAGATTAAAAAATTATGAGTAACTTCTAGAACATCAGTTTTGACAGCTAATAGAGTCACAAAAGAGGAGTAAGCATTTTTTTCATGGTTTTCATTTCAAAGCATTATCCCAAAATTACTACAAAGTTATTATCCAACATTATTTAAGAGATATCTTTTTTTAAAAAAAGATTTTATTTATTTATTTGAGAGAGAGAGAGCGAGCGAGCACGTGCACACAAGCAGGGGGAGTGACAGGAAGAGGGAGAGGGAGAAGCAGCCTCCCAGCTGAGCAAGGAGCCCAACCTGGGGCTCCTTGGACCCTGGGATCACCACCTGAGCCTAAGGCAGACACTTAAGTAGCTGAGCCACCCAGGCACTCATATATAAGCAGAGATCTAAAATCTACTGTTATATGCTATAAGCTCCTAACACTTCATTAACATGACATTGTGGAACTTAATTATTCATTTCCCTTTCCCATTCTCTACTTCATAATATTTGTATGAATTAAAAATTTTAAATTTAATGTTTTTCTAATGTATAACAGCTAAAATAAACCCTTTAAAAATCAAAATAATTTTGCTTATAAATGTAATCTCACCCAAGTGACTTCGTATTGTCGTACCTTGCTGGCCTCTTTCTTCCATTCTTTTGGACAATACTTATACAGCTTTTGTGACAACTCCATATAGACATGTTCATTATCTGCACATTAAAAAAGGAGACAAGATGACAAAGAAAAGATTTAAAAGAAAAGAATATACACAAAGACAGGTTTGTTTTTTTTTTAAAGCCTCAAGATTTGTAAATGTGTTCTGAAGTCACATAGTACCACAAAAGCTCAACAAGATACTAAAAGACAAAAGGTTGGTTAGACATTAATGAGCTTTTTAATGAATTATTTTGCATTTTCAATACAGAACACATGCTATTAAAAATCTATAATATTTAGAAAAAAACATTAGCTTCCACATCCTGTTTTTACTTAGTTTCTATGGTCATCCTAATGCACAAACTTCCAGCACTGTGGGCTTCCTTGCTCTTAGAGAAACATGCTTTTGTTGAGTTCACACAGTATTATCATCACAGATGCAGAATAATGAAACAGGGCAGAAACACCATCCTAACTGCTATGTAAGAAATTAGGGGACATACCTATTTCCAAGTGAGGGGCCTGACCCACAACTTGTGAACAACAGCCTTTAAGACTATTGCTTCTCTATTCTCCACTATAACACAGCCTGATAAAATGGCAAGCCATTGCTCTCACTGCCTTTGGGATTGATCCTGTGGAATGAGAAGAATCTCATGCAAAAAAAGAATGCCAAAGTGTTTCCTCAAGGGGATAATGTTCTTAAGATGAGCAGAAACTATGATTGTTGAAAACCCATGCAAAAATGATCTAAACATGTGAAGACAAGCTGGTAAAAATATTAAAATTTTCAGATTTCCCGGGCACCTGGGTGGCTCAGAGGGTTAAAGCCTCTGCCTTTGGCTCAGGTCATGATCCTGGAATCCTGGGATAGAGACCCACATCAGGCTCTTCTGCTCAGCGGGGAGCCTGCTTCCTCTTCTCTCTCTACCTGCCTCTCTGCCTACTTGTGATCTGTATCTGTCAAATAAATAAAATCTTTAAAAAAAAAATTTCAGATTTCCCAAAGAAAATCTTTTAAAAGAGATATTTCACAACAAAACCCTTTAGCATTCCTATCTCATACAAAGTTTTAAGTCTTCTTTTTTAAAGATTTTATTTATTGGGGAACCTGGGTGGCTCAGTCATTAAGTGTCTGCCTTTGGGTAGGGTCATGATCCCAGCATTCTGTGATCAAGCCCCATATCGGGTTCTGTGCTCAGAGGGGAGTCTGCTTCTCCCTCTCCAGCTCCTCTGTGCTTGTGTTCCCTCTCTCGCTATCTCTCTCTGTCATAAATACATAAAAAATCTTAAAAAAAAAAGATTTTATTTATTTTAGAGAGAGAGCAGACGTGTGTGTAGGGAGAGGGGCAATAGGGGAAGGGAGGTGAGAGAATCTGAAGCAGACTCCCTGCTGAACTAGATCGCACAACCATGAGATGATGACCTGAGCCAAAACTAAGAGTCAGCAGCTTAACTGACTGAGCCACCTAGGCCCCCAAAGTTTTAAGCTTTTTTTAAAAGTTTATTCCTTTTTCTCTAACCACCACTAAGGTGGTTAGAGATGCTCATGGAAAGTATGCTCGTGCTCTAAGTATGCTCATGGAAAGCACTGCATAAAAATGTAGTGTGTCTCTTTGACTACTCCCAGGATAACAAGCCTGACCACACTGTCACTCCTGACTGAATGATGGAGGAGGGGGGTTGATTGAAAAAGAGCCCTAAGACAATAGGAAGGGTAGAGCTACTGTTTATAAATGACATATTAATCCAATCAATTTGAATGAAAGGGATAGGGAAAAAGGTCCCAGTGACAAAAAACGGTGCTACTTAAATCCACTTATCAGATCTACTAAATTATCTCCCATCTCTCATATGCCACCAATTAACATGAAATGAACAAGACCAGACAACCTTCCTATTGAATAGGATTTGGGTTTGGCTTGAGCTGCCATCTGAGGAAGCAATATAATAAACAGAACTGAGGCTGTTCACTGTGTAACAGCCCATGCTTTTAAACTACCACCACATCTCTACCATCGGACAGTTTGAGCGTGGCCTTATATTTTAAGAATTCAAGAGCACATATCAAAATCTGACAAAGCAGGTGAAGCAGTAATATCCAGTTGACGTGTGAGAAACTGAAGTCAAGAGAAGTCAAGTGATATTTCTAAAGCCACACAGCTAGCTAGCAGTAGAACCAGAATTAGAACCAGGTCATCTGATTCCTTTTCCAATGTTCTTTTGCCACACTACAATCTCTCTTTGAAAAAAGGTATCTTAAAGACTCTCATTTTGAAATCTAAGGAAGCTATAAACTGCTTTTATTAGACTGACTTGTTGAACGACACAGATCAACAGTCTGGCTGTTGTTGTAGAATTAAAAGAATCAACTTCGCATTTAGAATACAAGGAACATTTTTTAGACTCTATAGGGCATCTTATTTCTCCTGGGCCCTTCCTCAAGAGTGACTGAGGGATACACTGTTAGAAGGATGCACTGATAGAAGGATGGGGCTAAGCATTTGTGGTTTTATTGCTTTAACTATTACAGGAGGAAACTGAAGAGCGAATGGAGGATTCGTTGGTTCTTGAGTTGCCCCCTGCTCCATGTTCTCTGGCCTCTCCTAAAAAGACAACTGAAAATGGTTCACATTTTGGTGGAGAAGGGCCTTGTTTATCAGCTGATCATGACACACCTGGAAGATCTAAGCATTTTATGGTACTAACCAGATTCTCAACATGTCATAAACCTTTAAATTTAAACCAATTCCAGTAGTAGAATATGATTCATAAAGAAGTATAAAATATAATTAAATACATTTCATAAAAAAAGTATTCTTGAAAAACTGATCAAAGATATAAAACATATGTCTTTTGACCTAAGATTAGAGAAATTTAAAAATGTGATTTGGAAAAAAAAAAAAAAGCTCATAAGGAATGGTTGCAGTAAATCCTAGTAACTTTTATTTTTATTTTATTTATTTATTTATTTCAAATCCTAGTAACTTAACTCAAGATATTATGGGGGTGGGGTGGGGAAGAGGCTTGTATTGAACCCTTTATGTGGAGAAAACCTTCACAGAAAATATAAAGAAAAAACTGATTCCTTATCTCCATGTCATATAGCCTAATTGGAAAAAAGAGAAGGTGTGAAGAGGGAAAAACAGAAAATAGGAGCAAATTAGTAGATCATTTTGTCATACTATATAGTCAACAGTAAGAGAACTTGAATAGAGTTATTTTTCTTATGCCTAAATGCTTTAATGTCAAAAATCATAAAAGAAATTATAAAAACACTCAAGAAATTGCCTACTAGCTCCAGCTGCTCCCTGAGTGCAAGGCAACAAAAACCAAGCTTGGTTCATTAAAACACAAAAGAACAAACACAAAATCTAGATTCCTACAAAGGAACCCATTTTTAAGTTCAAACTATAATACATGGTCTAAAATACTACATCTTAAAAGAAATAGATCAGTTAAGATTTAAAAAATGAATACTAAACTAAAAATAATGACCAGCTTATGGGTATTTTGATAATCACAATCTTATCACCATGTGCCTAAATTAAGTTACAGCTATAAAACATCATTTCCTCAGGGATAGTTGGCTAAATTCTATCAGAGATGGGACTAAGACCTACTTTGTATCACACTGAGTCCAAACAGGTGACAGTCCTTTAGCCTGAGTAGGTCACACACCTGAACCAGCAACTGGTGACACAGAATTTTAACCTGTAGAGAAAAAAACAAAACAAAACAACACAACACAACTTGAGATAGCAAGTAAACCAAGCCTACTCGCTGAGCCACAATCAGGCAATTTATTTTTTTAATTTTTTTTTTTAAAAAGATTTTATTTTAGAGACAGAGAGAGAGAGAGAGATCAAGCTTTCAAGTGAGAGGAGTAGCGAGTGGGAGGGAGAGGCAGGGGGAAAGAATCTCCAGCAGACTCCATGCTGAACTTCGGAGTCTGATGCCAGCTTGATCCCATGACTCTGACATCATGACCAGAGCGGAAACTAAGAATCAGATGCTTAACCGACTGAGCCACTCAGGCAACCCCACAATCAGGCAATCTAATGCACCCTAAATATACACCTTAAAACTACAAGCAACACTAGTGAAACAACCGTTGGTTCACGGAAATTGCTTTAATCTGTATTGTGTTTCAATAATGATTATCACAATACGAATGTTTACGAAATGGTAGTAAGGTATCAATACTGTCTTGTACAAGACTCATAAATCTTAGGACACATGGACAAAGCCTTATTATAAAACCATGGTGCACGATAAATATTTCAGAGGGTATCCAAAACAGGCTACTCAGATTATCAAAAGCTGAGTCAGACAAGTATCTTTACAAGGAAGCTTTTCTTCTTGATAATATACTACAAATTTGAGACTTAAAATGTCATACCATCCAAGGAAACTTTAATCCTTAGTTTTGACTGTATTTTTAAATGTCATAAACAAAGCTCTTAGGATAAAAGATGATAAAAAGTTAACTGAAAAATTACAAACCACAAACTACATACACAAACCATGCTGTAACTCTGTGTAATTGCTATTCAAATAATGCTGTACATTTCCTCCATATATACGTGTGTATATATATGGAGATATATATATATCTCCCACATACTTTTTATTGCTCTGCTAAGTTTAAATCAAGTATTTGGAGCCTACTGATAAACCTCTAACAACTATCAAGTAAGTAGTATTCTTGTTTAAAACTGTAATTAAGTAAGGCTGTGGTTCTGAAGTCTTACCTGCTGTGAAAACAAGCTTGAGTTATTTTATTTGTATATTATGAGTCTTTAAGGCTACGTTTTAGCTTACTGTGAAATTTTTCAAGTTCTTTAATCTTCAGGGGCAATGGAGCTTTAAAAAGTGCTATACAGAGTATGAGCTATGAAGAATTAAAGTATTATCTAAAAATACACTCCATATGGAACGTGGTAATAAAAGCAGCATTTGGTCCTAAACATCAGTGGCTTGGGAGCCTGGCTGGCTCAGTCAGTTTAGGGTCTGACTCTTGGTTTCAGCTCACATCATGATCCCTGGTCCTAAGATCGAGCCCTGTGTTAGGCTCCACGCTCAGTGGGGAGTCTGCCTGAGATTCTCTCCTTCTCCTTCTGCCCCTCCCTCCTTCTCCTTCTTCCCCTCCCCCTCCCCCCCAAAAAAGACTTGTTCCTTTAGTCTGAGTGAACAGGTATAAACTCCTGGCCACTATTTATATTACTCAAAAATTTTTTGTACATTTACCATAATTTTATTGTCAAAATTTACCAAGTTTCCATATTTAGCATTTACCTGATGATTAAAATCATTTAAAACATCCCCTACTAGTTCAAACTCATGGAGAAAATAGAATGATCAAAACAAAGTTTACCCCACATGCAGAAAGACAACATTCTATCATATCAACTACACATGTCAAGGAATAAACTATCTTTGTTTAAAAAATATTTAGAAATGAGGACAAAATGAGACCATTAATAAAACTGTTTTTGCTACAGTTAATTTGTTAGACAACAACACTACAAATATCAACTGCAGTCATATGAATACAAAGATAACACTGTGGAAAAAGACAAACCTTTGGGAGCCCTGAATTGGTTTTCTAGCAATGAGGGGCCTCCACACTATTTAACTCGGTCCCTCCTCCCTCCTTTGTTCAACAGCTTGCTAGAGAGAAGTCTGGACATGGCAGGGGAATCTACGTGCCCTGGAATAAGAAAATCTTATAGGTCTAGAGGGAGTCCAGATTTTCCATTTGAGCTTCATTAACAGAGCTCCCTAATGAAATGAATAAACAGCTCAAAGAAATTAAAACAAGTGCTACTCTATTAAGTGCTCACTTACTGAGCAATTCCCAGCTGCCAGGCACTACAATTAGCGGTTTATTCATGCTATATCTTTAAATCCTCACCATGACCCTGATGAGGAGAGGAAGATTATCTCTACTTTATAGATGAGGAAACAGAAGCAAAAAAAAAAAAAAAAAAAAGACAAAACAAACAATCAAACAAACAAAAAAACCAACTAACTTGTCCAAGGCTACAGAGTATGTCAAGGAGTAGGGATTTCAAGTGAGGTCCCTGTGACTCTAAAACCCTCCTTAATCATGATGACAGACAGCTATACAATCCATGATCATAGTCCTGACCATCCTGTGGGGGATATTACACTAATTTTGCAAAATAAGGGAAGTGAAGACACGTAAAATTAATCTCTGATGAGGAATTAAAGTAATAATAGCAGCTACTATGTTGTGTCAGAAATGATGCTACGTGCTAACCCTCAATTCTCACAATCACATAGTATAGTTGTAACAGAAGTGTTATTCCTATGTTCCTCAGCTGAGATTTTAGTACAAATTAATTTCTTTGAAAATTATAAATTTTTCAAGAATAAAATTCCTCATGAAGACAGATTAGTCTGCCTTCCACTTACCTGAGGTCAGGAAGGTTTCATTCCATATCCTATATGTGTGGCTAAGTGTTTACACGAACACAACAGATATACAATGCAACCAGTGGATTATGTTTAAAGACATAAACAGAACTGAGAGAAGTTTCTTTTCTTTCTTTTTATTTACTTATTTATTTGACAGAGAGAGAGATCACAAGTAGGCAGAGAGGCAGTCAGAGAGAGAGAGGAGAAGGAAGCAGGCTCCCCACTGAGCAGAGACCCTGACGCGGGACTTGATCCCAGGACCCTGAGATCATGACCCAAGCCGAAGGCAGAGGCCTAACCCCGTGAGCCACCCAGGCGCCCACTGAGAGAAGTTTCTTAAGTGCTTAGCCTATATGCGTTGATTTTGAATTTTTAAAAAAAATTCAGTGGGTATCTTTTTATAAAATAACTATATAAAAACTGAAATAGCATATTCACCTATATTAGTAGAATTACATTTTAATGTATTTTGCCCATGACCAAACTGAAAAAGATAAGCTGTTGAGTTTCATTAGATTTTTAAAAACGAAATATAAAAATAATAGCCTATCACTTCACATACTCAAAAACAACATCAGGCACTCTGAATAATGATGTTGTTAATCAAAAGAAACTCTGTCCAACAGATGATAAAATTCATCCAAGAGGTAGGTTGGATGCTCGGACAAATCCCTCTGAGCAAAAATGAGGTTACATTAGTAAATCAAGAAATTAAAACTGAGAAACTATGGCGATTGTCAGAATAAGACCAAAATAATTATGGTAATAAGTAGAACCTTTTCCTGTCTAAATTTTTTAATGAAGCTACTTAAATGTCATATATATTCAGTATAACACTTAGAGATATTCTTTTATATAGCAATTGAGTTAAAATATATTAGCATATAGCAAAGAAAACCAATTTAAGGCATGCACTGAGGCAAGTTTCTCCCTAATTCCATCTGAATACAATCAGAAAAAGGAAGAATATGAAAGCTGATAACATGGAGAGGGGTTAAAAAATGCTAGGCATGATTCCGATTACTATAAACCTGTTTGGCAGCCTCTGCCAAAGCTTAACACAGACATACTTAGATTCCCAACTCTACTCTTGAATAAACCCCAGAAAAGTATACATATGGGTATACACATAAAATGCTCATAACAGTTTTATTCATAATAGCCCAATACTTACAACAACCTAATATTCATCAACAATAAATAAATAAATTGGGCATATTCCCACAATGGAATATTACACAACAGTGAAAAGGTATTAGTGTTATGTGCAATAGTGTAAATGAATTTCATAGGCCAAATGTTGACTGAATGGAGTCAGATACAAAAAAAGAACACACCACATAATTTCAGCTGCGTGAAGTTCAGAAACAAACTACAGAGGAGGAAACAGTTACTACCCTTTGGGTAGAGACTATCGTCCAGGTGGAGTCACAAAAGATCTTTCCGGGGTGCTGAAAATACAGCATATCTCAAGCTGGATGATGATTACACACATATATACACTTGTAGAAATTCTCTGAGCTGCACATTTAAGATCCCTACACTTTGCTGTAGATATAACTCTATTCCTTAATGTCCAGGTTAACTAAGACAGTTAACTCTGACTCAAAAACTGAAAGCCAGAGCTTAGTGCTCAAGTGCACAGCCTTTCCTGAAATTGGCTAGACTCAGGCTACTATTAACGATCAAGACGCATAGTAAGAAGCTAGCAATTACTACCATTTCATGTGTGTGTCAACTCAAAAGCATTTAAAAAGCAAACTCACATTATATATTAATAAAAATTTGTATTTCAGTAAAAAGTTGTAAAACAGTAAGGTGTTAGTTTTTCTATAATATGGTCACCAAAATTCTGCAATTTTGCCCCCAGGTGAAAGAACATTGAAAGTCGCTGCTCTTAAGCCATAATTCAGTTTATCCTTGTATAGACAACTTTAACACTCCAGTTCTGCTCCATTACTCATGGTCTCATTCTGTAAGGCTTTCGCCCTTCACCAGGTAGTAACTTGAATGTGGTCACTGGGAATATATTCTGGGAACAGAATATTCAAACATTTCTAAAGTTGGATCTACTTACATTTATGATGATGTTCAAAGATTCATCATTGGGGAGGAAAATACACACACTCCGGCGGTCTTGCATGACTCTGTTGTTATGGAAGTTCAATTTGTTCATTGTGTTGTGGGCTCTCTAGTGGTCAGGGCTGGGCTCCGAGTCCTCGGCAATTCCTCTGGTTCCGAGCACTCCAAAGCCAGACTCCGCTCCTCATCACACGCCCTGCAGGAGAAGCAGCGTGATGTTCCACTGCGTAGGTTTCATAGCTGTAGGAAAAGCCCCAAAGCCAGCCATAAATAACGGCAGCGAGACTGGCGAGGAGAGAGCCAGGGAGATGAGCAGTCGCACGACTGCTCTTGGCACTGGGACAGCACGTCTCAGAGCTGGGGTTGCCTGGCTTAATAAATGAGAACTCCCTGAAATGTGTTCTGTATTTTGCCCACTATCAACTGCTTTAAAACTTTCATTCACAGTCATGAATTAAACATAAAGCCAGTGAGTGCCTCATACATTCAAAGCAGTGCTATGTGCTGCAAGGCTCGCAGAGGCAGAGAACCTGCCTTTGAGGAGCTTCCAAGCTCACGTGGGAGATAAACGAAGGCTTCCAGAAATAAACAAACACAATGACAAAAGAGCTGCAACAACAAAATTCTCAATCTTGCTCTTTTTTTCCATTACAAACTCAAGTTAAATGTCTTGGCATTTTCATTACATTCCTTCTTCAACCACTGTGGTCTGGCTTTTACTCCTTTGCTTCGCCAATGTGGTTCTGCCAGAGGCAGTCAGGATCTCCAGACCATCAGCAAAATCTCTAGGATTCACTTCAGTTGATCTCTCTCCCTTAACAAGGTTAAGCCCTACTTAAAACTTTTTTCTCCCTGAGTTTTTACAGCATTACTCTCTCTCCTGATCCTTTAACCTGACGACACAAACAATACCTCTATGTACTTCACCAACCAACTAACATGTAGAAGTAACAAAATTGTATATATCGACCATGTTTGTATACAAAAGAACTGTGGATATCTGATCAGTTTATTAAACACATTATTTTTTTTTAAGATTTTATTTATTTATTTGACAGACAGAGATCACAAGTAGGCAGAGAGGCAGGCAGAGAGAGAGGAGGAGGCAGGCTCCCCGCTGAGCAGAGAGCCTGATGTAGAGCTCGATCCCAGAACCCTGGGATCATGACCCAAGCTGAAGGCAGAGGCTTAACCCACTGAGCCACCCAGGTTCCCCTAAACACATCATTTTTTAACTTCTCTCAGGTTTCAATGTATACAATTTTTTTTTTTGCAAGTAATGAAGATTTATCTCCAATCTTCAATACTCACACCGTTTCTTTGTTTCATGTCTTATTGCACTGGCAAAACTTTGGAGAATAATTTTAAAACAATGGGGGATAATTTCTACTTTTAAATGAGTGTGTCTACACTGTTTCATATATTATTGCTAATACAACACTATTCAACCAAGATATGTTAAGGCTAGTTGCCCCTCAAGCCAACAGTAATTATTTTTCTCCAACAGTATTTGTATTATCTCTTTCCAGCAGACAGAGCAGAAGAGAATTTCCAGAATACAGAATTGTTTTACCAATCAGAGAGTATAACCACACAGTTTTAACAGAAAAGCTCACATAAATCAAAGCATAAATGAGATATAATCTGGTCTATTTGCTTAAGGTTAAATGTCCACCTGTTATCAGCAGGAAATGGGAGAGAATATGATCTTATATAGCATTAGGAGTAAACATAAACTATTATTTATTTTTAAAGTATGAGTAAAAATATCATCCACAAGGCAGCTATTCAAACTGAGTAAAAACAAACGGTAATCTTATATAAAGTATTTCCTTATTAGAAAGGCGACCAGAAGCCCCCTTAGAAGTATTCTGCTTTTCTTAAAGGATCAATAGCAATTGTTTCACATTAAGTTGTAGCCAGGACCTTACCCTATAGGATCACTGAAGTTCAGCATTGCAGTTTATCTCCAGTATGGGGTGGTTAGCCCATGTTTCTACAAGCATGAATTAAGTGCACCCCAAGTCCAACCCACTTTTAGTTCAACCGTTCCAAAACACTAATTGTAAGACCGGGGTTGGTTGCCTCAGAATCACCTGGGTGTGTGTAATAAATACAGAATCCTGAGCACAGTGACATTTCTCTCACTTAGAATCTCCCAGGTCAGGTCAGGGTTCAGGAATCTTAATCTTTTAAAAAAGCTCCCAGGTATTTCTGACACATAGGTATAAAAACCACACTTGAATGAACAGAGGAAGGTACTGAGCAAATTGTTGGTTACAATACCTTCATAGCATACACTGGGAAAACATCATGAGGTACAGAACGGGGAATAAGCAACATCTGTAAAGACATCATCGCTGTAACTGGGAAAAAAAAAATCCTCAATATTAAAGGCTCTGAGGAGTCCTGCAGGCAATTTCTTAAATTTAATTTACTTGGTCACTGAATACTTTCCCTCTCCTCTAAGTCCTATCTATTAAGGTCCTGTAGAATAAATTCTTAAACATACCATTTGAGAAGCATGGCTGTCAAGCAATTCCCTTGTCACATCCTAAAATGGCAGATTTTTTCCCATGTACTGATCTATTCTAACACTTAGGTCTCCTCTCTATTAAAATCTTTTCAAGAAGAAATTACAGGCTATCATTAAATGCATCTTACTTAAATTCAAAATCTTAAATGATATTAATCCCAGTGTAATTCTTATTTAAATCTACACCTCAAATTGAGTTACTCCTATAATTTTCTATTCCTAATTAAACCAACTAAAGGGGGAGTATTTCTCTTGACCTACTTTCTAGAATTAAAAAAATAAACTAAGGAAAAAATATTTTCTGAGGTTTGAGATATCTCCAGAGCTTCATTAAGATAATTTTCAAATTTCATTTGAGTACAATTTTTACTTATTTTATGATTCAAATAATGCAGTAAAAAAAAAAAAAAAGATTGGAGGGGGATTATTAAAGAAAATTTCGTAAAAAGCAGAGTCTTTAAGAAGCAGTACTGCCCCTTGGCTGCCTTTTCTGCTTTGAGGACGGCAAACTAAAAAGTCCTAAAAGAGAGATAGGACGGAATTTTTACTTCATCCAGGACTGCATGAAAGCTGGTTAAAAGGTTCCAATGAAACAGTAAAAGGTCTATATCTCTAATATGCTCCAGTATAAAATTTAATCATACATTGCGGACAGTCCTGGAGAAAAGAATCAGACTCAATTTATACCAATTTGAATTGCAGAAATTAGCCTCTGAACCACTGGCTACCATGCTCTGTTCTCAGCTGAGTCCCAACTCAGCCCCAGGAGAGCAAATTTCCTACTCCAGGCAGCCCTTTTCTGTCCAGGGATCTCAGGGTGGATTATTGCTTTTAGGATAGATATTTATGAAGAATACATCATGTTGTAGTGTCATATTTTCAGGCAACAACAAAACAGCTTTAATAATGATCAAACCCCCTCCTGTCATCTTTATTAATATCTAACTTACAAATAAAATATGTTAAGCTATAAGATTCCTCCAGTTGAATTTTAAACCCACATTTTTATAAGTCCCTTATTTCCTGATAAGCCCCATTGGTTCAAAGTTACTTTGTTTTTTTTAAGAATCAGGAAGCCACCACCTGATGTGTGTACACTGAATACCAGTTTTCATTTTTTAGAAATTATAGGAATTATATAGGAATTAATTATATATATACAATATGTAATAATATATAATATAGGAGTATTATATATAATACATATAAGAATATTATTTAGAAATTATAGGAATTAATCTTTAAACTGGTTCATAAAAGTATGAACTTCAGTTTATTATCATGTATCAATACTGGTTATCTGTTGTGACAAATGTAGCACCCTCATGTAAGATGTTAACAATAGGGGAAAGTGGGTGCATGTGGGTTTCGATGAACTCCTGTGCTCTTCGCAAGTCCTATATATCTAAAAGTATTCTAAAATAATAAAGTATACTAACAAAAAAGAACCAGGTTGCCAGATATCTCCAACACATGATATAACCTCACTCTGAATGGAGGCAAAGGAGGATTCTCATTCTGAGAATGAACAGGTTGGTACTGTGATATGGTGACTTCTATAAGGCAAGCATGGTGAGTAGCCACATTTCAACAGTCAACAAGGTGTCTTTATTACCTAATAAAAACAAGATCAAAACCTTGGAAAACTGGATCACAGAGAGCCCTTTTAATTTAATTATTATACATTTAGGAAGCTCATGTCATACACACAGTACCATGATATTTATTTGCTAATAAGCAGAATACAATCGCAATAGAAGATGTGCTCCTACACCTTTGAGATCAGAATCTCGTTAGGAACATACCTCTTGACGAGAAACTTAAGATAATGATACTGTCTTTGCTTCCCATGAGCACTTGTATTCTGATGGGCGATTCTCATGGGAAGATTTCTGACAGCATGAAATATATGAGTACCGTGGTCTGTATCATTTTTCATTTTGGAATAAATAGTATATAGCCTTTTTAGTGTCTGGTATTCCTAAAAGTGATATCCAAATACCATTGGTAAAATGGCTTGTTTTTTTTTTTTCCCTCATTGATTTATTCATTCATTCCATGTATACACATTAAACACCTACAACATTCTAAGTGTTGTCATAGGCGCAGAGCATATAACACTGAACAAAACAAATATCTTGCTCTGATGGAGAGAGACAATAAACATATAATGTAGATGGTGATATGTACTGTGAAGAAGAATAAACCCAGTAGATGAGAGAGTTGACGGAGATAAGGTGGTAGCGTAGATGCTATTTCATACAGGGTAATCAATCAGGGGAAGCATCTTTTATAAGTTGATATTTGAACTAGTAACAGAATTAAGAGAGGGATATCATTTCCTTCTCTCCTTCCTTCCTTCCTTCCTTCCATTGACCCATCCATCCCAGGGGAAGTGTTCCAAAAGGGAACAGTAAATGCCCAGCTTCACCTACTCTTCAGAAAAGACAGAATAATAGCACTAATTATAGCTAACATTTAGTACATACTTCGTATGTGCCAGGTGCTACTGTTAAGCACCTATGGTATATTAAAGAAAACTGTAAACTCTTTGCCATGCTTCCCATTAAGAGATGGGTTCTATTTCCCCTTCCCTTGAATCTGGGCTAACTCATGTTCGGTTAGAAGTTCTGCATCATGGATAACTCATTTGTGTAAATGCTCTTGGTATGTTTCTTCAAATCTCTATCTTTACACTAACAGTTCAGTAGCTTGTAGTTATCCTTCTTATCTATTTCCCTAACCCAGATTTCTCTTCATCTCTGACAGCAGGCTTGCTCACTAAGTGTGGTTTGTTTCACTTACTACACAGTGTCTTTGGACAGGGAAGATCCTACAGCAGGGTTTCTTAACCTTGGCATTACTGACATTATGGGTCAAATATCCTTTGTAGTGTGGGACGTCTGAGGCATTGTGGGATGTTCAGCAGCATTCCTGGCCTCTACCCACTAGATGTCAGGAGAATCCCCCCACCTCCCAGTTGTGACAACCCAAAATTTCTTTGGATATTGTCGAATGCCCCCTTGGGGCAAAATCACCCACTGTTGAGAACCAACTACTGAGAGTAAGTTTCCTTAAAGCCATTACTCTTCACCATCAGCTGTTTTTTTTTGGTTTTTTTTTGTGGTTTTTTTTGGTAATATAGGCATATCTTGTTTTATTGAACTTTGTTTTCTTGCATTTCACAGATAATATGTTTGGTGGGGAGGAGGGGTTATCCGTTCTTTTTTTTTTTTTTTTTTTAACAAATTTAAGGTTTATAAAAAGCCTGCTGGCAACATTTTCCCAACA
The DNA here is from genome assembly GCF_010015895.1 of Lontra canadensis. Lineage (NCBI taxonomy): Eukaryota > Metazoa > Chordata > Mammalia > Carnivora > Mustelidae > Lontra > Lontra canadensis. The sequence continues at coordinate 1,238,762 of NW_022631036.1, forward strand.
GCATTTGCTAACTTTGTGTCTCTGTTTCATTCGGTAATCCTCACAACATTTCAACTTTTTCATTATTATTATATTTGTAATGGTAATGTGTGATCAGTGATCTTTAATGTTACTGTTGGAATTGTGTGGGGTGCCCATATAAAACAGAGAACTTAATAAATAAATGTGAGTGCTCTGACTGCTCTGCCAACCACCTGTTCCCTATCTCCCTTGCCTCCCTATTCTCTGCAAAACAATGATACTGGAATAAGAACAATTAGTAACCCTACAATGGTCTCTAAGCGTTCATGTTAAAGGAAGAGTTGCATGTCTTCTACTTAAAATCAAAAGCTAGAAATGATTAAGCTTAGTAAGGAAGGCAATGCAAAAGCCAAGACAGGCTGAAAGCTAGGCCTCTTGCACCATTTAGCCAAACTGTGAATGCAAAGGAAAAATTCTTGAAGGAACGTGCCATGTCAGTGAACAAATGCCAAGAGACAAGGAAGGCTGAAAGAGTTGAGGAAGCTACAGAAAATGAATGAAGCTAGCATGAAGTTTAAAAAAAAAAAAAAAAAAAAGCCATCCCAATAACGTATAAGTGCAAGGTGAAGCAGCAAGTGCTGATGTAGAAGCTGCAAGTTACCCAGAAGATGTAGCTCTGATAATAAATGAAGGTGCTACACTCAACAACAGATTTTCACTGTATGTGAAACAGCCTTCTGTCAGAAGATGCCATCTAAAAAATTCATAACTAGAGAGAAGAAGTCAATGCCAGGCTTCAAAGCTTCAAAGGACAGGCTGACTCCCTTGCTAGGGGCTAATGCAGCTGGTGACTTGAAATTGAAGCTAACACTCATTTACCAATCTGAGAATCGCAGAGCCCTTAGGAATAATGCTAGCTCTACTCTGCCTGTGCTCTGTAAATGGCACAACAAAGCCTGGACGAGAGCTCATCTGTTTACAACATGGTTTACTGGATATTTTAGGTCCACTATGGAGACCTACCATTCAGGAAAAGATTCTTTTCAAAATATTACTGCTCAATGCTCATGTACCTGGTCACCCAAGAGCTCTGACGGAGACGTACAGCGACATTAATGTTGTTTTCAAGCCTGCTAACACAACATCCTTTCCGAAGCCGATGGATCAAGGAGTCATCCTGACTTTCTAGTTTTATTATTTAAGAAACACTTTCCATAAGGCTATAGCTCCCATGGGTAGCCATTCCTCTGCTGGATCTAGGCAAAATCAATTGAAAACCTATAGTCACCATTCTAGATGTCATTAAGAACATCATGATTCATGGGAAAAGGTCAAGATATCAACATGAACAGGCGTTTGGAAGTCGTGGATTCCAACCCTCATGGATGACTTTGAGGGATTCAAGACTTCAGTGGAGGGAGTAACTGCAGATGTGGTAGAAACAGTGAGAGAACCAGAATTAAAAGTGGAGCCTGAATTGTGGGACTGAATTGCTACAATCTCAAGATAAAACTTGAATGAATGAGGAGTTGCTTTTATTATAGATGAGCAAAGAAAGTGATTTCTTGAAATGTAACCTACTACTGGTGAAGATGCTCTGAAGACTGTGGAAATGACAACAAAGTATGGAGAATACAATATAAGTTTAGCTGATAAAGCAGCAGAAGGGTTTGAATATTGAAGCCACTTTTGAAGTGAGTTCTACTGCAGGTAGAATGCTATCAAACGGCATCACATGAGACAGAGAAATTGCTCATGAAAGGAAGAGTCAACTGATATGGGAAACTTCATTATTGTCTTATTTTAAGAAATTGCCACAGCCACCCCAACCTTCAGCAACCACCACCCGGATCAGTCAGCAGCCATCACTGCAGAGGCAAGACCTTCCAGCGAAAGAATTATGACCTGATAAAAAATGAGATGATGGTTAGCATTTTTTTTTTTTTAGCAATATAGTATTTTGAATTAAGGTACATACTTCTTTTTAGACATAATACTATTGTGTACTTAAAAGATAACAGTATAGTGCAAATACTACCTTTGTATGCACTGGGAAACCAAAAAGTTCATTTGACTTGCTTTATTACCGTATTCACTTCTCTGCCGTGATCTGAAACCAACTTGCAATGTCTCGAGGTATGTCTGTAATAGTACAACATTTACTAAGCACATACTGTCCAACTAAAGGTTAGGAATTGAGTCAAAACTCAGAAACCTGGCTTGAATCTTGAAATCAACTTTTTCAGCTTTTTGAATGTCTTACTAGCCTCTGGTTTCAGAGGCTGCTTTGATGTTTAGCCTTCTTGAAACTTAAATTTTTAAAGGAGTGTACTGCCAAAGTTCTCACATAAGTGCACTTACATTATTATCAGGTACTTATTCCTGGAGAGTCCTACATTTTGATTTTATACCTGGAAATACAGAAACAAAGATGGAAACAAGTAATACCTGAGTTTCAGTTTGTATGCTCTGCATTATGAAGTTATTTTTTTCTTAAGTAAGGGTAAATTGCTTGTAAGAGTCATTTGGGGACTATAGAAATATTTTTCTCACTTAATTTGAAGAATAAGTAAATTGAACACTTTTTATTTCATGTCCTTTTTTTCCAGTTACTGTTTTATCTGAAAAGGAAAGTAGTTGCTATCTATCCACTATCTGGAGCCAAACCCTCTAGAAAGAACATCACTCTTCGTTGCTCTTTGCCATGTTCCAACCATTGCTCTCCGAGATAAATGAAGGACTGTGAAAAGCTTAACATCACCTTTCATATGGTTGAACCTCAGCTGTTTAGAGACAGAATACTGATTAAATTAAATACTGATTAATCAGAATACTGATTAAAAAGATGGACTTAACCTCTCCAAAGAGTTAAACCTGAATCCTAATATGGATTCTATAATGGCCACAGGCAAGTAACCTAATCTTTGAGCTTGATTCTTCACCTGTAAAATATATAATTTCGGCCTTCTAGAACTATTAAAAAGGTGAAATTGAGATAATGAATATAAAGTATTAGGTATCAGGTTACTGTGTGGATGGTTCATCAAAACAACAGTCATGTGCTGCCAGGTCATAAAAAGGCACATCGACAACTGATCAGCCAAAATACCCATCACCCAGAGATCTGGAATTTAGAGCCAGATGCAACAACTGGGGTGAACTTTGGGAGGTCTACTTTGGGATGGGGAAGGTAAGTGTAATGTTGATTATAAATGGGGCAGTTACATTATACTAGGTGGTGACTCCTTTGAAATTTTATGTATTGAAAAAGAGAAAGTGTATATGAATGCATAGGTTCCGATGGATGCTGGTTGACCAAAAGATGCAATGTCGAAGACATCTGTGTAATTCTCTTTGGCACCTTCTTTCCACCAGGAGTGCCCCTCTCCAATCCCACATGTTTCCAGTGGGGCTATTAATCAGTATATTCTCTACTTTGGAAGGGTGAAGAGATGACATAGGGTATGAATGTGACCAAAGCCGGCCAAACGGGGTGCCCCATTCTCCAGTCCCAGTGCTTGGTCTGAAGGGTAAATGTATAACCCAAGTGAAGCCAGAATTCTTCCATGAAATTTGTTATACAAATGCTGGGGTGGAGAGAGCTACTCCTCTCCTTGGACAAAGGATAACACTCTCTTGGATGAATATTCATCATTAGCAAAGAAGACCTGGAAAGCCAAAAAAAAAAAAAAAAAAAAAAAAAAATCTGAGTAACTGAAAAGTTTAGGTGGTTGAGCTGCAGTTCTGACACCACTATTCTGGATGAGTAGTACACATAGCAATTTGAGAAGGGATCAGTTTACAGTACAGTGGTAGCAATTTTAGTAAAAGCATTTATTTTATTTTATTTTATTTTTTAGCAAAAATATCTTTAATTTGGGGTCTATTTTACAAATGTGGCAAGGAGAAAATCTGCTAACTACCAAATGCAGTCTAGTAAATGCTATAACCTGACTCTAGCATTTTTACACTCACACTGTAAGTGGCTGTGTATGTTACTTGAAATGCAGCTGCGATATATAGTTAGCATATGTAAAGTAGTATGCAAATATACATATTTTATCTATGTGAGTATATTTATAAATTTTATATATATGACATGTGCATGCAAGCACATACATATAATACAAGTAATAACTACACTTGAAATGCAGTTATTGAATCAAGAGAAATGTTAAGTTTGGAAAGTGGGAACATAGTGAGAGGCAATATAATGTGTGGCTTAAGAGCCTGGATTCAGACTGCCTGGATTTGGATCCAAGCTGAAAGGCTTGGAACCTGGGTGTCCTTGGGCAAGGCTCTGAATTTCTTTGTGTGCATTTTTCTCACCTCTGAAATCAAACTGTTGTGAAGAGTATTAAATTAGCTACTCTTTACTACCAAGTACCATTACTGATATTGTGTTATAGTAAATAAGGGGAAGAACTGCTATTTGGTAGTGGTATGGTGGTTAAATCAATCTATTCTGTCAATCATCTCTTGAGTTCTAAAAGAAATAGTGCTTTTCTCTTGTTTGTAGCTAATAGATTATTTTGTTTCTCTATTTATTAATGAGATTTGCTACAGGCACCTTGGAGCTGGGAATGGCAAAGCACCTTCCAATCAAAATGGATTTGAGGGACGCCTGGGTGGCTCAGTGGGTTAAGCCACTGCCTTCGGCTCAGGTCATGATCCCAGGGTCCTGGGATCGAGTCCCGCATCGGGCTCCTTGCTCAGCAGGGAGCCTGCCTCTCTCTCCACCTCTGCCTGCCTCTCTGCCTGCTTGTGTGCTTTCTCTCTCTCTCTTTCTGACAAATAAATGAATAAAAATCTTAAAAAAAAATGGATTTGAATTGGTGCCAACTAACGCTTATCATACTCTAAGGAATAAAATTACGTTGCTGGTCCTACAAATGTTTGTGCCCTTTGACCCAACAGTCTGACTTCTGGGGAATGTATAAAAAGGAAATAATTCAACCAAAGTACATCTTTTTTTTGTAAATATAAATTAAAACTACAATAAGATCATCAACAACACAAGAAACAACAGGTGTTGGTGAGGATGTGGAGAAAGGGAAAGCCCTCTTGCACTGTTGGTGAGAATGCAAACTAGCCTAGCCATTCCGGAAAACATTATGAAGTTTCCTCAAAATGTGAAAAACAGAACTACACTAAATGATGCAGTAATAGCACTATTGGGTATCTACCCCCCAAAACACAAAAACACTAATCCAAAGGGATACATGTGCCTCTCTGCTTATTGCAGTATTATTTACAGTAGTCAAGAAATGGAAGTAGCGCCAGTGTCCACTGATAGATGAATGGATAAAGAAGATGTGGTATAAATATACAATGGAGTATAATTCAGCCATAAAAAGAAAGAAATCTTGCCATTTGCAATGACAGGCAACCTAATGAATGGGAGAAGATATCTGCAAATGATATATTCAATAAGGGGCTAATATCATATACAAAGAATTTACACAACTCACCACCAAAAAAACCCAAATAACCCAATAAAAAATGGGCATAGGGCCTGAATAGGTATTTTCCCAAAGAAGACACAGTGATGCTCAACACCACTAATTATCAGAGAAATACAAATCAAAACCATAGTGAGCTATCACCTTACACCTGCCAGAATGGGTAAAATCAGAAAGACAAGAGATAACAAGTGTTGGCAAGGAGTGGAGAAAAAGGAATTCTCATGAGCTGTTGGTGGGAATGCAAACTAGTTCAGCCAACTGTGGAAAAAACAGTATGGAGGTTCCTCAAAAAATTAAAAATAGAATTACCATATGACCCACTAATTCCACTACTAGGTATTTACCCAAAGAAAAAGAAAACTAATTCAGAAAGATATATGCACCCCTATGCTTATTGCAACATTATTTACAACAGCCAAGCTATGGAAGCAGCCCAAGTGTCCATAAATAAGATGAATGGATAAAGAAGATGTGGTGCATATAGATAGAATGGAATGTCACTCAGCCACAGAGAAGGACAAGATCTTGCCATCTGCAAAAAAAAAAAAAAAAAAAAAAAAGGATGGACCTAGAGGGTATTACACTAAGTGAAGTCAGACAGAGAAAGACAAATACCATATGAATTAACTTGTATGTAGAATCTAAGAAACAAAACAAATGAAAAGCAGAAAGAGATCCAAAAATACAAAGAATTGGTGGTTGCTAGAGGAAAGGGGGGTGGAGGGCTAGGCAAAAATGGGTGAAGAGAGAGGGGGATACAGGCTGCTAGTTATGGAATAAAGAGGTCATGGATAATAAAAGGTACAACATAAGGAGTAGTCAAGGAACTGTAATAGCATTATATAGTGACAGATGACAGCTACACTTGTGGAGAGCATGACATAACACAGAACCTTGTTAAACCACTATGTTGTACACCTGAAACTAATGTACCACTTTGTGTCAACCATACTTTAATTTAAAAAAAAAGGTAATGAGAGCTTTACAATTATTTTTAATATTTCAAATACACTGATAAAACTGGTATATTAAAAAAAGAAAACCTGGCACATTTATCCTTGGTAATATTTCAAGGAAAACTGAGAGTGTTCACTTAAACAATTTTAATACTGTTTTTCAAGTGCTTATTTTGATAAAAGTTTTACGTGCCTGATTTAAAAAATGAAAACAATTTATTTTAATAAACAATCTTTTCAAACATGAAGCCCGAGGAAGATGGGGGAGAAGAAGGACAGCAAAAGTGAACCTCGGTGGTCAGAAGGTTGGGATTTCGTTGCTATCCATACACTTAAAAAAAAAAAAAATCTTAGTAAAAACAAAAACAAACAAAATCCTTCCGTCTAGTCTATCCTACTAGTGCCTTTCTCCTCCACCATACATCTTCACTGTATTCTCACCTGGATTTCTAGATGTTCTGTCTTGTCTTACTCTTGAAGTCTGCCACCCCCTGCCAAATGCTGCCAGGGTAACCCCGTTACACTGCACACCCATCTCTCACATCCCAGCTCACACACTCTTTCATGCTACAGCACATCCATGGGAAAACACCTCAACTCTAAGGCAGAATCTTTCACCATCGGCTTCCATCCAGCCTCTGTGTGGCCATTCTCAACTCACGTCTTACATTTACTACAATTGTTCTCCTCATAGTCCTCTGAGCAAGTCTTGCTCTCATATGTCTGTGCTTGACTGTGTTGTTCCCTCTGCCTAGATATCCTTCCTTGCATATTATCTACCCACCTTCAAAAGAATAAAAACAAAATATCTTCTTTCTCCCCCTAAAATTCAAGATACTTGTCTGGGAAGTATGCTTCCACATAAGTAGGCAACGGAGGGTCATTTCCCTTGCGCTTGTATCACCCCCTGTAGTAGTCTCCCCACGGACAACTGGAACCTCTCCAGGACAGGGTCCATCAGCATCTAATGTCTCTAATGTCTGCAGTAGTACTGGGTCTATAATAGGCACACAGTAGGATGTGAGGAGTAAATTATTTATAAAATAACCAAACATGCAAATTCTCTAGCAATTAAGATTAAAACTATGAGGACGCCTAGTCAGTTAAGTGTCTGCCTTTAGCTCAGGTCATGATCCCAAGGTCCTGGGATCAAGTTCTGCATCAGGCTCCTTGCTCACTGGGGAGCTTGCTTATTCCTCTGCCTGCCACTACCTCTGCTTGTGTTTTCTCTCTCTCTCTCTCTCTCTCTATGTCTCTCTGACAAATAAATAAATAAGTTGTTTTTAAAAAAAGAAAAAGATTAAAATTATATTTTTAAAGAAGCACTCTCCTGTCCCCACTCCAGAAATGGGAGTCAGTATTGGTCACAGCTTCTTAAATATTTTCTGCATGTTAATTACAGGGGAAAGGTGCATATTGTTCCTTGTCTTTAAATGTAGAAGACAAACATGAAAAAATACTAATCTCCAAACTGTCAACAAAAATACAGTTTCAAGGAAAGTTTCCCTATGTATCAAGTTAAGCCAGCTTTGTTCTTTTTGTTGGTTGCCTATCTAACATCTCCCCTCATCTCCCAGCTTATGTGAAAGCAAATATATAAAAAGATACATTGGGGGCGCCTGGGTGGCTCAGTGGGTTAAGCCTCTGCCTTCAGCTCAGGTCATGATCTCAGCGTCCTGGAATCGAGCCCTGCAGCGGGCTCTCTCCCCAGCAGAGAGCCCGGTACCCCCCCCAACCCCACTCTCTGTCTGCCTCTCTGCCTACTTGTGATCTCTCTCTCTCTCTCTCTCTCTCTCTCTCTGTCGAATAAATAAATAAATAAATAAATAAAATCTTAAAAAAAAAAAAAAGATATATTGGTTGGGAGGCATTAAATCACAAGTGCCAAAATTATCCAACTCAAACTTGAACTCCGTTAGTCAAATTATCTGGTTTGACTATTAGTCAGCTCTTTTGTAGCTATATGACCTTGGTCAAGTCCTATCACCTCTCTACATCTCTGCTTCCATGTCTATAAAATGGAAATAACAACAGCATCTACTTTAAAGGATGACATAAGGCATATGGTAGATACTACAAAAATCTTAACTACTAGTAAACTAGTTAAATACTATAAGGGAAATTTATAAAAACCAAAGTAACTTGAAAACTACAAGTAGGCTAAAAGGGTTTGTGGGTATTTTGATGTAGTTTGAGATATCATGCAAAATCTAGTCTCTTCCTGTTAACTTGGGACCACTGTGTTTTAAGGCTTGCATCTCTCAGAGTGATCAAATAAACCAGAATGAGGAAGTAAACAAGAGTAATGATACTTGGCCAAACTAGATGTCTTAGGTCACCAGCACCCCCATCATAGGGCAGGGACAAGGAATAGTTAGCCTACTTGAGGTCACGCTTGGCCCACGTCTGGAGCTAGAGGAAGGATCAACTTCCCCTGAACTACATGGATATCAAAACAAAAAATCTGAGTACCTTTGGGAAGCTGGGAGATGAGGGGAGATGTTAGATAGGCAACCAACAAAAAGAACAAAGGCAATGGTAAAATTCATGAATTTTCAACCAGAGAAACTTTAGTATTTCATAGCCATCTGTATTCAGAAGTCATATCAGGTTTAGCAACCAGGCACAAAAATTCCTTTCAACCAAGATGAATTTCTAGCATGACATCGCCAACAAAAAGTGCTGTTCTCACGGAAAATCCTCCAACTTAGAAGCATCTGCTTCTAATTTCCACAATGAAATCTTTGATTCCTTCATTCATGGGACTTGCACACAATTCCCTCTGACACTGGAACTGCAGCTTTCTAGATAATGATTTTGCTAATAATTCTCATTATGTGGTAGTAATATAGAAATTCTAATATTACATAGGAATTTTAACATTAACTTTACTTATTTTTTTCCCCTAAAATATTTTTTTTTCCTAAGAGAGTATAATGCTTGTAAGGAAGATTGAATAAAGCATTTGGGAAGTTGCTAACTTTATTTTAACACTGCAGAAGGATTTTCTAGATTATTAACAACAACAAGATAAATGTAAAAACTGGAAAGGCAAAGGCTCATTAATAGAAGAAATAAAACATGGTATGTGAAACAATTCAGTGAACATTAATGATCCACAGCCATAGGATGATAACAGCTATGACAGTTAGCAAAAAAAAAAGTTATAGAAGAACATATACAATTCCTTCCTATGAATACAAAGTTCAAAAAAACATGACTAGGGGCGCCTTGGTGGCTCAGTGGGTTAAAGCCTCTGCCTCCAGCTCAGGTCATGGTCCCAGGGTTCTGGGATGGAGCCCGCATCCGGCTCTCTGCTCAGCAGGGAGTCTGCTCCCCTGCCTCCCGCCTGCCTCTCTGCCTACTTGTGATCTCTGACAAATAAATAAATGAAATCTTAAAAAAAAAAAAACACAAAAAAAACAAAACAGGTCACTAACCATAAATCATTCAGTTACATAATATATATTGGTAAGACGATAAAGAAAGGCAATGTAATGATTAACCTCAAAATGGTGCTGGATGGGATAGTCTGGGAATAGCGGATGTCTTCAGAAAGGGACGGGAGCTACAAAGGAGCTAGAGGAATATTATTTTTCTTATGCCTGGTAGTGGATACAATGATGCTGATTACTATTATTGTTTAAAATGTATATATTTTGGGGTGCGTGGGTGGCTCAGTCAGTTAAGTGTCTTCCTTCAGCTCAGGTTGTGATCCCAGGGTCCTGGGATCGAGCCAGATCAGGCTCCCTGCTCAGCAGAGAGCCTGCTTCTCCCTCTCCCTCTGCCTGCTGCTCTGCCTACTTATGTTCTCTCTAGCTCTCTCAAATAAATAAAATCTTTAAAAAAAAAAAAAACAGAAAACATAAAAAGTAGACATTATAGGCACTTTTCTGTGTATTTCATAATTAAAAAAATAAAATTTATCAGAGGTGTTGTTGAAATGCTATAAATACATACTGGTGATTAGACTTGAAAAAGATACATAAGGTAGGACAAGTATGCAATCCTGTTATAATAGCCTGCTATTTTTAACATAAAATACATCCATTGAGGATCCTATACAAACATTTGGACAACAGCAAACTAAAATAATCTTTGTAAAATATTATTGTGCTACTACACAATTGTTTCCATGGCCCAGAAATAGGGAAAAGCCTTAGATATTCTAGTGTTGTTAATGAATCCCTATAGGAGTATTTACAATCTGGTAGTATGCATATGTATTAATTTCTGGGATTCTATCTACTACTAAGTAGAAAAATAATGCAACAAAATAACGACCAAATGAAAACTTCACCACTGTATCTGATTTTAGAGATAATCTCTTCCAACTCCATAATTTTATTGGTAATGAAGCTGATGCTGTGAGACACTGACCTGCCAAGATAATACCAGTTAGTCTTAGGTGCTTTTCTTTTCAGGATTTTTGTTCTCTAAAGTCTGTCCAAAAGCTCCCATGAGTTGGGGACAATTTAATTTAATCTAGTCTCTTCAAAAAGTTCATTTTTTATATAAAGTTAAGAAACATGCTAAAATGATTTACTAAAGTGAAAGTATGCAAATGCTAATAAAGTTGTAGAATTATATGCAAAATAGTTTAAGAAGCCAGAAAAAGAGTGTGAGATGTTAGGAATCCAAATTTCACCCTTCTACACATAAATTATGGGCTGCAATTATTTTGTTAACCAGACACACCCGAAAGTAGCATTTGCAGCAGGACACACCCTCATGCATGTACACATCCTATGCGCCTGCCATATGTGTGGAATGGTGTGAAGTAAAACTATTGGGTCCAGGTACTCTTTATGGTAGAAAAAGATCAAAATCACAATCTACAGACTTCAAAGTAAAAGATTCTTAAAAGACATTCTAACAAGGCTTTACATTGCTACAAAAGGTCTTCTTAACACCCCATTGGGGGTTTGGCAGTGAATAAGTAAGTTAGAGACAAAGTTGTCACATAATCTTATAAATACATCTGAAAATATTGTCAGAGAAAACAATGATTCTTTTTAGTCATTAAAAAAAAAAGGCTAAAATTTGGATTTACAGTTTTAAAAGCCCTTACTTAAGAAAACTGATAAGAATGTTTATTTTATATAGGGCTTCCCTGTTACTTCTGGCTACCCCATTACCCAGGAGCATCATCCAACCATTAGCCAATCTACTCTAAGAAGACTGAGGTGATTTGTATTATTTTGGAGAAACACAAATCCAAGACTGTGAAGGCGGCCGTAGGGAACTGGGGAGCAGAGGCTGCATCCCTTAGGTCTCCCCCCAAGGTAATCTTCAGTCAGAAGCTGGCTCTCTTCTACCTGTCATCCAGCATTAAATTCCCTTAGCTTACTTTTAGAAGATAACTACCATAAATATGCCAGTTCCATCGAGTGTGAAATCTCATTTCCAAGTAGTATTTACCTATATAGTAATATTCCATTTCCCTTATACCAACTCACAGGCCTTGTTTCTAGAACTCTTCTCAACTGGGGTTTTGAAATAAGATTAAAAAAACCAAGGCCAACTCAATTAATAGCCGTATATTCCGAAGAGAGTATAAGTAGAAGCCATTTGTCAGTGAACCTCTGGGCTCCCAGGTGTGTAAAGTTTACACAGTCCAACAGTGTGTCACTGAATAGCCCAGTCAAGTTGTCTCCATTTGACCTACCTGCTCATTTTTTTCTGGCTCTGTGATGTGCATCCCCCTGGTGCACTGCCAAAAGACAACATTCCTTCTTACAGTAATCATCCACTAATACTTTGAGAGAGACTTAAAAGTCTGGTTTTTAAAGGGTGTGGAGGAAGGAAATCAGAATTACACTTTACCCTACAATGACAGGGTTAATCCTCCATGAAAAATGGAACCATACCTCAACCTCAAACTTAAAGACAAACAATGCAAACAAACAAAAAACAGAAACCAACCTATGTCTGTTCAGCACTTGCATGCTTTTTCTATACGGCTCTCATCATCCTGAAAAGGAAATGAGTCCTGAGGTTGAACTATATAGACTCTGATCCTGAAAAAAACAGATGAGCAGCCTATTCCGAAGTCAACCATTCCTCAAGGCAGGATCACTGCCCATACCAATGGTGCGTCACTGTCATCTTACTCCCTTAACCATATCCAAGAAAATGTTGTATAATGCCAACAGATGCCTTGGAATCTTATCATCTCAGATCCAGGGGCAAAACTATTCAAGTGTTCAAAAAATACTCATTAACAGAGGAGTGCCTATTTTCCTTCATGACCCTCACATTTGGAAAAGTGAATTAAGAGAACATGGTGTTAGTACTAATCATGGGCTTTCCTGGGAAAGCTGGATGAAAAATTTTCTTTCAGGTAAGAGTTGAAAAGTTGTAAGTTATATACTGGTAACCTTTGATATAGTTCTCGATAATGAAGAGCCAAGTCCTGAAATTCCCTCTAAAGAGTCTTTCAAAAATATCTTCCAATTGCATTAATTTGTCTAGAATTTGGAAATTACGTGCTCTAAGAGTAGAAGTAATGACAGTTTATGAGAAATCTATAGCTAAAATGTACTTAATAGTGAAAGACTGAATGGTTTTCCCCTAGGATGGGAACAAAACAAGTATGTCTGTTCTTACTACTCATATTCAAAGTTGGAAGACTTACGATCTGATTTTCAGATTTACTATAAAGAATATACACATTAATCAAAGCAGTATAATATTGGCCTAAAGAGATATTGGTCAATGGAATAAGAGTCCAGAAATAGAGGCATCCTAAAAGTCATATGATTTTTGGTAAAGGTGCTAAGGTAATTTAGTGAGGGAATAAACATTTTTTTTTTAAAGATTTTATTTAGTTATTTGACAGATAGATCACAAGTAGGCAGAGAGGCAGGCAGAGAGAGGAAGGGAAGCAGGCTCCCTGCTGAGCAGAGAGCCGGATGCGGGGCTCGATCCCAGGATCATGACCTGAGCCGAAGGCAGAGGCTTTGTAACCCACTGAGCCACCAAGGCGCCCCAGGAATAAACTTTTTTAACAAAAAAAGACCTAGAGGATAATAATGCTAAATGAAGTAAGTCAGATGGAGAAAGACAAAACTGTATGATTTCACCCATACAGAATTTCATTCATATGGAATTCAAGAAACAAAACAAAGGAACCAGACTTTTAAAGACAGAAAACAAAGTTGTAGTTGCCAGAGGGGAGGTGGGTGGGGGGATGGGTGAAATACATAAAAGGGATTAAGAGTGCACTTATCTTGATGAGCACTGAGAAACAGAATTGTTGTATCATTATATCATACACCTGAAACTAATATAACACTGTATGTTAACTATACTTGCATAAAAATTTAAAAAATATAAATGCATTGACTGCTGTGCCTCAGATTAAAAAAAAAATTTACACCGAACCTTCATTCATAATGAAGTTCCATTCCCTACTAGAAACAATCCAAATATCTATTAATAACAGGTGAATAAATAAACAAATTGTGACAAGTGAACATTACCCAATAATAAAAAAGAACTATAGATATATGCAGCAAAATGAATTAAAAAAACATTATTATGCTAAGTGACATAAACCAGATACAAAAGCAAGCCACAAAATCTACAAGTCAGATGATTCAATTTACATGAAATTCTATAAAAGATGAAACTAAAAACCAGCAATTGTTGTGGATAATGAGGATGAGGGAGAAAAGAGGAAAAGGAAGAAGTGGTGGAAAAAAAAGAGGACCGACTAAAAAGGGGTGTGTAGAAAAATTTTGGCACGACAAAATGTTCTATATCTTGATTGTGACATTAGTTATGTGATTATACACATTTCTCAAAAGTCACCAAATTATCTACTTAAAATGTGTGAACTTTATCTTTACTGTATGTAATTTATATCATAAAAAAGCTGATTTTTAGCAGCATCTGGGTGGCTCAGGGGGTTAACCCTCTGCCTTCTGCTTGGGTCATCATCTCAGTGTCCTGGCATCAAGCCCCACATTGGGCTCTCTGCACAGCGGGGAGCCTGCTTCCCCCTCTCTCTCTGTCTGCCTCTGCCTACTTATCATCTCTCTCTCTGTTGAATAAATAAATAAAATCTATAATAAAAAAGGCTGATTTTTAAAAATTTCATGAATCTACATGTTCATTAAAGTGCCATGTTTGTTAAGTAATACCACATTACCTCAAACCCCTGTTGCATGACACAGGGTATGAACAAAAGTGATATCATACAATATTAGCTAACCTGGCTAAACCCATGGCTTCAGAAAGTTTAAACCAGACTTTAAAAATTAAAACACAGGCTTCATGTGATTTGGAAAAAGAGTATAATTTTAAATGTTTTACTAAGTAAAAACAGAGATTGGCCTTTTAGGTATACCAATGGTATCACCTAGTAAGAGTTCTGGAGAGATCAAAGAAAATTTCTTGTTAAACAAAAGCTGCAGAGCAGAGTTTTAAACAGGTAGCATTTCATTTGTCACCTGGGTAAGTGTTCCCTTGTTTGTCCGTCTCCCCTCATCATCCAGTCTCTAACTTCCAGAGGATAGGTCCATGCCTTGTGCATCACTGAATTTCCAACAAAATGCTTGGCATGTAAATGGATAGCTGAATGACAGAACTGCAGATGTTCTCATGCTAAATTTGGGTTCATTTGCAAAGTCCACATGTAAGTTAAACTACCTACAGAAAGGCCTGTGGTATGTGTCCATAAAACATCAGCACTTAAAGACTACAATGTTCTAAAGATAAATCAAGCAAAATGTATTTAGTGTTTCACCTTTAAGTGTACAACGTGTAATCATTTCAAAGCATCTTTATTCTAATTTTCCTTTACTAACCAATCCTACAAATTACTAGAGATTTTTTTCAAGGTAACAGCTGCTCTGAACAAAGGATTAAATAGTGTGAAATTTTATGTATACTTGCTGTCTTCTAATAAAATCCAATGATCAGGAATTCCGTGCCATGTTAAATGCATTATCGCAGGAAGTGCAGTATGTTTGAAAAAACTATCTTATCTAGTTCGGCCTGACACAAAAATTCTCTATGGCAAAATCAATGTAACCTACTTAAGGAACACAAGTTGATTTAGTATCTGGCAGAAACTAAAAGTGACTTAAAAAGGTACTGAAAAAAATAAAGGAAATCAAAATGTCACACCTTTTTTTGCAAATACTCTAGAAATGTTTTATCAACAGGATGACTGTGACTGGTAGCAGGGAAAAAAAGCACAGGCGACAGAGTTAGAAACAGAGTACCATGTTCTGGTTTTGTCACAAACTGTATCAGGTAAAGCTGTCAAATCATACAAATTATTTAACCTCCTCATCTGTAAAATATGGGGACTACTACTCTGAAGATCAAAGTAATCAAAAGTAAGGTAAAAATTCCTTTTAAAACTACAAAATGTCACGTATTTATGATATAATTATGATAATGCCAGCCTATCTAGTTGAAGGAAATACATGCTCACCTTCAATTTTTAAGAAAGAGGTAACATAGGTGACTCATGGTTCTTACTCTGATAATACTCTGTGTCCTTGCCCTACAAGTATGTGTCCACGTACACACATACACATACAACATCTGTGCTTCATCTGAGAGTGTCACAGTCTCCTTCTCATGACCTGCAGCCCAGGGTAAACACTGTAGCACTTTCTATACTCTTCTTTCTCTCGTCGATACCTATCGGTAGTACATGACCATCCAGATAACTATCTAAGACCCTGAGATGACAGGGTATCACGTTTACAAAACGCCTACAAATGCATTGTTTTATCTTAGCAGTATCTTCCCTTATCTAACAACACTTTTAAGATCTGGGACTCCTCAAAATCAGATGTAATTCAACTTCTGAATAGTCATCTATTATAATATCAAACTCTAATGATAGAACTCTCAATCATACCATATGGCTATATTTCTATCTGCATTTAGGTAGAAAAACCTCATTAATTAAGCTACATATACCATTCTGAAGACCTATTATTTTATTTTACATTTTGGCATCTCAGAGAATTGAAAGAACACCATTTGGAATTATTCTTACAATTACATAATTATTCCCATAACCAAACATTAAAAAATATATATATATTATTTTTTAATTACCAGAGGAAGCAAATCAATGACATCTTCATTTGTTTCTTTGAAGAAAATGTTCTCTTGTATAGCTATATTCTATGGGTAATCAAAACACAATCTTTACAGTTTTTGAAAACTTAAAATTTATATTTTTCAATGCTACATTAAATCTAACTACATATTACTGCTATGAAAGTTATATTTTACTCATATGTCAGACTTGGAAATATATTATATGGATTTTCATAAACACAGTTTATAGTTTGTGTTATGAGTCAACTGCTCCTGGCCTGTGGAAGGTTCAAAGTTATAAAGATACTTAAAAGATAACTACCATTATCATCTCACTCCTAGGCCACTGGGCCAAGCACAACAACTCAAATGGTCAGAGGCACACGTCATTTTTAAGACTACTTCCTCACAGAAAACTTGATCACCAGAACAAGAGTGGACAACACCACTTGTCAAACCAAGGACAAAAAACTGCAGGAATGGTTAAATGGGTGTTTCCAATGGATTAAGCTTTGTGTCAAGGGTCAGCCCCAGGAAAGCAGAGGAACACTATGCATACTGTACTGTCACTTCGAGAAAACTCATGGCATGAGGAAACAAGAAACCTGTTCTGATGCAGGCTGGGAAGAAACGCCAAACCCAGGCACTTCTAAAAAGACCTTGTCTTCTTTCACTGAGAAATTAGAAATAATTTCTATCACTGCAGTCTATTGATGGTTTTTAAAATCCAATATTTACTTACAGTCTTTTGAAAGTTTATGGAACAAAATTTGCATTTTTCATAGTCTTTTGAGTATTTAAGCAACAAAATGTGTATTCCAATGCCAACCTGAAATATGAATACGTATCACTATCGTACGATTTACACATACATATCATTTACACATCAGAGTTGGGAGGTACGCATAAACACAATTCTGTTACCTTTTTTTTTTAGTGGGTCAAATGCTTGCTTCCCTGACTTGCTGAAGGTTTAAATCTAGATGACAGTTCTCTCACATCATACATATCGCAGAGAATAAAACCATAATACTGGCTTACATCAAGAGCCAACAGTTTTCCAGGAGCTACGGAAGAATTCAAGAGAGTAGAAATATAGCATCTTGTGTGTCCTCAAAACATCTTATTGCCTACCTGAAAAGACAGGACTAACATCCATAGCACAGACAGTAACATCATAAAAAGATAACACGAACACAAATCACCACCACAACAGGTCTGGTTAAGGTTTGAGCTCTAGAAAATGGAATTCAACTGACCACTAACCAGCCTACCAGGCCCCTGAACAACATTTCATGGCCTTTCCCATCCCCTTGCAATTATTTATTTCAGTCTCCTCACCTGAAAATAATTTATAAATTAAAACACATTCACTTAGATCCTGTGTCTATGAAATGCTGCTTACAAGTTCCCCGAAAACTTATTGGTCAGAAATACAAGTCTAGTTCCAGAATACATAAGCCAAAAAAAAAAAAAAAAAAAAATCATTAAAGGAAACTTTATAAGTTACTTAACTTTCATTAGCTTTCCCTGTTGGTTTTTACTCCACAACTAAAATTCATGACAATGTCTCTTTAATTTCTGTAGGCACCAGGAAAAGCAAGTAATTTAGTAAATTACAAATAATCAGTTAAACATTCTCTCGTTAACTTAAAATTAATGTGGGCTCAGTTAATGTATATTTGGGATTAAAAAGATTTATCTGGCATTTATTTTAAATTCTACATGACATTTGACATTTCTTAAAAACTATGCCCTGATTTGGTTTCCTTAAATTTCCTTAAGCTCACATTTGAAAAAGCCTGGGTTTATTTGAACTAAAACTTCCTTAAATATGTTAATTTTCTGAATCTCCTTCTATAATTACCAGTAACATGAGTTTCTCAACAGAAATTTCAAAAATGGCACCTCGGCAGCTGACCTTTGTTTCAGTGCGACACTAAACTATGCAAAAAATTAACTTTCCCACTATATTTAGATGGGTTTAGTTAAGTATAGAATTCTATTTTCTTTGGAAAAAAAAAGCCTAAGACATTTCTGATTGCTGTGATAAAATATATGCACCACACAAAATTCCACTCTATTTTTTGGCTCACATATGCCACTAACTTTACTGCTAAGGTTTTTCATAACACTGCTATTACATCACTCCAAGATCAGACCAATAAACTATTAATATTTTTCTGTCATGGGCTCGGAAATAGAAAATAAAGGTACTAACCACTTAAGGGGGAAAAACCAGTTTATTATTTTTTAAATCCTATTTTTGGAAGCTATAAGAAAAGTCCTTACTTCAAACATCTTTAAAATAATTACGGTTTCAGGGCGCCTGGGTGGCTCATTGGGTTAAAGCCTCTGCCTTCGGCTCAGGTCATGATCCCAGCGTCCTGGGATCGAGCCCCAAGTTGGGTTCTCTCCTCAGAGCGGGGAGCCTGCTTCCTCCTCTCTCTCTGCCTGCCTCTCTGCCTACTTGTGATCTCTCTGTCAAATAAATTAAAAAAAAAAAAATCTTAAAATAATTATGGTTTCATAAAATTTAAGTTGGTTTCCAAGTTAGCTATATCTGAAATTTCTAGTCCAATTTATTTCCCTTTTGTCTCTCATTTACTTATTTAAATCGAGTTGAACTTAGGCATCAAACAAAACAAACTATAAAGTTATTCCCACCCTTACCAGAGTGCTCTCTTATAAGGTCTCAGAACACCCTACATCTTGGTAGTACTTATCAAAACTGGGACACCTGGGTAGCTCAGTGGGTTGGGCCTCTGCCTTTGGCTCAGGTCATGGTCTCAGGGTCGTGGGATTGAGCCCTTCGTCGGGCTCTCTGCTCAGCGGGGACCCTGCTTCCCCCTCTCTCTCTGCCTGCCTCTCTGCCTACTTGTGATCTCTCTCTGTCAAATAAATAAATAGAATCCTTAAAAAAATACTTATCAAAATTGAACAATTAGATACTCTGTTATTTCATATCTGCCTTTCCAGCCAACAGGTTAATGCTTCAGGAGAGCAGGAACCACAATGCCTGTTGAACTCACACTACCGCCAGGGCCTTCTGCATAGGGTACATATTAGTTGTCAAAAGAATGGAAAAATAAGACATTTAAAAGAGTATTAGCCTTAAAAGGAAGCATGTCTAAAATAATAAAATGCTATGTAATAATGATCCACTTATTTGGAAAATTCATCCATCTACATAACAGAATCAGAACTGGCAATAAAAGAGGTGTTTAGTGAATTAATACTCAAATAAATTACACTAATCCTGCTACAAAGAAATGGGCATAGTAAATTAAGAAAGCTCTATTTGAGGAAATACATTTTATATAAATTTTTGGTATTTTTTTTTCTTTCGCCTTTTTTTTTTTAAGATTTTATTTATTTGACAGAGTAAGGGAGCACAAGCATGGGGAGCAGTAGAAGGAGAGGGAGAAGCAGGATCCTAGCCAAGCAGGGAGCCCGATGTGGGGCTTGACTGCAGGACCCTGAGATCACGACCTGAGCCAAAGGTAGGTGCTTAACCATCTAAGCCACCCATGTGTCCCAATTTTTGTATTTTCTAATTCTTCTAAAGCATAATTATAATCATACATTATCATCCACTGGGAGATAAGTCTAAACAATAACTAACCTAGTACATCTAAAATAAATTTGCTAGGCACTAGTAAATTACAAGATATGGTTGTTGCCCTCAAGAAACTTATAGTTTGGGGATCTAGAAAATACAGATAAAAAGGGGATTACATAAAGTAGGATGTACTAAGTTCCAGTGAAGTGATACAGACGTTCTGCAGTGCTGGTCAGTACAAGCAGAAGAGCAAGCAGGACCCAGACTAAATATTAGTATGATAATGGAGACAATGGGCGACAATGAGGAGCATAGTTTGGTTAGACTTAAGGATCTGTGAAATGACACTGGAAAATAATCTAAGGGTCTATAATATAAGGACAGCCATTTCATGTGCCTACTGGGGCAGGCAAGAAAGAAGGGAAGCCTGTAGGATGAAAATGCCAACAGCGACTTGGTCTCAGTGCTGGGGGCAAGACAGACGATCTCTTCTGGGGTCGACGGTGGCCTGCACAGTACAAACCCCATATAAAAGGGGAAGCTGTTATGTTGCCCGCGAAGAATCATTGCCACGCCTTCCGGTTTTTCAAAAGGCGGCACAGGGTTCAAAAAAACTTCTTTAATTAAAAAATTTCAGCTTTTAAATGTTGGTAAAAGAATGTTCTAATACTATGTTAGAAACCCAAACATGTCTGCATCCAGTCTTCCCAGGGGGCCGCAGGGCGCAGCTCTGGTTTGGCAGGTTGAGTTCCATGCTTAAGAGCTCTGGACTTCATCCTGTAGTCACTGACTTAAAAGACTTAACATTTATTTCAAAATTTGCTTAGTTTTATACCTCTGCACACTCCAGTATTTACCATGTAAAACACCTAGGGCTGCCAAATTATTTCACATTGGCCTTGTGTCAGAATTTCTCTGTTACAAGCCAATTACGCTCATTTAACTAACTGTGGAGTGACTTATAAGTTTCAGCTGAAAAAACATTCAAAATGATACTAATAAAGCAGTGTTGACAGCACAATACCTAAGAGAATGCTGACATTATGTGTATACCACAGCCCAATGGAAACGCATATTGCCCCTGGAGCTCCACTTCTCAAAAAACAAGCACCATAATCCACTGCAAAATAAAAGCCCTTGTTCTTTCCAGCATTTTCCCATAATTAGCAACTTTCTAAAGACTATCGCTATACTTTTCTTTTATTACCAAACAACACTCAAACACATGTAACAAAGTTTTAATTCTACCATACACTGTAAGCCTTTAACTACCCAAAAACAATATTTTAAGCATTAAAGGCCTATGTGTTAACATTTTAATAAGCTCAGGGAAAGAAAAGATAATTAGTATCAGAGACTTGCAGATTCATTTTGATGATAGTATTACAGAAAGTTAGCATGATAATTGAAAGGTAATTCCCAGAAGAGAAAATTCTTGGTGCATAATTATGATATACAATACAGAACTATGAAAATTGCATAATCACATGCTTTGAAATAATATTCACAACGAAGATACCAGCAACGTATAAAAGAAATATTAAACGAGCAATGTTTCTATTACTTGATTTGTTCTGGCTCTTGGGAACCCCTAACCCGAACCATCCATTCCGTGAACGAAGGTTTCCAGGTCCATGGGGCACTAGGATATGTGTCTGGTCAAGTGGAATCCTATCATGATTGCTGAAAAAGAAGCCAACTCAAAGCACAGGTCTCCCTGGGGCTCTGTTGTATCCTTTTCAAAGAAAGGATCAACGAACGAGTTGAAGTAAAGAACACGTCTTTACTAGAAAGAGAACAAAACAAAGTCTCAACACAAGCGACTGTGCTTCCAGGATGTAGTTCTTACCAAAGGGATGCAATTTAGAATAAAGAAAATGCATTAGAACTGTTTTTTCTATTTCTAAAGAAACTGACTACAGTCTAAACACTAGGAGCTCTACCAATAATAACTTGAAGGAGACTCAAAGGTTCCCCCCATTCCTGTCAGAACCTGTTGAAGACCTTCATGGCCTCTAGTATTCTGAAGTCCCACCCCACAGTCTATCAGACATATTAAAGAGTACTCACATTCAATATTGGATATTTATAAGAAATATCACTGAACTGAAAATAAGAATTCTCTTTCAAAAGTGTTTTATTCCCTCTTGAACCCACTCCAGTAGGGTTTTTTCCCCACCCCTCCACCAACACAGCTCTGATCAAGGTCCCAGTGACTTCTCTTGCTAAATCTAATGAGCAACTCAGTCCTCATCTTACTTGACCTCTCACACCTCTCAACCTATGACACCACTGATTCATTCTCTCTTCCTTCAGACACTTTTTTTACTTGACTTCAAGGATATTCTTCCAATTTCCTCCCTATCATTCTGGCTGTTCCTCCTCAGTCTCCTTTACTCCTTTACTGGTTGCTTCTTACCAACTCAATCTCTACAGGCTGAAACACCTCAGGCTCAGCCCAAGCGCCTCATCACAGAAAAACAACTCACAGTTCATTCTTCCCACCTTGTGGGTCAACAGAAATAGCAGCATCTTCTAATAATAACACTTACTTAGAGAATGGAGACACTTAGGTCCACTATGTTGGAAATATGTGCAGCATTCTTATGTTGTAAGATAATTTCTTAGGAGATTTCTTCTCTTCTTCAACAAACTGTAAATACTGGTATAACCCAAGGCTTGGTCCATGGATTGCTTTCTCTGTCTACAAACATTCCTTAAAGGAGCTCATCCAAATTCTGTTGGCATCTTCCAAATTTGAATCTCCAGCCTGGATGTCTTTAACTCCAGATTCCTATATCCAACAACCTACTCAACCTCTCCACTTGGAAGTCAAACATTACACATTTAAAGCAGCTCGTAGTTGTCTCCTCCATCAGATCCCCATCCTGGTTCATAGCAGCTCAACAATTATGCAAAAATCTTAAGGTTATCCTTATTCCAATCTCTCTCACACTCCTCTAACAGTTGGCCAGGCAATCTCAGTAGTTTGATCTACAAAATAAACTCTGGTCATTTCTCACCACTTCCTCTCCTGCTATTGACATTTCTCAGTTTGGATCATTATCAGCAGCTGCTAACTTGTATCCTGGCTTCTGCCCTTGACCACCCTACTCCATTTTTGTCTCAACATAGCAGCCAATTATTCTATCAAAATGCAAATCAAATCCCCTTGCTCCCCTACTCAAAGGTCTTCAATGATTCCCCATTTCACTCAGTAAATGCTGAAGTTCTTAAAATGGGCCACCAGTCAGACGCTATAGGATTGCCACCTAAACCTCTCTGACCTCATCTACTACTATTCTGTGACCTCACTGTTCCTGAAACACACCAAGCACACTTCTGCCTGAGGCCTTTGTTAATTTCTGATGGAATGTTCTTTCCCCCAAGTATCTCTGTATGGCCAGCTTCCTCCTTCAAGTCTTCTTCTCAGTGAGTCCTACCTTGACCATACTATTTTAAATTGCCAAGGGCCCCAGTACCCACCTCCAGCACTACCAACGTCCATTATCCTGTTCTAGTTTTCTTTTTCCAACTACAGTTAGTATTTTCTAAAATACTATAAATTTGCTTTGTTGTGTTTATTGTTTGTCTTCTAATAGGATATAAGCTCCATGAAGGCAGGCCTTTTGTCTTTATTTTGTTCACTGACATATCTCTAGGGTCTAGAACAGTGCCTGGCACACAGTAGGCACACATTATATTAAATGAATAAAGTTAGATAAACATTTAATAATTTCAATTTCATAGTTTTCTCTTAATATTTGAGCCTTTTACTAGATCCTAACCTTCTTATTGTTTGTTGTTGTGCCTGAAGAAGAGAAAGATCCCAGCCGGACCTCAGGGCCCAACACAAATTCAGAAGCCCTAGCGAAGGAAGGGACATCCTCCCTTTGGCCATTAGTGATTCTCCCTAAAACTAGGACTCCATTTAGCACTTATCTGGAAACATCTAATTCCTTTCCACATACATGTATTTTGTTTTCCCACCTAGACAAGACGCACTTTGGCAGGACTTGCACAAAGTATTCAACATGGTCCTGGATATCTCATAGAGGTATAAAATCCATTTTTCGATGGTCTTAGTAAACTGAATGCTTTATTTATTTATTTTTTTAAAGATTTTATTTATTTATTTGACGGACAGAGATCACAAGTAGGCAGAAAGTCAGGCGGGGGTGGGGGGGGAAGCAGGCTCCCCACAGAGCAGAGAGCCCAATGTGAGACTTGATCCCAGGACCCTGAGATCACGACCCACTGAGCCACCCCAGCACCCAGTAAACTGAATGCTTTAAAAAAATGCCTGCTGAGTTCAAGATACTACACAATGAAAAAATAAAGATACTATACAACGTGTAACAGGGCATGGGGTTACACAGAGTAGGTCCTGTTTTTAATGGACACAGTAGAATGATACATCATGGTTATTCTGGAAGAGCCTGTGCCTATTTTCACTGGACTTATAATTACGCTGTTTAGATGTAAATGTGTCTTTCTAATGTGCTTAAGTTTGTTTTTTTTAAATAGTCCTTTTGAAACTTTCAGACTTTCAGACTATTAATTTCCATTGAATGAATGGTTTAAAATCATAAGCTTTGGGCCTCATGAGAGAAAATTATAAAGGGGTCTGGCCCACATTATGTAAATGGTGCCAATGGTGGGGGGGTGGGGATGAGAGAAATAAACAATTGCTTTATACCAATAATCGTGGTTTTCTCTAAAAGTACATAAAACCTGTGTAGAGCAAAAGACATCAGCCATTTGGTACTCTTTACATTTAAAAATACTTTGCACAAACTTAATTATCATAAAAGAGAACATTTTAATCTGCAGATTTATCTTTTGGCATCTGGAAAGAAATAATTATCTAGGGGCACCTGGGTGGCTCAGTGGGTTAAAGCCTCTGCCTTCGGCTCAGGTCATGATCCCAGGGTCCTGGGATGGAGCCCCACATCAGGGAGCCTGCTTCCTCCTCTATCTCTCTGCCTGCCTCTCTGCCTACTTGTGATCTCTATCTGTCAAATAAATAAATAAAATCTTTAAAAAAAAAGAAATAAGTATCTAGCAAGCAGAAGCTGAGAGACTGAGTGAGACTACTGGAAATTAGACAAGAATTAGGAAGGATCAATCAATTAGTGATCAATGAACAGGCTAGCAGCTACTCTTAGTGCAGCAACATAGACTGCCCAATATCTGTAACTGAGAAATACTAGGTTTTGTTGCCTGCTGAATGTTATCAAAAACAAAACATAATAAAATCTCAAGTTGATTGTAAATTAAAGGTTCAGGCACTTCCAAGAATACTAAAAATCCTACAGCATCATTTCTTTTGTCCTCAGTAATAAGAGCTAACATTACTTGGCAATTTAGTGTGTCAGACCATGCCATTGCTTTATGTGTACTATTTCATTTAATAATCAAAACAACACGGTGGTATAGTTACTATCATTATCTTTGTTTTACAGATAAGGAAAAAGAGGTTCAGAGAAATAAGGAACTTCCTCGAGGTTACACACTGGAAGACAGTAGAGCCTGGATCTCCACCCTAGATGACTGATTTCAAAGACCTCATTCTTACCATTGTACTTTCCTGCTTCTCTTCCATGCTGCCTCCAAAACACACTACTCTTTCTGCAGTAATTTCAGCAAGCAACTTGTCAGAGTTGCGATCCTGTGGTAAGCACATTTTTTATTTCCTAAGATTATACATGCTAAGCTTTTGCTCTTCTAAGCAGTATCTCATCTGAGCAAAATGTATATACTATCCATTTGTAAAACTTCTGTTATTCTATTTTTCACCTTCCTAATGAGCCTAAGTCAAAATTCTAAGCCTGTTCTTAAACCACAAATTTAAAAAAAAAAGAATGCCCTTTTTCTCTTCAGGGAAACACGAAAGAAAGATGTGTATATCTCTCATTTGTTTCCTTTTGTAAGCACTTTGTTTTATCTATTACGTTTCTCATAATCCTATGTTTTACAGTAAATGCTTCCTGGATACTGCAGTAGATTTCAGCAACTGAATTTCACTGTTGTTGTAGGTAGAGACAAGATGTTTCCGGGGATGTTTACAAAAAGATAACTTGAAGGAGGCGGAAGGGTTTCCAGGGGAGGAGAAAAGTGTGTAAAAGGTGGGGATATAATGGCAGGAAGAGGCAAACAAAAAACAAAAAACAAAAAAAAGAATTTGTTACACTATCTTCTTAAGAGTGAACTATTCTGAAAATTTTTAGAAAGCAGTCCTTTGAAATTAGGGTCCAGCCCAGATCATTTATGGATCATTGTTATGAAACACTGAATCAGGAGGGACCTTGAGATGTCACCTACCCATCATTCAATACCCAACATCTCACTGGAAAGGCCTAGAACACAGGGAGAAGGAAAAAAGGGAGAAAGAGACGTTCCAAGAGACTTCTGTATGGGAGCAGAAGTAGAACAGCCTTGAGGTTAAATTCTGCCTCACTGTGCTATTCCTCTGTTTACTCTGGGTAGGTCTG
Source organism: Lontra canadensis (assembly GCF_010015895.1). Taxonomy (NCBI): domain Eukaryota; kingdom Metazoa; phylum Chordata; class Mammalia; order Carnivora; family Mustelidae; genus Lontra; species Lontra canadensis. The sequence goes on from NW_022631036.1 coordinate 1,265,271, forward strand.
AGTCTATCTCAACAGAGCCACAGGAGACCTTGGTGTCAATCAGGAAAGGGCACCCCATCCTTATGCCAGTGGATTCTCTGCTTGGGCTGCAGAGTTGGGGGCTAGGTTTTAGCCCTTAGCAACAATGTAGGCTAGACTGGGCCTCAGTCCCTCCACTTCTAAAAAATGGTAAGGCTGGCTGCCACCTAAGGTCTCCTCCCTCTTTTCAGTCCTCCGTTAAAATCTGGCAATATCCAGCTACATTCCCGTGTCCCTGAAACACTAGGATTCTGTGGACTGAGTTGAGACTTCCGTGTTTTTGTAATGCTGCATTTTTTTTCTCTCACATTTCTGAAGTACTTTTCTCTTTTCATCTTAAGACTACACTCTCCTTTCAACTCCAAGTGCTCAAATTTTCTTGAGCAATGAAAAGGTCATACCCCACATACCAGCCCCAAACTCCCCAAATGTCCACCAACAGAATGGATAAATAAACTGGGTACATTCATCCACAGAAATAAAAGAAAAAAGCACTGCTATCTGCATCAATTTAGACATGACAATATGTTGAGCTGAAGAGGACACAAAAGAGAACTTACATTTGATTGCACTTAAATGCAGTCTGAGAACAGGTTAAAACTAACCTACGGCTAAAACTAACCTACGGCAATGAACGTCAGAATAGCGGTTATCCCCAGGGCAGGGATTACGAATGTAAGGAGAGGCTTGGTTGGGGGGAGGTTGGAGGTGGGGAATGAGGTAATGATCTGTTTTTCTGATTTGGATGCTGACTGCCTGGATATAATCACTTCATGGTACACACTTCTGATCTGTGCATTTTTCTGGTTGTATGTAATTATTCAGAAACAAGTTCAAAGAAATAAAGCCTCAGGGACACCACTCCCCAAGCCATCTACTAAAACTGAACAGTACAAGTGTTGCTACTTGTGGGGAGAAAAATAACTACTCATTTAATGTAAACCACACAAAGAACTACCTAATTTCCTAGAATCTTCATCCAGAACTCAAGTGATTTTTATAATGATTTCCTCCTTCATAAGAAACTGTGGCTACAAGTTAGTATAAAATAATTGCTTTTCTGGGTTCATATACCTGAAAAACATTACTGCTCAATGCTTTATAACAAATATGTATAAAGGCAGGGTTATTAGAAAACCTCTAAAAATATTCCTGGATAATCAATTAGGAATGCTGAAGGTTCTAAATAGTTATTTTTGGTCAGAGTTATCCCAGTTGTCACATTAATGAAATACACTGGATAATGCCCAAATCGCTACTTAGTTTTCTTCCCATACAGGTTAAACTGTTAGGTAAGGCCACACAGGTGGGGACAGGCATTCAAGAAAACATTATGCTCAGGCAGCCCCAAGGAAGCTCCCAGTAAACACTGCCTTCTCCTCTGGCCTGTAACTGGTTCATGTGAATTTGGTGCAGCACTCCATTTTTCTCCTCCTGAGAAAATTCTTCCTGTCAGATCAGTGATTTCTTTCCCCTTCCCAGTATTCTAGAATCTCTTCTCGATCAGTATGGTACACTACATGATTGTGGCATTACATACAGATAAAAAGTGGTGTGATACAAACGTGCATCAGAGGTAATTACACCACCAAATCATATCAGATAACCTGGAAGCACAGGTAGCTTATTTTCACTCAAAATTTTAGGATCACTATGGCCATTACTACTGTAGAACCCCTCGGGTCCCACAGCATGGCAGGCAGACTCTAGGGCTCACAAACGTTTGGGATAATAATTAGATATTTGCAGAATCCTTACAGTTTAGACAGAAAATGTTCCCAGTCTTTGAAATGAGAAGTGCTATGGGCTGGGGGGGGGGGGGGGGGCAGAACACGATGATAAGCATCCAGTCCCCAAACATTATTTAACACCAAAGCAGCAGTTTGACACAAATGCAGGCAAGCTTTCCAAGATAAATACCACTCAACAGCACCTAGGTCATGTTGTCTATATGACTGTGCTGGGGACCTTAATACTAATCCTTTTTCTCCTCAGCTAAAAAGCTCTTACTTTTCAATTTCCACTTTTAAATAGAAAATTTCCCCTACTTCAGCGTTGTTTTAAATATTCATCCTCCCAAGTTCAGATTTCCCTTGCAACTCGATGCTCGGTACTCCACTTCCTCCTTCCTGTCAAATTATTCCTTTGACTTGTTGCTACTTAAATTTATAGGCCCACAAAGCCTTCTTTTCCAGATAACATGCAATTCTGAAAGTCTTTTCCACTATCCCCCATGTCAAAGTTTAACTATAAAGGTCAACAAGTACCATTTTTCCTGTCTGGGTTTAGGAAAGATACATTTTTTTAAAAAGATTTTATTTACCTATCTGAGAGAGACAGAGATAGCAAACGCGGGGTTAGGTGGAGAGGGAGAAAAAGAAGCAGACTCCCCACTGAGCAGGGAGCCCCAGGATGTGACCAACTGAGTCACCCAGGTGCCCCTAGGAGAGATACATTTTAACTAAAATTTCACCACTCATAAAATTTCATCTTTGTATCTTTTCTATTCCCCCCACCTACACTCAATTGTTTAATATACAATCACAATGTAATTAAACTCCCAAATGTATAATTATATAATCAAAGACTCCTTAAAAGGACATAATTTTAAGTGTGCAACACACACCCTTTATAACTTTAGTACTGGAACAACAGATTTTTTTTAAACTACTGGAGATTTCTTAGAGGTTGTGTTTGCTGTTTCTTAATGGTGAGGGAGCAGGGTAGAAGAATCATCATGTAAGGACTAACTGCTTTATAGAAAACCAGAAACTGTGTTACAACAGGATTCTACTGAAGACTGCAAACACACAAAACTCTTTATTTTCTTTAAAACAACGTTGGAATTTCCTAAATGAAAGCCAAATATTCTATGCTTTGCCCATAAGAATACACAATGCTAAATACTTCTGGCTTTCCTACAGAGACTTCATTTACCAAACCAGGGTATTTATAAGGTTTGTATTAACATGGAATAGGAAAAACCCATCTCTGCATTAAAAACAGATAACTTTCTGTCCTTTAGAACACTTAAAACAGTATTAAAAGGACTTTAAAGAAGGTCCCTGAAATCTAGTTCTGAACTCAGAAAACCACCTAAGGGATAATTTGTGAATGCCATCTGGGATCCAGGCAGTTTCATCAACAAAAGGGAAAACTTGTTGAGATCATCCGAATCTAAAATTCACATACATTTTTACATCTGGACTGAATTAATCTTTTCTTAGTACTGGCTTTCATGTAATAAAATAATTGTTTGCAGGTTTTTTTTTTTTTAAACCCTCAGTCTCAAAATCAGAATGTGCAGCATCCAAGCTGAAAACTACAAAGAATTCCTTTATCAAAAAAGTTGAGAGATGGGACTCATTTACACTAAACTCTGAACTTGACAATTCAGTCAAAAACAATTGTTTGAAAACTTTCATTTCAAGCATCTGCCACAAAAAGGCTACACAAGTCTATTACGTCATAAGTTCTGAAAGCCAAAGGCTTTATAACTGTAGTTAAAAGTGGAAACAAAGTCCAGAAACTAGAAAAGCTCTACACCCCCCGCTTCCCTGGATTCAGCTAGCCCAATTGAATGAGTTTTTACAGGACGGGTTGCCAGAAATGATTACCTAGCACATGGACTCTGCTTTCAACCACAGTGTCTCCATCCTAGCCCCTATTGTTTTCCTGGAGAGCCAGGAGCATCTTAAACCAGCAAGTTCAAATTACGTACTTGAAGCTGGTAGCTTACCGAGGTTGTCCCCCCAAAAAGGGAATGGAAATAAAGAAAGATTTCCTTTCCCTTAAGATGTTTTGAGTTCTGAAAGAACTGCTGATTACTGTGGTTCATCAGTGTCAGATCTCGGGTATTTTTACAAGCAATTCAAAAGGGAGAAAATTAGTTCATATTACAGTCAGTCTGCTTTCTGCTTTCTAGAGAAGACATTCTGCAGATAACTTACTTGATAGGAGATATCCCCTGGGGGACCCTTCTCATCTAATGATCCCAAAGGTCCATTTTAATATGAAAATATAAATCCAATATGTTTACAAACATACTGAAAGAGCATTTAAATGTCAGCTGTCTCATACTGTGGAGTAATTTCATTTTTAACATAATACTTTTATTTCTCAAAACCACACCCAAGGAAAATGATTAAATGCTACAAGTTTTATACTACAAAGGACAACAGCAAAAGCATCTGTTTTCCTGCCTCTCTCCTCTGGTCTTCTCCCCTCCCCCACTCTCTATGGAGCAGGCTGTTGCTAAGTCTTGGTGGTTGTTAAAATTAGTTTCTACAATACTCTCATAATGCTGTAAATTCTGAAAAACTTCTTATCCTTTAACATTGCTGAGCCTGAATTTATGCGCTGCTCTAAGAAGAAAAAAATCCAAAAGTCAAAAGCCTTTTTAATGACAGATGTATTACGGAAAATTTTCCCCACAAAGTTTTGATGCTGTGAAATATCAACTCCCTGAAATCACAGAAAGGAAATGACTTACATTCTTGGAAAATGAAGCCACTAGCAGCTTTCTCCAACAGTATTTTCTAATCCCTAAACTACACCCTGTGGCAAAAGGGAGTATTTCGTGCAAAAGCTAAATTTAAATAGATGCTTATAAAACCAATAAACAAACATTGTGGGATCTCAGAGAAAAAGGGACAGAATCAAATACTTTTTCTGCACACTCAAAAAAAAAAAAAAAAAAGGCCTGGAGAGCACAGGCTTGAAGTCAAAAGCAACCTGAGAACGCTTGCTGAAGTTTTCCTTCCCCGCTGTGGGCAATGCAAAGCTCCTGAGGGAAATATTGGCAACACAGATTTTGCCAAAAAATAAAAACGAAAAGGGTGTAAAAGAGCTAATATTTCTTTGGCCACTAACTACACAACTGCGCGGTCTGAAAATCTGCCAGCTTTCAATTCAACTTTAAAATACGCTTGTTTTGACAGCTTTCCATTTATTCGTGCCCTTAAAGAAAACGCCCTCCCCATTAGGTTATGCTGTCCCGGGACTCGAGGTGCTGTTAAAAGCCCGGTGGATCTCACAAGGGTGGCCCCCAGCGGTCCATACCTGACAGTTCCCGGCCCTTCTCGAGCACAGGATGGTGATCTCCTCTGCCCGGGGCCCGGCCTTCACGCCGCAAGCACCTCCAGGAACCCAAATTCTGCAGGCCGCGCCCCCCACTCGCATCCCACCGAGGCCCCCTTCTGGCGCCGCCGAGCCCCAGCTCAATCTCCGGCTCCCCCACCAGACACTTCAGGGACCGTGGGGCAGACGCCGCGCTCGGGTCTCTGCCCGCAGCCCGGCTGCCCGGCCCCGGCGCGCATACAACAGGCGGCACGGCACCCAGGAACCCAGGGTTTAGGGGCTGGCCCCGTCAAAGGCGCGACCGATGGGGCGCAACCGACAGGCGCCCCCAGAACAGGGCGCGGGAGACCACCGGGGAACCGAGCGCGGCACCGTGAGCCCGCGGCGCAGCCCGCAGCCCCGGTCGGCCTCCCGCCCTCGCTGCACGGGCGGCCCCGGAGCTTCGCGCCTCCCCCGCTGCCTGGCTCGGCTGCCCCGGGGCCCTGTCCTCCCGCCCCGGTGTGGGCGATCTCTGCCGATGGAGCGGCGACCTTCCAGCCCGGTGCCCGACGCCCAGAGCCGAGGAAGCAAGAAGAAGGCGAAGAAAGACGCAGAGAAGGGGACACTGCTTTGGCTGGGGCGCTCCACTCGCAGAAACCCTCCCAAAGTCCCGTCCAGCCGCCGCCGCCGCCCGGCCGGCAGGGGGCACAGTGGGCAGCCGGGGCGCGGTGGCCGGGCTAGGGGGCCCCTGGGGGGCCCCCAGACGCCGAGTTCCCGCTCGTACCTCGCAGAAAGCCCGGAGCACCCGGCGTCGGACTCTCGTCAGCACCCCAGCCCCTCCTGCTTACACCGCGCCAGCCCGGCTCCTCTCAGCCCCTCTGCCCTGGCAGCTAGACGAGCGCTCCGAGTCCGCCCCGCCCCCCGCCCACGCCTCCCGCCCCGCCCCCAGAGGCTCCGCCCACATGCCCGCCCCGAGGTGGCGGGGGTGGCCGCGGAGCCGAGCGACCCGAGAGCCTAGCTTGCGGCCGCACGTGGAGCGCCTGCCGGCCCCGCCCCGGACCCAACCAACCGTCCCGCGGAGGGGTGCCGCCACTCGGGGGTGGGAGAGAGCGGAAGGCACCACCCCTCCCGGGTCCTGAGAAAGGAGGAGAGTGGCAGAAGGGCGCTGTGTGTGGACCACTGCGATCTAGGCCTTTCCCCACGCGACGGAGGGGACGCGGTCAGTTTCCCCCTTCTGGCCGAATGGCCCTCTCCGACGCTCGGCCCCCGCTCCCCTGGAACGCTCCCTCCCGAGCCCAGTCAGGCTCGGCGGGGGTGGCTGTTTGGCCTGGGCATCGTCTTACTAATTCGGAACGACGGAGTGGAGGCCACTCAAAGAGGAGGCGATTCCAGCGGAGGAGGCTTCGTGACTCCTAGCTTCTCCCCCGTACTCCTGTCCCGCACCCACCGGCTCACCCACCACTCGGGACGCCGCGCCCTCGTGGGTTTTTATACTGGATGGAGGGGGCGCCGCCAGGAAGCCAAGCCTCCCCCGCTAACTCTTGTCTCTGCAATTGTAAAGGTAGACACAGCCTCTATTTGCTGTGGTTGTAGCGAATGTGACCCCTCAGAAATTGTTTTTGTCCGCCCCCGAAGGTGGCTGGAGGGCTTGGCGGGAGGTGCCAAGGGCCGCTGGAAGTTGTTTTTATGGCACTAAGAATCGAATCAGGAGATTGAGGTTTGTCTCCTTTAGTTGCTGGGTCTGGGGAAGAGCGACGCCTCTTTGGTCAGCCTGTGCCCGCTAGGACCTGCTCCTGGGAACTGGAGACACTGGTGGGGACCCAGCCTCCCCTGGACCCCAGGCCCTGGACGCACTGTGGTCCCACCCACCTGGTGGCTTCTGCCCTCTGAGGCCTTATGCTGACTGCTGACCCTGTGACCCCTGGCCCCACAGGGCCCCTCACTAAAGGAGGAATAGGGTGTATGTTTCCGGGTATGACAAATGGGTGAGGAGACAAAAACAGGAGGACCTGAGAAAGGACATTACCCAAAATCAGATTTATGCTTGCAGAAGCCAATTTAAGGGCTCTGCTCTTTTAATCCAAACGTCAGTATGTTAGGCTGGCTGTGACTGCTTGACAGTGCGCCTGTTTGTGTGCCTCCTTTACTTGGCAGAAGAAATTCAGTTTTGTGTTCATTAGGGCTGAAGCTAACTTGGAATAGTTGCCTCATTCACAGTTTTTACAATTTGGGAACCATGACACTGGAACTGAGTATTAGAAGCTGTGATCTTTTTTCACAATTGATAATACATTCAGAGTTTATTTCTGATAAAGCAAAGCAGCAGTGTCTAAGGATATTGCACTTAAAATTTAAAGTCATGACTTCGTTATGGAAAAGAGAAGAAGAGCTACATTTCAATGACTGCCTTCTAAATTACTTGTATTTAATAATAGACTAAAATTTAAAAATGGTTTATGGTAGTTGATGACAATGTAGGCATTTAAAAGTGGAGAATTACACTTTTTTCTCATTTTTATCTTTTACATGCATTCGGAATGAGGGCACAGTGAACACAAGTTGGTAAGGTCTTAAATTAATTTGATGTCTAATGAAATAGTCCAGCATTTCATATGTAAAGATAAATTAGTAATACTTTACCATCTTGGAAAACAGTTCCTAAATCTGATTTCTTTTTAGGCTTTCTCCATCTAGCAGATCAAGAACAACATATTGTTAGATTGTGAGACATTGCTACAATATAAAATAATTAGGTAACCCAAGGAGCAAAATATTTTAAACAGCTTAAAAAAAAACATATGTTTAAGATTGGGTTTATGGTCTAGAATTAGATTGTAGCAAAATTTACTACGTGAATATTTTTTGAATCATAATGGTCATATTAATAGTACCACAAAAAAACATGGACTCTTACATAATACATTTTGTAAACCAAGTACTTTAAAACTCTTAAAAACCTTTTTATAACCCCCTGAAACATCATAAAACTCTGAAAGGATTCCTTTGGAAAACAAGTAATCCACTCAAGATGGAAATGGAGCTGAGAGAGGATGGGTTTAGATATTTCTTATCACTGGAAATATTTTCCTGTACTTATTACAGTAATGAATACAAATTCAAAGGTAAAGTTATATTTTATGATTCTTTTTGATGTTGAGATATAGTTCTATTTTCATGAATATGATGCGATGTTTTCCTAAACATGAGACTGCCCATCAGTGAAATATTGCCTTAAGCACATCTTAAATTACTACTTTTTCCATGGCACGTAAATACTAACATAACTCTATATTTTTGCTTTTTTTTTTTTTTTAAGGAAGAAGTTATTCATTCCATGAATTTATTGAGTATTTCCAAATGCCAGGTACAGGATTAGACTCTAGGATTCGAACGTAAAAATAGTCCTGAATTTTATAGTAGTTTGAGGGAGCAGGTGTGCAAGTAAGCGGTTACAATACACTTTAATGCTTGCCAGCATAGGGCCAAGCAGGAGGAATAGTGGGAAGGCTTAGGACCTGCAGAGAGGGCATCAGACATCCTCTGTCTGGATAAGAAGGATGAACTGAGATGGGAAGGATGAACAGTTTGCCTAGGAACAAGTTGTTTGAGGTGGTGGTTCTCAAACTTGGCAGCGTGTTGGAATCACGTGGGGACTTTCAAAAACTTTGTCGCAAGCATGTGATTTAATTGGTCTGGGACATGGCCTGGGGTATGTTTTAAAATCTCCAGATTATTCTAAGTGGAGACACATGTGGGAACCTTGCGTCATGGCATCCCCGGTAGAGGGCACAGAGTGAGCATGTACACTGGGGTGTGTGTTTAAAGCATGATGACCAGAGCCTCGTTTTGTAATTGAAGAGGCTTAAGCTTTGGTGGTCGATATTTACACATTTTTGGCATAAAGAACACATTTATATGGAAAGCAAAGAGATGTGAGCTGCTATAATTCACATTCCTTTCCAAATATTTTCCAAACATTATACAAATAGTATTATGAGAAGTAAGATCAGCTCAGTTTTTTAAAAAGAAAAAGATTTACTTCTTTATCTTCCATATATAATTCAGGGTCATTTGAGACTCAGGGTATGTTTCAATGCTGAAATAGAAGTTCTCTTTTTTTTTTTTTTAAGATTTTATTTATTTATTTATTTATTTGACAGAGAAATAGAGAGAGCACAAGTATGTAGTGCAGCAGGCAGAGAGAGAGGAAGAAGCCCGCTCTCCGCGGAGTTAGGAGCCTGACACAGGGCTCAATTCCAAGCCCCTGGGATCATGACCAGAGTTGAAGGCAGACGCTTAACCCACTGAGCCACCCAGTCATCCCTGAAATAGAAGTTCTAGACAGAGAAAGAAGTCAGTAATTTGACATACTGGCTTTTAAAGAAGACCTTCCCAAAATTAAATACTATTCTTCATTCTGGGTGAAGTTCACAGTAAAAAAATTAGTTCATTTTTCTTTTTGGTAACTTCTGAAGTTCCATTTTAAAGTAAAACAAAATACATTTGAAAGCAATCAAAATTCATTTAAATAAGTGCTACTCTATGGTCTTAAATGTCCATTTAGCTCATGTATATTACTTTGAAAGACAAACTAATCAGACGTGGAAACTTTACAGTGATGTAGTCCTGATTCTCACTGTCTAACATTTAAAATGATCTTCTTATTATTCTCAGTGGTATATCACTGTATTCATTTAAAAACACCAAAAGAGATTCTAATACTCAAGTCAGGAAAATAGATTACCAAATAATATCTCATTATTATGCACCAGGAGCCCCTAACCAGAACAAATAATTATTCTGCAGAGGCAGACCAGCACAAGGCTTAATATATTATGGAGCAATCTAATGCAGAAAGATTTTACCTTTACCCAATTTAGAGACACAAAGTTGAAAAAATTAAATTAATTGAATTCTGCCCTTACAGCCATCAAATTTTGAGAAAATATTTTAAAAAGAGGATAATTTGATTATCCTGGGACAAAGTTTCGTTTTAATGCAACATGTAAAACTTTACAGGAGATGTATTCGAAGAGCCACCTTTCTTTCCATTCTATTATGATGTTTGTTTCACCAGAACATCACATTACTGTTCCTTGAGGGCTTAAATACTTGAATACTCCAGGCAAAAAGTTTGATAAGACTGGGTGGGCCAGGCCAGGCCCTTCACTCTTGAGGAGAGGCAGTTTTAAGTGGGGGCAGTGAAGTTGTTAGCTGCAAAAGGTGGGATACCCCAGCCCTGAGGTCTTGGAGGTAAACAGGCACGGTGTCGGGAGGCCATGCTTGTTTGAGGGATACTGCTGTTAACTAAAATACAGTGAGAAATTTAATGTGCAAATAGCATTTCTGTGTCACGCATGGGGCTTCACATTCTAGAGGAGACTGAGGACAGGTACAGAAAATTGTCTAGTTGAAGGGACAAGACAAGGGGTAGGCTCCCTAGAGGGTAAAGCTTCGGGACACATACCATTTGTGTTTATACAGTGGGCCCCAAAGGTCCAAGAGCAGTGCTTCAGCTCTCATTCCTTGATTACTCTCTGAAAAGCTGAAAGAAAACCTTCCCACCCCCAGAGATGGAAGGCAGCTCCCTCCACTCCCCATTGTAGGAGATAGATGTGCACTGAAAGGAAGTAGGAATCTGGTGACAGACTGGTTTCTCCAAATTTTGCCCCAGGCACACTGATTATCTATATCAGAGGGGCTGTTCCTAGAGGAGTCACTTTCAAACCCAAAGATAACATTACAGATGTCATTGAAATTCTCTTCAGTATTTTATGACATCTTATCAATTTGTGCCTAAGACATGCTGAACTGGAACAGGAGGAGATGGGAACATCCGTCTTCCAGAACACAGGCTTACAGCCAGGCCAATACTGGCTTTCTTGTGAATACCAACCAGTGTTTCATTTATGAAGAGGGTTTATGAAATCTACCCATTCAGTTTTAATTTGGCCACCTTGTGTAGAATTTAAGCATAACAAATGTGCCTTTTAGCTTCTTTTTATCTGCTTGAAAACGAACAATGAATCAAAGTACAAGTAAGATGTGCTAGCTCTGGAATTCCTCCGGAAGTTCACTGAAACTAAAGGTCTCTGCCAGCAGGGTCTCCAAGGAACACCCTGTCCATCCATGGCGTGTGGGGTACGGGTTGTAACTCAGGGTCCTCATGTGCTGGTTCTATTGCCCAGCTGTATACAAGGGAGAAAAACATTTATGAACACCCACGTTGGATCCCTGTTTTCCTCTCTCCTGATCCTAGGTTAGAAACAAAATCTACACTCACCCTTGTTTGGTGTGGCTATGGAACCAAATGCCGAAAAAATCTTAAGAAATTCTTCATACGCAGGGTACTGGGTCTATTTTTTTTTTTTTTTCCGAGGGTAGCCTAATGTGTTGTTCTGTTCACCTAAACAGAATTCTTACGCTATAATTCCTTGAAGAAAGAGCACTGGTAATTTGGTGTGGAGCTTGAATTAGAAACGAAGGATTGTGAACTTGTTCTCCAATGGCCTCTAATCCAGATACTTGGTTTGTCAGGTCTGGAGAAGAAAATGCTGGGGGATAGCACTCTTAACTAGATCTGGCTTTGTAGGTAAGACTTCTGGGGTGAAGAGGTAGGGCTAGGCTGCCTGAAACATGCTTTCCTTTAAAAAGTTTATTATGTATTTACGATTCACATATGATTAACCATTTTATGTGATTTCTTGGGTAGAAAAATAGAATCAGAAAATCAGTGATTTTCTGTTCTGTCCATAGTTCTATGTTGGATAATCATTTTTGTCCTTTACACCCCAATTTCTTAAGAGATGGGGGGATATATACGCAACATATAACTTTATATATATATGTATATATAGAATTCATATAATATACAAATCGATATAAAATACTCGATCATACCACTTTTTTTTAGCACTTTTCTCATTATCTGAAATTATTTATGAGTATGTTCGCCTTTTTGTCACTTTCCCCTTAGAATTTAAGCCTCATATGAACGCAGACCTAATCTCACTAACTGCTGTGGCCCCAACATCTAGAACAGTGTCTGGGCTCTGTGTGTGTGTGTGTGTGTGTGTGTGTGTGTATGTACAGGCAAGCATGTTAAGAGTGGATGGAAAAAAGAGATGTCACTGAGGTGAGAATGGGAAAAATTTAACATTTTTTGAGAAGCTTCTTGGACAGATATCCCAAGTAACCTGAGAAAGGCTCTATCCCTTAAAAAGACTTTTGGTTGATTTGAATGGGATACCATGTATCAGCCAGTTCATGTAATGTTTATATTTAAAGTTTAAATATATAATCATCAATATTCTACATCTATTGCTATTCTTTAATGTGTGTTTTATTTCTGTTTGCAGCTTTCCCTCTACCTTTACTCACCCTACAGACTTTTGAGATATTAAGAATGTTAGAGAGATTTTACTAGAGCAGTTGACCGATCATTGAATTCCTTGCCAGCATAACATTTTGATGAGATACACTTGTGAACAGAGTGGTTTGAGTCGAGCAAGGGAAGAATTGGTGGCCTTGCTTCCATTTGCTCATGCCGCACGTCCATGTCAAGCTTTCCTTGTGTCATCCGAAGCTGTTCCTCCTCTGAACACCGGAAACCTCTCTGTCCACCAGAGCCTGCCCTTCAACCTCTCCCACCAGAGATGTTGTTTGACTTTCAGTCACCAAAACCTACCCAGTTCTTCCAGTTTATTGGCCATTTTTGGCCTTACTTCTTTCCTTTTGAATTAAATGCCTAGACTCACCATTCTGAATTTATTCTCCCCTGTAGTCTATACTTCATCTCTCCTTGACCTTCTAATACAGCTTTCCTAACAACCCTAATAATCAGGAGAACTCAGTCACCCATTCCTTGCATTTTGTTTTAAAGTCACCGAGGAAGACCAAAGAAAATCTAATGACTGTGTTGATTAGTGACATCACTAAGACAACATTTGAGCAGTGGAGTTCTTACAGATGCTTGGTCAATTTTTTATTCATTCCCGGTTGGCTCCCTTTCCCTTTCACCACAGTGTTCAGATTTTTTTTTTTTTTAAGGATTTGTTTATTTATTTGAGAAGACGGAGAGGGAGAGAGAGTCTTAAGTAAACTCCATGCTGAACGCAGAGCCGGATGCAGGGCTCTATCCCATGACCCTGAGATCACGACCTGAGCCGAAACCAAGAGTCGGACACCTCACCAACTGCACCACCCAGGTTCCCCACAGTGATCAGATTTTTCTGGCTTTCTTCAAGTCTGTCCTCCCAGTCTATAACCCTGCCACACTCAAGGCTCAACCTAGCCCATCTCCTGGTGGGTCTGGCCACTGGTCTGAAAGGCTTATAAGTATTACCTCATTGAATCCTCACAACAGCCCTTTGAGGGAGGCACACTCATTATCCCTGGTTTACAGATGCCTAAGATCTTAAAGAAAGTAAGTGTTGGATCTGAACTCAGGACATCTGTCTCAAAGCTCATACACTAACTAAACTGCCTTGCTTCTGCTGCAGAGCTGACTGTAGTTCCCTCCACCTCCAAAGTTCTGTGTGTCTTGCTCTGACGCCATTCCCTCCTGACCCCTCTCAGTCAATCCCCTACCAAAGCCCCATATCCCAAGCCCTCCTAGCTGTTCAGGGCCTTCCCCATCATTTCTTTATTCATTTAGCAAATACATATTAAGTGCCTGTTGTGTACCAGGTGTTGGGGACAGAAGTAAACAAGGCCTAATCTTCCAACCTGGGAGATTAGCTAATTATGCACTCTCCCTCTGAAGTATTCAACGTCTGGCAAGCTCCTAGACCATTCTTTGCATTGAAAGAAATCACTGGACATTTCACACTACATCTAGCATTGACCCTGACAGGTGCATTGCTGACAGAGGGATGAATGATTTCAGGTAAAGTAATTAGTTGGGAGGTTTGTCCTTAGTCCTCTTTCTGAAAAGTAGTCCACTTTAGGTGGGCCTCTAGCTCATACCCTTTTGTCAGCAGTTCTGAGGTTTGGAAAACTAACCCTTTGCCATTACTGACTGACTAGTTGCACTTTAGGTGAAATATATTCCCACCAAAGAGACTTCAAACTGGTTCTTGTGGCTTAAGCCTTGTAATCTATGACTGAAAAGAAAGATCCAATCTTATTAAAAGAATTTCAGCATTTGCAAGGGGGGAGATAGATATTTGTGAGATAAGCCACTTTTTAAACTTGTATTTTGCCACTTTTGACCTAGTGGTTCTCAACTGGAGGGTGATTTTGTCCCCGAAGAACATTTGGCAGTGTCTGGAGATGTTCTTGGTTGTCGCAACTCGGGGTTGGGAGGAGTATCTAGTGGACAGAGGTTACAGCTGCTACTAAGCATCCAATAATGCAGGGCACCTCACAACACAACTACTGCCCCTGGTTGAGAACTATGGATCTAAAGGGTAAACTTGACTGGAGCATTTAGCTTCCCTGTAAGTTGGGTTTGAGGGACAGGTGCCTTTGGGGGTGCTGGCTGAGCCTGCTGAAGGTCTGTTGAAGAGTTACTAGAGGAGAAGAATCATTTGGGCCCTATAGAGTAAGGTATTTGGGCTGAGTTTCTTCATCTCCCCTCCCTAACTCTATCTGGATCTTGGTCTTAGCCCCAAGACACCTGATACATATTTTATTTCTTCTTGTATCACCTAGTTAGTGTGTGATGACTTCGAGGGGGGAAAGTAAATTGGATAATCCCTGTGTCTGACAAAGCAATTTTTTTTTTTACGTAAGTGTAATTTCTACCTCTGTCTATAAAATTTCTAATGTGGCCAGAACACCATTCTGTTTGTCAACAGAGGCATAGCAAGGTTGATCTCAATCCAAATTAAATGATAGGTCAAAGAAGAAAAAAGCTGGAAACATTCTTTTCACTTCTATCAGTGAAGAATCAACTTTTGAACTAAAATTAGTGTTAAAGACCTTTTAATAAAATTTATAATTTAACCAGACCTGATCAGTTATTTGCTTTTATAGTGAATAATTATAATTAATCTGCTAAATTTTATTTCTAAGTAGAAATGCATGTAATAAACCATGTGTGTTTTGAACAAAGAGCTACTGTCAAATATATAGAAATAAATTTTGAAAGGATCACTAGGATTATTAAAAATGATTTGCATGAATCACACTCTTCACATTTCTATTGCTTAAAGCCATTTTCTGTCTCTACATTTCCCTCCATTATTCTTCATATCACTAGCATTTATAATAAAGAATTTATATGTATGTATTCAAATATATTCAAATTCTCAGGAAAGCAAAACCCAAGAATACCTATAAAAAGTACATCATTAAACACATTTTCAAATATTGCCACTTAGACTTATTAGCTGATTTATTTTAGACTGTTGTTTCCAAACCTGTAAATATATCAGAACCCATGTAAGAATTGGGTGGCAAGGCTGGGAATCTCAATATAATGGCAACAAACTGCAAAGAGTTCTGACACCCATTTGTGACCTTGTGTGTAGTTGCACTATTCATGCTTATGCTAAAGTAAGATTTACATGAAGAGGCCAGATTAAAGATACTTTGGTAATGTTTGGTACCCACAAATACTTTAGGTATTGTAACTCTCCCAACCCCTTCCAATGAATAAAATTAGGTGGGAGGGGAGGGGGAAGGAAAATACATTAAGATGTGTTTAATAATCTTTTATCACAATAATGACAGTGATGTCAGTGCATCCAATTCAAATTAGCGAAGGTTCCCTTTTTCTGATTCTTTGTGATGTGAATGGAGTAACTAAAACTGTGATTTTTAATTTGGTCCGTAAGAAGCCATTCAACTCAAGATAAAGCAATAGAGCCTACCAGTCTTACTGAATAACCTAATTGCAGTCCCCAGAAACTTCCACATCAATCTAATAGCGTACAAATGAATCACAGTCTTAAGTAACATTGCCAGTAAATACGCTGAAGGACAGCTCTGAGAAAAAGGAATGTGGACGAATGGGATATGTAAGCATCCCAAATTCTACTTCTTCCCATTTCACAGTTTTCTTCTTTTTGATGCTGCCTAAAAAACATGGACATGTTTCATTCCCCACAGCACTGACTCAACTCGGGACTTTGGAAGGGGACACGTCACTGATAAATAGAAGGTTGCGTGGATAGATACTGTTTTGTTCTATGAATGACAAGTAGCTTCAGAAGACTGGTTTACAGAAATGCCATGTATTTAAAATAATGACAGGCGATGTTTATTGATCCTTATAGTGTTTTAGGTATTGTGCCGAATGTTGTTAAGTTTATGATCTAATCGTAACAGCCACCCAATGAGATAGGTACCATCACAGTTTCTATTTTACAAGTAAGGAAATCAGGGCACAGATAATTTCCCCAAATTTAAGTAGCCCATTAGTACTGGAGCTTCTAAATAATTAAAAAAAAAAAAAGGAATAGAAAAAGTCACATGAAAATGGAAACACCTTGATTTGATAAAATTTTTAAAATCGAACACTACACTGTCCACCTTTCTTTTTTTTTCAAGATTTTTATTCATTTATTTGAGAGAGAGAAAGAGGGAGAGCACAAGCAAGGGGAGGGGTGAAAGAATGGGAGAGAAGCAGACCCCCCAGCTGAGCTGGGAACCTGAGGCGGGGCTCAAGCCCAGGTCCCTGGGATCATGACCTGAGCGAAAGGCAGCGCCTTAACCGACTGAGCCACCTAGGCTCCCCAGTGTCCACCTTTTTATCAGAGTGTCTGATTTTCAGACAGCAAGCTATAGTATCAGAAGACTTCAAGAAGTACCCAAGATATGTGCCCACTCAGACTGCTTCAAACCCAAATTTGTATATGGGACAGAAAGGGCTGGGAACAAAATCATCAGCCCTATTTTCACTAGGTAATCTATTTAATCTATTTAAATGATTATTTAAATAATCTATTAAAAGTAATTCTAGAAATTTACATGAGGTCATCCGGCAGCAACCGTACCAAGGGCATTGCTTGATAACACCCTTCCACTCCAACAGCTTAAATCTGCCTGTGTTTTAAATTGATCAGGCTAAAGGAATAATGCCCAAAGCTCTCAGTAAGTTACTACACCCTTCTGCATTTATCTGCAACTCAGCTTTGTCCCTTCAAGTTTCCAGTTACTTCACTGGAGCCACAAAGGAGAGAGCATAAAGGAAAGAGGTGAACAGTCCAGGGGAACCTATAAGGAACCAACTGGCAGTCCCTGGAATCACCTCTGCCTTTACTCTCTATGATTTTATCCTCGTTAGGGCCAGGTGTAAAATCTAGCATGTGACAAGAGCCTCTTCTGTCAGCAGTGGCTCCCAGAACAGTGGCTGTCAACCCTGAGTCTCCAGGAGGAATTCAAACAATGCAGAACCACCCACAGCTGGAGGCTCTCCATCTGAATGGGGTGGTAGGGAGCAAATTACTGTTCCCACTGGCACTGAAGATTGGGCACTGCGCTATCCTGTCTCATTCAGCTCGTTATCTGTGGAAAGAACTTGGCAAACTTTTAATTTCTTAAATCACAGATTGCCCTCTTACTCTTAGCAAGTTGGAGAACTCTTGAAAAAAATGTCCTTGAGTTTCAAGAAAAGCCAGCCATTAAAATCGTTGGGAGGATTTGGGGAGAGATGATTTAAACTGGAGGATGATTTTAATTTTTTTTAACTTTATTATTTTTTAAAGATTTTATTTATTTATTTGACAGACAGAGATCACAAGTAGGCAGAGAGGCAGGCAGAGAGAGAGGGAGAAGCAGGCTCGCTGCTGAGCAGGGAGCCAGACATGGGGCTCGATCCCAGGACCCTGAGATCATGACCTGAGCTTAAGGCAGAGGCTTTAACCCACTGAGCCACCCAGTCGCCCCTGGAGGATGATTTTTTAAAAACGGTTTTAGCTGGGAGAGGTGTTGGGTAAAAGGGGGTGGGGATTAAGGAGGGCACTTGCTGTGATGAGTACGGGGTATTGTAGGGAAGTATCAACTCGCTATATTATATGCCTGAAACTAATATTACACTGTATGTTTACTAACTGGAATTTAAATAAAACTTTTAAAAAATAATAAAAACTATTTTAGATGGACTTGTGGATTACATTAATGAAGGTATCATATCAACAACATATCAACAACCTGTATTATGAATTTCATCTTTATCCTCCCTTATCAAAATTGCTCCTACTGCTTGTAAGTCCTACTTAAAACAAATCCCTTTAGCTTTGTGACTTAGTATACTAATTAACAGGGGAAAATATTTTTCTTGTTCTTCATTCCCTTTACATTTTTTTTCATTTGAGTATAGTTAACACAATGGTATAACACAATGTTATATTAGTTTCAGGTGTACAACTTAGTGATTTGACAAGTTTATACATTATGCTAATGGTCACCTCGAGTGTATCTACCATCTGTCTGTTATGTCGTTATTGCACTATCATTGACCGTATTCCTTAGGCTGTGCCTTTTATTTTCGTGACATATTCATTGCATAACTGGAAGCCTGTATCTCCCTCTCCCCTTTACCCATTTGGCCCAACCCCATTCCCCCCTCCCCATCCGTTTGTTCTCTGTATTTTTAGGTCTGATTCTGCTTTTCGTTTATTCATTTGTTTGTGTTTTGTTTTTGTTTTGTTTTGTTTTGTTTTAGATTCCACTTATGAGTGGAATCATATGGTATTTCCTTTCTCAGTCTGACGTATTTCACTTAGCATAAGACCCTCTAGGTTTGTTTTTAGATACACCAGGCATTGCAACTGTGTTGAGTAGAATAAAATGTTGTTGCTAATTGTGCTGTTCTGCATGGCCAATAACATGCCATTTGCTTTATGTCAGTTTTTCCCTCCGGCGACTATTTCCAGTCAATGGTATCACTTTTATGTGTTATGTTCCAAAAAATAAAAATAAAAATTTGCAAAATTATCTTCCCAAAATTAGGGAATTGCACCTATATTTAGCATCATTTACATACTAAATGGGGACACATCAATTCTAGAGTAAATAACCGTTTCAAAGGATTTTCATTTAATGGTTGTTATGTAACCTTAAATGGGAGACATATTCATAGAAATAAACTTTCCTGCTAATTATTTTAAAGAAAAACAAAAATTTATTTTTAAATGTAAAATAAGATCTAATTGCTGTTTACTTAAAATGTTTAACGAATGTGAGAAGACGGTTCAGAACAAAGCTGGCCTTTTCCTGCTTTAATCTTGGTCTGCCTTCTGGGGGAAAGGGCTCTCCTACTCCTCAGGTCATTTCTCTTCAGGGCAGGGAATCAGGACAGACCATTGGAAAATGAGCATTATACCTCATAACAATGAGAGTCCTTTCAGAGGTTACATCCCATATTCTGGCCTTCTCCTCTCTAGATTTTATCTTCATATTGGACTTTACATATAAAAACCGTAGTATTTGAACAGCATTTTGCAGTTTCTCTTTCTTTCTTTCTTTTTAAAGATTTTATTTATTTATTTGACAGAGAGAGAGAGATCACAAGTATGCAGAGAGGCAGACAGAGAGAGGGGGAAGCAGGCTCCCAATGAGCAGGGAGGCCGCATGGAGCTCCATCCCAGGACCCTGGGATCATGACCTGAGCTGAAGGCAGAGGCTTTAACCCAGTGAGCCACCCAGGTGCCCCCATTTTGCAGTTTCTTAAATCGCAAGTATCGTCTCGTTTGCCTCACAAAAACAGTAGGGGACTTGTGAACGCTCTTCAGCAGGTCAACATTTCATGGGACTACTTCTCTCTAGCTGCCCGGAATGGGCCGACAGCACATTGCCAGACAGAAAAATGGTCAACTGTAGGCAAATTTGATAAATCAACCAAAGAAATTCAATTAGTTGCAGAGAGGCCTAGGACTCCAGGGTAAGAATGGACAAGAGCAGTCAAGTACCAACCCCCGATCCCCACCTGCTCTCATTATTCTGCGGAGGTGAACCAAAACAGGTCAGAGTCAAGAGACAGGTACATAGCAAATGAACACTTTCATTGTGTTCTACTAGTTAGGAGGGAAAAAAGTGCTTTTCTAGATAAAGGATATTTTAAAAAGACCAGTGGTAACTGCTCTATTGGGTGATTACTACATGCTAGGCACTCTGCTAAAAGTGCTGTGTAAGTAGGTTTATTTTTTTTTGTCCATTTAATTCTTTTTTTTTTTTTTAAGATTTTATTTATTTATTTGATGGAGAGAGAGAGATCACAAGTAGGCAGAGAGACAGGCAGAGAGAGAGGAGGAAGCAGGCTCCCTGCTGAGCAGAGAGCCCAATGTGGGATGAGATTCCAGGACCCTGAGATCATGACCGGAGCTGAAGGCAGAGGCTTAACCCACTGAGCCATCCAGGCGCCCCTCCATTTAATTCTTATGCCTCCCACAAACCTGTAGAGTAGGTAGTATTTTTTTTTTCTTTTTGTAATCACTTGAAGAAAACGAGGTAACTGAATCATAGAGAAGTCCCTTGCCCTAAGATCTATTTTCTGCCCAGCTTTATTGAGATATAAGTGACATATAACATTGTGTGAGCTTAAGGTATATAGTGTTGATTTGATACACACAGAAATAACAGATTACCACAATAAGATTAGTTAATACGTCTTTCCTTGTCTAAGTTCTTTTTTTTTTCTTTTTTTAAGAGTTGATTATTTATTTGAGAGAGAGCACGAGCCAGAGGGAGAAGCAGACTCCTCACTGAGCAGGGAGCCTGATGCAGGGCTCAATCCCAATATCCTAGGATCATGACCTGAGCCAAAGGCAGACTCTTAACTGACTCAGCCACCCAAGCGCGCCTATCCTTGTCTAAGTTCTAAAGCCAGGATTCCAACCCAAACAATCTGACTACAGAGAGTATGGTCTTAACAGCTAGACAGGCTGCCTTCTGATAAAATGTACTTCAAATATTAAAAAGAAATGAGAGTATTTTAAATTGTTTCTAAATATGTTTGTTACAAAATTGAATGACAAAGAGCCTTCATTTATATGTGAAAGGTTTGCTTGCCACTCCCTGGACTCATGTAATTCAGAACAGCACTGCGACTGTGCCAGGGCCATGCCAGACTGCCTACTTAATATCGGAAAAGATCTGAAGCTTAACACTGGGCCTCTGGCGAAGAATAATTTCAAAAAGAAATAATAAGGGGGCGCCTGGGTGGCTCAGTGGGTTAAGCCTCTGCCTTCAGTTCAGGTCATGGTCTCAGGGTCCTGGGATCAAGTCCCACATGGGGCTCCTTGCTCAGCAGGAAGCCTGCTTCTCCCTCTCCCACTCCCCCTGCTTGTGTTCCCTCTCTTGCTGTGTCTCTCTCTGTCAAATAAACAAATAAAATCTTTAAAAAAAAAAGAATTTTAGAGCTGGAAGGAAACGTATAATTTAATCTCACTTTTTCATTTTATAAATGAGAACACCGAAGCTCAGATTAAGTGACTTTACCAGCTTGTACCCCGCTAAAGAGTAGCAGACCCAGGATTCTAACCCGGGCTTCCCTAGGCATTCTCTCAGTTACTCCAAGTTTCCTTTCAAATTTCCATTTCCTTTTCTAATGTTTTAAGAAATGTCAAAAGCTAACATCCATGTATTTAAGTAAATTTTTCTAAATTTATTTTTGCCTCTATTAAATATATTGGTAAATGAAAATGTGTTTGGATTTCTCAAGAGTACTTGAATTTCATGAGTTTTACATTTCCTACAAAGGGGCCCGGCTCAGCAATTTAATTTTCATGGGCTAAAAGCTCTGATTAAAGCCTTCACCTCGACAAATAATTGGTTTTGAGAATAGGGGATAGGGCTAATTCAGAAATATGATAAGCATTCATTCATTTACTCAGACTTGTATTGCATGCCTATTATGTTTTAGGCACTATGCTAAGTACAGATCATACAAATATAATTATGACATAGTTCTTTCCCTTTAGGAATATTTTTTCACTTTCTTTCCTATTAGCAAAGGATCTGATATATTCTTGCTGCTGTCAAATTAGGTTGATGTCTCCCCAAGGTATAGGAAGAGTATTACTTGTGGTATGCTACATTTTGGATGGTAAGGGACAAATATTTCCAAAATATAGTTATACGTTATATAGTGTATTTTAGAAAAACGAAAACAGCTAAGAAACCAGTATTTAATGGATGTTACAGGCTGGGACGTGGCTACCTATGCATACGATCCACTCTATGCAGACGAGACGACCTACAGGCATGATGCTCAGGCATGTTCTGCAACAATATGGATTGTTGAAAAGTACAGATGATATGGTTTAATGGCATAGATTCTGTAGGTACCGAATTTCTATGTTCATCACTGCATTTTTAATTTTTTTTTAATTTTTAATTTTTTTAAGATTTTATTTTATTTATTTGACACAGAGAGAGAGATCAGATGTAGGCAGAGAGGCAGGCAGAGAGAGAGGGGGTAGCAGGCTCCCCACTGAGCAGAGAGCCTGATGCAGGGCTCGATCCCAGGACCCTGAGATTATAACCTGAGGCAAAGGCAGAGGCTTAACCCACTGAGCCACCCAGGTGCCCCTCATTACTGTATTTTTTTTAAATAATTTTTTTTTTAGATATTATTTATTCATTTGACAGACGGAGATCATAAGTAGGCAGAGAAGCAGGCAGATAAGAAGAAGAAGAAGGCTCCCCGCTGAGCAGACAGCCCGATGTGGGGCTCGATCCCAGGACTCTGGGATCATGACCTGAGCGGAAGGAAGAGGCTTCAACCCACTAAGCCACCCAGGTGCCCCCACTGCATTTTTTAAAAAGATGTATTGCACGGAGCACTGGGTGTTATACGCAAACAAGGAATCATGGAACACTACATCAAAAACTAATGACATACTGTATGTGACTAACATAACACAATAAATAAAAATACAAATGCTAAAAAAAAAAGACATCGAATTGTGACTTCTGAAGTTGACTATCATTTAGTATTGGAAGCATACTATGTAACTTTTTTATGTTACTCATACATAATGCCATTCTCTAAGCAATTTAGTTTTAGATACACACATTAAAATTGATTAGAGTTATTATTATTTATCTTGTTTTATTTCTGAAAGGTAACAATGCTCTTTCTTGTAATTTTATGGTTACCTCGTAATTATCACAAGTAATTCACTCTTTCATTTTTAACTCAAAGATGTGTTCACACTATAAACGGTAAATGTCAAAACTAACCAGTAAACACAAGCCACGTTAACCATAATTGTTTACTGAGTTGGTTGAACTTTTAGTTAGCATCTGCAGCTTCAGTCTGCCTAGCCGGGCAATGGGCTTTCTGCTATATTCAAACCCTCTCCCCCACCTCCCTCACTGCTTCATAAACTCTTGAATAAAACACCAGGCTAGGCGAGGTGGAAAGGCTGCAACATTCTAGATGCAACATTCTAGCATCCTAGCTTTCCCAACTAAGAAACCCTGATACTATGATTTTAAGAAAGAGAAAGGGAGAGAGAAGAGGAGGGAAGCAAGAGCAGACTCCCAGGCACAACCTCCAGAGTCTGATTTAGTAGCTCGGGGCTGATTATCCTGTATTTAAAAAATTACTCATCGACATCAGAAAATTCAAAACTAAAAAAAAAAAATCTGTATATATAGATATAGATAGGTACAGATATTGTGTAAAAAAAAAAAATCCCCACCTATCCCATTACTTAGATTGAACAGTTATTTCCTAGTTGGCCATATGTGCTTCATCTATTTTGGGGGGAAGGATTTTGGTTTGCTGAAATCCAGGTCCGAACCAGTGCCATGAAATGCATTTCGTTATTAGAGAGGTTAGTTTTGTTTTTCAATGAAGAATCCCCCTTTCACGTGATAACTACCACAAAGGAGTGATCAGTCAGGCTGGGCCCTCAAGGCTTCTGGAAGAAAGTTCAGATTTAGAGAGGGGTACAGATAGCATTTCTCTTTCAACATACTTCTGCGCTCCGGGAGTTTACCAGCAGGGGTCTTTATGACAGATATTAGACAGAATGCGGGGGGAAAAGGCAAGAGCTGCCTGGATGTGCGAACCTTGGGGAGACACGAAACCCTACTCCTGAAGCAACTGCAAATTTGCTGTGCCCTCTTTCCCTGAAGTGTGTTAGAGAATATTCCTGCAATTAACAGTTTTTCTTTCGAATGGATAAACTTGTGGGAGCGCCACATTGTACACCTGAAACCAACGTAACATCGTGCATCAACGACACCAACAACAAGGGAAAGTTTTCCTTTTCAAGCAGATCAGGAAATCCCCACCCCCCGCCCCCCAGGCGGCATCCTCCTCTTGGAAGCTCCTAATGGACATTTAATACATTCAAGGCTCTTTGGTGTGGCACAAATTTTACTCAGTGTTTCCCAAGCTTATCTGATTATGCAGTTGCTTTCACTTACTAACATCTTTTGGAACCCCGATTGCGGAGTGCATTGATCTATGCCGCTATTATTCCTGCTTTTCTTTCTTTCTTTTTTTTTTTTTTTTTAAGATTTTATTTATTTATTTGAGAGAGAGACTGTGAGAGAGAGAATGAGCATGAGAAGTGGGAGGGTCAGAGGAAGAAGCAGACTCCCTGCCTCGCAGGGAGCCCGATGTGGGACTCGATCCCAGAACTCCAGTATCATGACCTGAGCCGAACGAAGGCAGTTGCTTAACCAACTGAGCCACCCAGGCGTCCCTATTCCTGCTTTTCTTAAGTACACCAATAACCGTTTGTTCTGGCAAAGCACCTTATAATAACACTTGATAGTTTTTCCTCTCACTCTTAAATCCTGTGGTGTAAACTGGGATTTTTATTCCCATTGAAAGGTAAGTGCTATTAAGTGCACGATATGAGCCTGGTAACAAAATGCTGCCAGCATTAGGGTTTAACTTAAAACCCTACATTTGAAGACTTAATTGGTAAAAATCCAAATAATCCCCAGCTACCTGACTGGGTTGGCTGTCGTCAGAGAAAAAGTAATTTCCTAATTATTACTCATATTCTCATCTCCCCATCACCTGCCCCTTTGATCACATTTCTAAGCTACTTGTGAACAGCCTCGAATTTTGATGCTCTAAGGAACAGAAGAACTTTAGGGAACTAGTGCCATTTCCCTTGAAATGAGACATGCTACAGATGGGTTCTCACTTTTTTCTTTTGTGATGATCATATAAACATTTATGAAAAATAAATGAGGTAAGAGACCATAAATCAAATATTCCTAACGATGGAGATTAATGAGGCTTCCACTCTGGAGTCTGTAAATGTGTTTTCGTTTTTGTCTTTTGGGGGAGTTCCTCCAAGCACCCTGGAGCTTTTTTGTAACTGTTGCTCTCCATCTCTGTACTGCTGTGACTGCCACCATACAGGGATGCCAGGTGGCGGTGGGTGGCAGTGACATCACAAGAAATTCCAGTCACCCGAGGGAAGCAGAACTATTACTCAAAAGATGTACCAGTTTAATTCTGGAACTTCTTAAGTTTCTCACCATGGGTGGTAAAAATGTGTCTGTGGATTTTCTCTGCACTCTCTGGGCAAGGGTTTTGAATGAACAATCCTTTCTCAGCTGGGAGGAAATCAAAATGCCTACTCAATAAACAAGAATGCCACTTCTCCCCATTCCTCCTAAAGCTGTGAGTTTGGTTCTTTGTCCCCAAGGTTTGAACTATGTCTATGTATATGGCACCCAACTATGGCAAAAAAGAAGTCCAGCACCGCAAGAGAATTGTTGGCTGTATAATACAGGTATTATAATTGACCATGGTAAATCTCATTGCTAAATTTTCTCATTAGTTAGCAGTTGCATGAACTTCCCCCCCTGCTCATCAGAATCTTCCTCCCTTATTTATTCCCTCTCAGTGGGCACTGTGAAATAAAATTGGATTCCAACTATGTGGCCTGGGCTTGAAACCCAGCTTCACTTATTAAGTGTGTGTCCTAACGCAATTTACCTAACCTTCCCAGAGCTTTCATCACAAAATTATCTCAACGATTATGAGAATTTCACGATCTGAAAAATATGAAAAGGTTCATCTCATATCCAGTACATGGGCAATTGGCAGTTGTTGGCTTTTTTGCTTTCTTTTCTTCTCCTCTGCTTGCAGAGGATTTGTTTATCACCCGAGTCCATCGTTTTGGGAGGAAAATCAAGAATAAATGACTTTACTGAGTGTGTGGGCATTTCTTTGACATGACGCAATGATGTAACACTGCAAAAGGTTTATCCTAAAGAGCTCTGCTTCAGTTTGTTGGAGGAGAGCAGGAGAAGCAGCGGCTTATTTGCCTGGAGGAAGAACACGCTCAGCAGGGATCCTCTACCTCCACCCACATCAAGTGCTAGGTTTTCATTTTTGTTTTTAACTTATTCTAATTGGTCAAAACAAGAAATGGGAACTAAACATTTTTTTTTCTTTCCTACTTGTATAGACATCAAAGGGCCTGTTTCAAATCAGAAGGAGGCTCTGGCCCATGCAAATGCTTGTGATCCTACTGAATGGGCATAATTAAAAAGACTGACTATAGTAAGTGTTGACAAGGAGGTTGACAAGGTTCTCTCAGGAGAACCTGAGATCCTCGTGCAAAATAGATCAAACATATTTTTCAGTTTGAAAAATAATTCGGTGGTATCTGAAGAAGTTAAACCTACAATCTCAGGGCACCTGGGTGACTCAGTCATTAAGCATCTGCCTTTGGCTCAGGTCATGATCCCAGGGTCCTGGGATTGAGCCCCACATCAGGTTCCCTGCTAGGCGGGAAGCCTGCTTCTCCCTCTCCCCCTGCTTGTGTTCCCTCTTTTGCAGTCTCTCTCTGTCAAATAAATAAAAATCTTAAAAAACAAAAATGAAATAACAAAAAAAAATGTCCTCCCATCTCATCCAGCAGTTTTGCTCTTGGGAATCTACCCAAGAGAAATGAAGATATATATCCACACAAAGACGTGTATGTGACTATTCACAGAAGCATTATTTATAAGAGCAAAAGACCAGAAATAATTCAAATGTTTATCAGTTGGTACATAGACAATGGAATAGTATTCAGCAATAAAAAGGAACAAATGACTGATACGTGCTGCAACAAGGATAAAATCCAAACACATGATGCTGAATGAAAGAAGCCAGATGTAAAAGTCATTGGATGATTCCATTTAAATGTCTAGAAAAGACAAATCTATAGAGACAGAGCATATTGGTGGTCACCCGGGGTATAGGGTAGAAATAGGGATTTACTAAAAATAGTCACAAAAGATTTTGAGGGGGATGTCGGAAATGTTCTCAAACTGGATTGTGGTGATGATTAAATAATTATAAATTTATTAAAAAGTCATTGCATTACACATCTAAAATAGATTTTATAGTATGTCAGTTGTGCCTCCCTAAAGGTATTTATTTATTTACTTATTTATTTTTAAATATTTTATTTATTTATTTGACAGACAGAGATCACAAGCAGGCAGAGAGGCAGGCAGAGAGAGAGGGGGAAGCAGGCTCCCAGCTGAGCAGAGAGCCCGATGTGGGGCTCAATCCCAGGACCCTGGGATCATGGCCTGAGCCGAAGGCAGAGGCTTTAACCCACTGAGCCACCCAGGCATCCCTGCCTCCATAAAGGTATTTAAAAACAATGGTTATTGTTACACAATTCATGAGAAGATCTCTGTATCAAAAGCAGCAGAGATTGTGCAGAATATCATAATCAAGCTGTATGCCTGGAAATAGTCACACATCTGACTTCTAGCTCAAATATCCAATATTCTATGACTCTGATTGTAAATAACTCCAAAGTTCCAGCTTTCCAACTGAGTAAGGCATGGGGCAGTGAGCAAGGGGGAAGCTGGGTTGGGTGATGTCAGCCACAGAAGAGAGGACACAGAGAGAAGATGAGCAGGCCAGGGCTACTTCTGCTTATCCACATCAGGAGTGGAGATGGTAGGACACCTGCATGACCTGATCTTCTGGGACCTTGGACCCAATATGCCCAACCTGCCATTTTTCATCTTGGCCAGCAGTTTCTCTTTGCCCCACCTCTCCCACCCCTCCTTTTTCTTGATTTCCAACCTCCTTGGGCTGTCCTTTTCTATCTGTCAGCCTTTCTGTCCTTTGTGCACCAGGGTGCCCTATCTGGCTAGACCTTCTAAAGTGTCTTAACCCCTATAGGCAACAGTTTAAACCAAGGAAAACCCTGTCTTTCAATCATTATTTTTCTTATACTTACAAAACTTACAAAACTTCTTTCTAGGTCTCATTCACAAGCATATACTTAAGAAGCTAAGATTATGAACTGGGAATTGCTGGAGTAACTGGGTATTGCTGAAGAAAGTGAATGTGGGTGAGAACCTCAAAAAATAGTGAAACATGACTATTTGGGACCTTGATAACTTAATAATTCTCCCTTTCACTTCATTCAGTCCCAGTATTTCAGAGTAAAATTATCGAGAGAGGAAACACTGTAATCATGCAGATAAAATGTGCTATACTCCTAATACTGATGGTTGCACTTCTACAGGCACATAAAGAACAATCAGATTGGTGTGAATCAATTAAATATCAGATAATGTGGCATATAGTGCTTGTTTAAAGTAAAAGCCTGTTTAAAATATATTTAAGACTGAAAATATCCTCCCAAACCTGTATCTGCCAGTTGAATAATTTGGATTCTGAATTACATGGGTTTATTTTCTATAAGAAGCTTTAAGTATTTTACAAATAATAGCTAATAATTATTGATTTATTGTGATGTTCCAGGCACTTTATTTAATATTCACACCAGACAATAATTACCCCCATTTTACAAGTGAGAAAAGTAAAACACAAAGAGGTTTTCAGCTCAGACTGACAGTTGATAAGTAACATAACCAGGATTCAAGTCCATGTCTTTCTGACTCCAAAGCCATTATCTTCAATCACTATACTATACATCTAAATAGAACTCATGGTGGTATCTTGCAAAAATTGTCATCCTCATTTTTAAAAATGGAGAAGCCACAGGGAACAGAGTGTATGATTCATTCAAGAATAGCCAACGAGTTGGTTCCCTGTAGATTTTTGTCCTTGAACCATATGGGCCTCCTCTTCAGTGCTTTATAAATTGTTCACCAGGCTATAAGACTCTCTTGAACAGGACTCTCTTCCTTTATAGGGTACTTACCTGAATTCTAGCTATAGGTCCCAGAAAGCAAGAACAATTCAGACTCTTCATTTTCTGGAAATCACCGGAGAGGCTGAAAATAAAAAGGGCCATTTGTGTTTAGCTTACCAGGTCATTAGCGATAATTAAGTAGCAGTTTTGCTCAGTTTACATTTGATGCATAGATTCTGGCATCAGTCCCACTGAGAAAAAGACATGAGGTTATGGATCAATAACATTATCACATGGTGGATATACGCATATCTTTTAAGTTACTAAAAAATTAGTCATTTTACTCAAGGTACATCATTACTTATCAAATCCCCTTAAAAAATCTCTCTTTGGCATGTTTCAGGCTTATCTTCTTAATCTGACATCAGGCAAGAGTAGCAGAGAAGAGAAATCCTGTGAATGGAATGAATGAATTACAGAGGAATATGCTTTAAAAACTAAACAACAGATGTCGGTGAGGATGCGGAGAAAGGGGAACCCTCCTACATGGTTGGTGGGAATGCATGCTGGTGCAGCCACTCTGGAAAACATTATAGAGGTTCCTCAAAAAGTTGAAACTAGAGCTACCCTATGACCCAGCAAATGCACTACCAGGTATTTACCCTAAAGATACAAATGTAGTGATCTGAAGGGGCACCTGTATCCCAATGTTTATAGCAGCAATGTCTACAATAGCCAAACTATGGAAGGATCCCAGATGTCCACCAACAGATGAATGGATAAAGAAGATGTCGTGTATGTATATACAATGGAATACTATGCAGCCATCAAAAGATACAAAATTTTCCCATTTGCAATGACGGGGATGGAACTACAGGGTATTATGCTAAGTGAAATAAGTCAATCAGAGAAAGGCAATTATCATATGATCACTGATATGGGGAATTTGAGAAACAAGGCAGAGGATTATAGGGGAAGAGAGGAAAAAATGAAGCAAGAAGAAATCAGAGAGGGAGACAAACCATAAGAGACTTAATCTTAGAAAACAAACTGGAGGTTGCTGGAGTGGAAGGAGGTGGGAGAGATAGGGTGGTTGGGTTATGGACACTGGGGAGGGTATGTGCTATGGTGAGTGCTGTGAATTGTGTAAGACTGATGAATCACAGACCTGTACCCCTGAAACAGATAATATATTATATGTTAATTTAAAATACTTTCCTTATGAAGATGTGACTGTTGCTCTATTAACTATGCAGAACAACCCAGGCCAGATTTTGACGCTGATAAGAAGTTGCACGGGCAGTCCTGGGCCCCTCAATAAATTTATTCTCCCTCAGTAACAGAAATCTCAAAATCCTTTAATCTGTTTGGTAAATGAATACAAAATAGAATCATGATTTCCAGGTCTTGGTTTCACAACCGACAATGACTCCCGTTTATTGAGAACCTACTATAGAGGAGGCCCCGGCCTTGGAATTTCACATTTATTATTTCTCATCCTGATAACTAGGCAAGTTAGGTGTTCTTATTCTTACTTACAGGGGACAAAAACCCAAACACCTGAGGACAAGGGAGATTAGAAAATTCTGACTCAACACTCATGTGCTTTCCATTGCCGCTATCTTACCCTTCACCAAATCTTAGAGTCTACCAAGCGTTAGAGTAGTTTTGGTCACTTAAACAAACATTATCAGTGGCCTACTGCATGCCTAAATAAACCTAGGATATGACAACCTCCCCCAAATAAGACACAGACCTTTCTCTTCGGGAGCTCATAATTTAGTAAAGAGAAAAGGATGGGATTAAGTTATACAAGGAGTGACTCAGACAGCATTGGCTAAGGGAACTTGGAGAAGGCACAGTTATAAGCTCATGAGACTGAGGGTAGCCTCCTCAAGTGAAGCCAGGCCCAGAACAGAAGGCAAGGTTCGGCTCGCGGAGAAGAGATGGAAGAACAGTCTACAAAGACTGGAACTAGGATCAGGCCTGATCCTGATGCATCAAACAACAGTGAGGACACCCCTCTGTGGGGGGGAGGGGCAGGGTGATGGGGTTTCTGCTAAGGAGCGAAAAGATTTGAATGCGACAGTGACTTGTCCTAGGGCAGCTTGTGGCACTAAGGGAATTCCAATGCAGTCAGGGCCCTGGGAATAGTTATCCAGGTGCTGCTTCCTGTCCTGGGTAAAAATATGTCTATTTTTGGCCCACATTTAAGAAAAGAGAGTGGGCCACCTGGATGGCTCAGTCGCTTGAGTGGCTGCCTTCCGTCATGATCTCAGGGTCCTGGGATTAAGCCCTGCATTGTGCTCTCTGCTTGGCGGGGAGCCTGCTTCTCCCTCTGCCAGCCACTCTGCCTACTTGTACTTCTCTCTGTCAAATAAATAAATAAAATCTTAAAAAAAAAAGAGAGAAAAAGAAAGAGTGAGTGTAATCCCGGAAGGGTCAGGAGACAAATACAAGGTTAGAAATCAGAATTTCCGGGTTTTGTTTTCATTTTCAGTCATTTATTCTCTGAAAATGCAACAGCAGAAATTATTGAAGCTCTTCTGAATAAGTTTTTGCTAACGGGGAAAACTATTCATCATCTCCCTCACCACACACACAGATTCATCCCATTCAAAATATGCAGATTGTTGGAAGTAAGACACCCAAGTGTTCAAATTACTGATTTAGGTACTGTAAGTGCCCCCAAACTACCCTGTTTCATCCCCTTCCAGTTCGTACTATGCTGGAGACAGGCTGGGTGGCAAATGATCTTTTAAAATTAGAACATTGCTGGGATTTTTTTAGGTTACAAGAGAGATGGTGCTAACCCTCTGCATAGTTTTCAAGCATATTGCTAGATACAGTGTCATTTCTTACTGTCATAATTTTCCTCCTACCTGGACAACTTGAAAATTTTCCAATGTGTTTAATTACACAGTTTTAATTGTGCAAGACTGGGGTGAGCAATTATTTTCGTGAGTTTTATGAAGGCAAGTTAGCCTCCCAGACAAATGTTCCCAAGCTCCCGCAGTACTAATTTGGATTTTAAAAATTCATTTTACTAACTTGCTGAGCTTAAAAGATTTGGTATTGACGTTTAGCTGTCTCAGCGCTACAGTTTAGAAGGGCAACTGAAGAACATCCCTCTGGGCTTCTAACGCTGGACCCAGGCAGATCTAGACAATGCCCATGCCCCTGGCTAAGCTGAGCCTAGCAGAGCCCATTTTATGAAAGACAGAGTAAAGGGATAGAGAACTATACTCCACAAAGGGATGACACACCCGTATACACCCATCCTACAAATGCATCTTGCTTTTACAGAGGCAGCAATATTAAAATCCAGGAATGAAAGGGACCAAGGGTGAAGGTTCAGAAATTGGAGATTCCAATTTACTCTTTTATGTCTCACTCAGGGCCTCCCAGACCCTTGAAATTTTCTTTCATCCCAGCTGGGAAATAGTATTGTCCATATGGCGTTCCCAATAAGGGCTGCAGTTTCTAAGTTGGGAAACACCAGAATAAGGTTCACAGGAAATTCTTGGAATTTTTTTTTCAGAAGCTCTGAACCACAGCCTTTACCTTACAAGTGCTCTACAATGCCATCTTGCTTCCATACGTTTGTTCGTTTATTCCACATTTATTGGAGGTCTACTACAGTTACAGTAAATGTTGTCCCTATACTGAGACTTTTCATAGGCCAGCCAATAAAACTTAATGAGACAGTGTAGGAAAACGTGATATGATCATGAACTAGTTGTTCCTGATGACAGGAGGAGGACAGCAATGGCGAAGTCTTCCAGGAAATGGTGATAGCTATGAAAACGCTGGAGGATTAGGGAGTACAGTCCAGGTGGAGAAGAGGTAAAGCAGCTTTCTAATAGGAGAAATGCATGTCCAGAGGCATGAGAAGATGTGCACGACCTTCACCAAAATATGAAATGTGGCAGAACTGGAAGAGGGATGATTGGCAGAATTTAGCTTTCAAAATCATTGGCTGGGCTCTGTTTTTCACAATATAATGAATCCGATTGTTTGGACCTGTGGAATTCAGGAGCCCATTTTTATTTTTACTTTATTTTATAATTTTATTTATTTATTTATTTATTTACTTAGAGTATGAGCCAGGGAAGGGGCAGAGGGAAAGAATCTTAAGCAGACTCCGAGCACAGAGCCCCACATGGGGCAGAATCTCATGACCCTGAGATCGTGACCTGAGCTGAAACCAAGAGTCACATGTTCAACCAAGTGAGCCACCCAGGTGCTCCTCAGAAGCCCATTTAAAAGCCATTTCCTCGATTGGTAGTGAGGAAACATGATGGTGGAACTCTGAGGCAGAATTTCTACAGTGTATCCAGTTGGTGTTAAAACAAGAGCATCTCATTTCATTTCTCGAAGTACGATCAGGAATTTCAACATCATTTTCTGTGTTATTGTGTTCTAACAATCAGCTGTCCCTTTCTCACATTCCATAAGGCAAAGGTATTTTAACATGCGCATAGAGGTCAGTTGATTTTAAAATTTGATCTCCCATTTTTTTGAGGAGCAAAATTTCATCTCCTATATCTTGAGGTATTAATTCATTTTCACTACACAGCCAAGAGAACTGAAGGCCTTATGATAAATGACAAAGCCAGAAAATGAGTCAATGCCAACAAAGAATTAGATCGAAGAACTCCCAAAGCTTGGTCTGGATGAATCTTTAGGGTGCTGTGAATAGGAGCATATACCCTAGAAGCTGAGCTGAGTATGTAGTGTTGGGGTACGGGCAGCAGCAGAGCTGGGTCAGGGACTGACTCAGAGTGAAGCTTGAGGGCAGGAAATAACCCTTCCAGTGACTACTATAACAGGACCTGAGGCTCACAAACATGCAATGAAGCATTTTCTCCTACATTTCTTCCTCTAACCAAGGACTCAAAATCGGGACCCCTGCGACCCCTTTCTTTTGTCTGTGACCCTCAGTTCCAGCTGGGAGATTGATTTTCTTCACTGGAGCTGCCTTTAGTGATCATTTTGTCCTGATCCCATTGATATAAATATGACGAGGGTAAGAAACAGTCTGATTTACACCTTACTGGGATGATGCTGATTTCTACTTCTCTTGCCAGACGCCCCCTCGCCCCTTCCCGGGCAGGTGCCCTTATCACAAAGTGTGGAACTTGAGGCTTATACAATTTGTGTAGGAGGTAGAGGGTGAGAAGATGGATGCTCTTTAAAATAACAATAATAATAAATTATGTATGTAAAATTAAGGGCAAAAATGAACAACTATTTAGGAAAGAAATCACAACAGATAATTGAAGGCTTGGAGATATGGAACTTTTCCTCAAATATTTTCAGGAGAATTATTAGTGATGCTTTACATAGAAATGCTTCCTGACCACACTCTAGTGTGCCCTCCACACCTACAACACTCTACACATCTTGGTCATTCCCAGCATGCACGGGGACAGAGGAAGT
Source organism: Lontra canadensis (assembly GCF_010015895.1). NCBI lineage: Eukaryota > Metazoa > Chordata > Mammalia > Carnivora > Mustelidae > Lontra > Lontra canadensis. Next base: position 1,299,776 of record NW_022631036.1, read on the forward strand.
GAGGAAGCTGAAGCTTATGTTTCATTGGCTTCATGGTTCTCCCAGATATGGTATCCCTGATGAAAGCTGCAGGAGGATGACTTGGCTACACATCCTGGTTTACCAGAAAGTCTCAGGTTATGCCTGTTACTCTTGCTTAAATTTGAATAATTCTCTTTCATCCTGAATCAAACAAACCAACCAGTACTGGTTGGCACATTAAATTATGTGTTCACCCTATTTTTGTAGGTCACCTCTAGAACCACGCAAACCGGGCCCAGGTAGGAAGTTCTCCATTCTATCTTTGGCATCTTCATTGCCTTTCTGCCCCATTTGGACCTAGGCGAGTCTCTGTGTTCCAGTCTTAAAGTGGGGGTAATCACATTGACCTATTAGGGTGAATGGCAAGAAAAGCTCCTGTTGTGGTTTTTTTTTTTTAATCTTCTTAAGGCATTGATTTAATATAAATTAAAACTTAAAAAAATAGTCATTGGTATGTAAGGCTTCTTTGGTTTAGAAACCCAAGAATCTGTAAGTAATACCATCTGGTCCAGTAGAATTAGTCCTCTCTGTTCGGCTTTCCTGAAGACCTACCCATCTTCTCAAACAGCCTGCAGGGTGGAGCAGCAGGAAGGCCTGGGTCAAAAGATCACAGGGTGCCTGTCCTTTGGGTGGTCCACTGAGACAGAATGTGCTGGTGGACTAAGGACACGCTCTCCATGCAATCACTTCATCTTGGTGGGTCCCACAGTGTCCATTCATCACTACTAGAGAAAGACAAGCAGGAAGAGCAGGCAGAAGGCTCCACCCCCACCTGGAGCTGCTTTGCATGGCTGGACCAGCCAGGACAACAAGACAGCATCATCGTGGGCAGGCTACTGGATCCAACACACCACTTCAGAGCCTTTGAGTCATACGTCAAGCACAAATAACCAGGCTTATTTTCCCTGCCAAAGTCACATGCAATGTCGAGGTAACATCAAAAAGTTGATTTAAAAGGCAGTTTCCTCTGAGTGCTGATTTAGGCACATAAACAGTGGCTTGGGTAAATGCCACTCTGTGTTTAAAGTAATTACACTTCAGCCCTGGAATGTGGTGATGGGAAAGGCCCACTGCTGCAAACAAAGTCGATTCTATCAGCAAACTCTGGAAAGTCAGCTGGCCCGGATGCTGCTTCTCCCCGAATTTACTACTTCCTACTTGGGGGCTGTCTCTGGAAAAGTCAGAACTTGAGGACCAGTGTGGGTGCACTGCCCAGATCTCTAAGACTGGTGCCAGTTCGCAACCGACAATATGTCTGCAAGATGGCTTGGGAGCCTTGGCCTGTAGGAGCTGCGGTAGCTCATGTTCAGTGGGAGCCCTTGGAAATACTGAGGCTCTTAGTCTCTGCATTACCCTGTCTGGCAAATCCTGCTAGGGCTGGACAGCCACTGCTCAGCCAGCCAGAGAAATCCAGCTGGAGAAAGGCTGGTAGGTTTGGGGCAAGGCTTCCTGGTGGGGAGTTGGGTGACATCCTGAGGAGCAAAGAGATGATGGCTCTCTGCTGCTGGTTCTAGAAGCCCTGCCTTGATGGCTTATAAAATGTCTGGTGTAGTCTAACTTCATCCTAAATAAAAGGACACAGGGGCTCTTTTATCCATTTCCACTTTGGAATCATACCTTTCTCCGAGAAAAAGACCTAGTAATCACCTTTCTGCCCTACGTCTTGGCAATCAATTCCCAACTGTGTGCCAAATCAGTGGAACTTTTCTTGTGTCTGGGAAGAATCATTTCCCTTTATCCTTACAGACTTCCTTCATAAGTTACTGCTGGCAACTATTTTCGTGCTAATTAGCTGCCCTTGATGGATTTATTTCAACCAGTTGTAAATTTTAGAGCAGACGTTCCCAGGCCAACTTTAAAGTAGAAATCACAGAACAAGCTGAGTGGAAATCAGGTTTGGATGACCTCCACAGAGCAAGTCACACCAGTTCCCATGGGGTCTGAACACAGAGTTCTCAGGGATGCGAGTCAAAGTCCAATGACAGACGTGGAAGAAATCTTGGGGAGATCTTTTAGTTTAGTCACTTCTTCTTACAATGAAGGACCTGGGGCTCAGAAAGTGACTGAACTTGCCCTGTCCAACACAGCTACTTACTGGTCACCTCAGAAAGTGAAAAGTCTAAGGGTGACACTAGGACTACAGGGGAAATTCCTGCTTGTCTTCTGAGACAACTTGAATACAGTTGTCATAAGCAAAGGCCTGGTCTGTTTTTCTCAAGTTCATCTTTCTTTTCACCTTCTAACTTTTTTCCATGGAGTCATGTTGTATCCCCAAAGAAAACACATGGAATCCAGTTGATGAGATGTTTTAGATATTCCAAAAAGTATATAAAGAAGCTGATGTAATTTTGGTAGGTACACTGGACCAGCTGTTGGAAAGTACAATGCTCCCCAAACATCTGGACTGATATGTGTGGTAGGCTCCCATCATAAACTGTCCATTAGCTATAAGCCTTTATGCTCTGAGTCTGGAGTATTCTCTGATTCCCCATCTGTCTCTGACCTTTTAAGAATAGTTAGGGAAGGTGATGATGGCAGAAAGATTTGTTTTATGGGGTATTTGAGAAGAAATCTTTCTGGTCATATTTGGGACAACTCTTCCAAATGGCATTTTTTCTTTGTATATTGACCTCAGATGTATTAGAAGTGAATCAGAATTTTCTTTTTTTTTTCTTTTCTTTTCTTCCTCATTTCCCTTCTTATTCCTTCCTTCCCTTTCTCCCTTCTTTCCTTCCTTTCTCTAACCTTCCAACTCCATCTCTTTGTTTGTCCTTCTTGTCCTCTTCTTTCTTTTTTTCTCCTCCTCTTCCTTCTTCTTCACACCCCAAAGCCATTTAATAGTCACCCACAATAAATGTCTGTGGAAGAGAGACTGTTATCAGTTGGTCACTTGTTGAGCCCTGGCTTCCTGTGCATGTATTAAAAATGAGCATTCCTTCATATTGCTCAGCTTTTATATAGAATAGAATTATTCACATTTTAATATAAAATATAAGATGACTCTTCATTTTACAGAGTCAAGACCAAGAAGTTTCAGTACAGAACTTTTTTTCTTTTTTTAAGATTTTATTCATTTATTTGAGAGAGAGAGAGAGTGAGCGAGAGAGCAGAAGCTGGAGGAGGGGCAGAGGGAGAGGGAGAAGCAGACTCTCTACTGAGCAGAGAGCCTGATGGGGCGCTCGATCCCAGGACCCTGAGATCATGACTTGAGCTGAAGGCAGACGCTTAACAGACTGAGCCACCTACGCACCCCTCAGTATAGAACTTCTATCATGAGAAACTTCTGTTTTGAGTGCAGCTTTCTATGGTTAAATTTAAATGATGTCAAAATAATAGTCAGGCGGGTCCTAAACCACCAGATGACTGATTATATTTTTTGCCACAGAATCAGTCTTTTGAAACTCTAAATATAGGGAGTCCAAGGATCCTCTGGGCTTCCTTAATATTACTTTATGTATATCTGCTTCAGTTGAAACCTTGTCAGTTCTTCATAAAATATACATTTATAATTATATCATAATAATTATTTACTGATTGCGATGAACTAAACAATTTGCATTTCAATTAAACGATTCTGAAAACAAATCACAGGTAATCATCTTCTCCACCCAACGTGTTCCTCCTACAGACTTCCTCATTTCTGTTGGAGGCTGCGCCATCTACCTTCATATTCAGTCCATCACCAAGTCTTGTCAATTTCACTCCCACATTATATTTTGACTCTGCCTATTTTGCTTCCCATCTATAAACTCCGGTGTGCCCAAGCCACCATCGGTTCTTTGCTGGACCACTCATCCCATAGTCTCCCACCTGGTTGCTCTTCCTCCACACTTGCCTCTTCCCATCCATTCTGCTCACAGCAACACAACAACCCTTGAAATGAGAGAACAAGGGCAAGCTGTTCCAAATTCCTTAACACAGGTCTAAATCTCTTGCCCCTTTTCTCTTGGCTCCCTGAACTCTAGCACCTTTGGCCTACATACCACATGTCCTCCTTCTCCTCTTTATCCCCACCCCGTGCCCCAGACACTCACTAGTGTCTTTTCATCCTCCGATCGGTCTTAACTGAATGTCAATCCTCAGAAAAGTTTGGTACCCAAACTCATGTAGTTACCATTATTATTCTTATACATAATAACTGGCTTTTCTCTTTCAATACTCTCACCACCGTTGACTGTGGATTTGTGTATTTATATTGTATCATAATGATGTATTTTTATTGTACTATATATAATGTTTAACTTCTCCTGAAGACTATAAACTCTATGAGGACAGATACCATGTATGTCCTAGTTCAGAGAGGCATTTAATACATTAATATGTATTCAATAAATATGTGTGAACAAATGGATCGTCATCATGGTAGTGCATTTGTACACCGCATTTTTTTTTCAGTTTAAAGTGCACGAGTATAATACACCCCTAAATTAATACATTTAACCTATTGACCAGATGACTCTATCCCCCTTTCACAGATAGTAAAGCAGGTTTTTTTTTTTTTTTAAGATTTTATTTATTTGTCAGAAAGAGAGAGAGAGTGAGAGCACACAAGCAGGGGGAGTGGCAGGCAGAGGGAGAAGCAGGCTCCCAGCTGAGCAAGGAGCCCGATATGGGACTCGATCCCAGGATCCCGAGATCATGACCCGAGCTGAAGCCAGTTGTTTAACCAACTGAGCCATCCAGGTGCCCCAGTAAAGCAGGTTTAAAGAAAAAAAAGAAAAAAATCAGGTAAGAAAAGTGGTTTAAGGTCCTTGAGTTCAAAGTTGCCTAATATAGAAAAACAATAATAATGATTAACATTTAATGCTCTCTTATGATATCCCAGCAGTGTTCCCATTATATTAATTCATTTAATCCCTATAACAAACCTGCGAGGTAAGTAACATTATTATCTTTTTTTTTTTTTTCAAAGGAAATGGAAGTTAGGCAACTTGTCTAAGGTCTCAAATATATACACACATAATATTAAATGTTTGTTGGGTTGTTTTTTGTTTGTCTTTTTTTTTTTTTTTTTTTTACATTATAGGTATAGATTCATGTTGGTCATCTTACTGAAATACAGTTCTAACATACTAAGCTTTACCCAGCCAGGTTTCCCATACTGAGAACACCTCAGGTAGACTGATTTCTGTTCCTCTTGGTCATCATTCTCTTTCTTCTCTCTACATCCCTGCCACTGCCCTCCCTACCCTCTCTCTTCTCTTCCCTTCTGTTCCCAGCTTCCCTGGGGCTGTTCAGAGGGAAAACCTCTGACAGAGCCACTTTTCCACCAGGCCATCATATACAAGGTCAGTGTTTCCACATTCCAAAGGTAGGTAAAAATGTGTGTGGAAAGCAGGGAATTCTGCCAGAACAATGACTCACTGTGTACATGCAAAACGGTTCAATAATAGGCCACTGCCTTAGCAAGAAAAATGCGGCCCGTCCCTGTGGAAAAGAAGGGGGCAGGCCCACAGCATTCCTGGGATTTAGGAGAAGCCTTCTGTGACAGACGGGAAAGACATACGCCTCATAAACCACGTCCTGCCTTTTTATTTCATGGACATGAAAGGGTATTTTCAGAAAGAGATGGGCATGAAATGTGTTCTTGCCATGTAATATCATATGTATTTATAGAAAGCATGTTCAGCCCTCTCCAGGTTATTCAGCAATTAGCAATGTAAGTGGTGAAGCCTCTGGTCCTCTTGCTTCTCCGAGACCCTTGTTTACTTGTTTGTTTTTTCTCTTTTGTCCAGATTCCTGTTGGTGGGAACTTCCACTGGGAAAAATGGAGGATTAAGGTAGAACCGGGCTGGGCCGGGCCGCTCCCTGTCTCGATTTCTTCCAAGCCCAGGCTAGACTGCATGGAGATGACCTAACCCCTCTCTTGTACCTCAAGCCTGTGTAAACCCCACCTCAGGACCAGTCCCACTGCCAGCCTCCCATGCTGGTATAACACTGCAGCTGGGAGGGAAAAAACAAATGAGCCTTTGCAGATTGGGGCTCTCGTAAATCCAGGATCTGAAGACTTCCCTCGTCTTCAAGATGGCCTCCCAGTGATTTTGCTTGTCCTCAGTTCCCTTTTCCTTTCCCCTCAGCAGCCGTTCCCAACCTATTCACTCCATTCCTCAACCCCCTTAGTCTAGTCTGAGCCAGTAGTTCTCAACCTGCACAATTCGTTAAAATCACCCAGGACCTTCGAAAACTCACAGTACCTCAGTTGCATCCCAGGCCAATGGTATCACATTCTCTGACAGTGGGTCCAAGCATCCATGGTTTGAAGAGCTCCACAGATGATTCCAGTGTACGACCAAGGATAGGCGCACTGCTTTCCAGTAGATTATGTCACTTTCTACTTCATCAGAAAATGTGAGGTTGTAAAGTACAAATCTGTCAGAAGCTTTTCTATACCCACTCTGTTGCCCTTCCTTCCAGTCTCAGAGCTCGAGGCAAACGACATCCTTTGTACATGTCTCCTATGATCTTCCAAGACCTGCTTTTGTCTCTAATTTCTTCCTTTCTACTGGGTCTTTCCCTTCAGAGGATAAGCAAGTTTTAGTCTCCCCCATGTCTGATAAGAGCCCTGCATCTTTTCATCCCTCTGTCTCCAGCCTCACACCCATCCACTCTCCACTCAGTTCTTCGTATTCTGCTGATATCTCCCTGAAAACCAAGCTTTCTCAGCCGGACCAGTTCTTACCAACCTTCCCTAGTCGGGCTCAGTCGCTTTCCTCTCTCCATGAAAGGTTGCCAGATTCAACGGCTGAATCCAGACTTTTCTGCAAGCATTTAGTACCTTCAATGGACATTCTCTGTTTTTCTCTCTCAAACCTGAAGCTCCTTGAGGGCAGGAACCACGTGATTTTCATCTCTGTTAACATCAGCACCTGGCTTTTTGTAGGCATTCCACCTGTGTTTGTCAAACTGATTCGTAGTTCAGTTCGACGAGCACAGGTGAATGCCTACAAAAAGCCAGGTGCTGATGTTAACAGAGATGAAAACCCTCTCCCACCTAACTTCTTGGGCAGAATGTAGTGATCTAATTGGCTGTAAGTACATTTCATGTAACCCAGCCCCCTTGCCTTTATTCCCATGAGTGACTGCCATACATATGACCTAGGGCAATTATCTGGACATTCTTTGGGCTTTAATGTTAAGCCAATAAGATCATATTTACCTGTTTAGGATAAACTGCAAAGTAAATCTAATATAGGATTCCTCTGATCAGCATGTCACACTTTTCACACTTTTCAAGGCCATTGAGTCAACAATAATGATCCTTAGTAGTCAGCAGAAATAAGAATGAACAGTTGTGGCTCATACTACATGTTCGGTTTTAAGAAATTAAAATTCATACCCCAACATGGTCCGCTTTATTTTAGAGTCTAGCACCATCTCTTTGCAGGGGCAGAGCTGACCTATCTCTGCAAAGCATCTGGAACAGGCTGGGCTACGCCGCTGAGATTCAAACGGCAGCGGCTCACTAAAGTTTTCCTCCGGTTCCTTTTGTTTTCTGCTTAAGCTCTGCTTCAAAAGTATAGGTTACTCCTCAGTCAGCCTTCCAGTGCAGAGCTCCCTCAACAGCGGAGCCAAATCCATACTCCTGCCTGATTAATTAGCTGAGTAAATTGAAGAAACTCCTCAGCCTTACGACCCTTCTCTCTGCCAAGTTTTGTAAAATTCATAGGCCACACATATTCATAAGCACAAGAAAACACCTGTGAGCAATTAACCAAATGCCCTTGATTTAGAGGCCTTGGAAATATGCTGATGGTCCCTAGACTGTTGGCACAGGTCTATAATTATGGGAGACCACAACCAAATCATCCCGACAGGCCACTTACAGGAAGGGTCATTCTTTCAGATATAACATGCTGCCTCTAAAAATAATTCTGCCTGATATTTAGAAAGAAGCAGCTTTTATGAGGGAGCTGCTTTCTTTTTTCTTTCTTTTTTAAGGATTTTATTTATTTATTTGACAGATAGAGACATAGCGAGAGAAGGAACACAAGCAGGGGGAGTGGGAGAGGAAGAAGCAGCTTTCCCACTGAGCAGGGAGCCTGAAGCGGTGCTCAAAACCAGGACACTGGGATCAGGACCCGAACCAAAGGCAGATGCTCAACGACTTAGCCACCCAGGCGCCCCGAGGGTGCTGCTTTAAAGGAAGGATGCATATAGGGTTTGGGAAGGAAATAGTGCCTCAGGCCATTTCTTTGAAATTTGTACATAAACGTGAAAAGGGGGAAAAGAAACCACCAAAACCTATTTTAAAAATGCACAGAATTATAAATCTTGTTTAAAATTATCCACTTAGAAAATGTTCACATAACTCTACTTTGGCCTAGAAACAATATCCACAGGGTAAACACACTAGATCTGCCACCAAAAGTGTCCCATGAATATGTAAAAATCCGTCTTGGGGAGCAGACAGTATGCTGTAGAATTACAAACCAAAAAGGTTTGTTTAATCCTTTCTTTAATTTGTATGAATGAATTCCTACCACTCTGAAATGTACATTACTTTATATTCTGTGTAAATAGAATATTTAGAATTAAACATGATGATATCGAAGAAAGCCATGGATTTCCAGAATCAGTGTTCAGAAACTTTGAATCTCTAAAATCAAGAGTTCCTAACCAAGCATATATACACTTCAGGAGCTATGGGAATGCCTCGAATTCTAGGAAAATTCTTTGTGTGTATATGTTTTTCAGGGTGGAGTAGTGGGACAGATATACAGCTACACAGTCCAATGCAGTAGCCATACGTGGCTATTAAGCACTTGATAACAGTGTAGCCTCTACTGAAGTATGTTGTCAGTGTAAAATTCCCACTGGATTTTGCAGATAACGTGAAATATCTCAACAATTATTAGAGTGATGAACATGGAAGTTATAATATTTTGTGTGCACTAGGTGATGTAAAATACGTTACTAAAATTGGCCTCACCTGTTTCTTTTTACTTTTTAAAATATGGTTACTAGAAAAGCAGGAGCTATGTAGCGGACATTACATTTCTGTTGGATGGTACTGAGTCTTAGCTTTCGTGAGTTCATCAGAGGGCCCTCTTGCTGAGGGCAAAGAGGGCCTTGCTGAGTTCTAAATCCTCATGCTTGTCATTCATCTTCCAGACCCAGTCTCAGTGGACCTGGGGTAAAGGCTGCCAGCAAGGGCTCTGATGCAGGCAAGGATCTCCTTGGCCTGCAATGAGAGACATGCTGCCTTGGAAACTCCTAACACTGCTAGTGTTTTCAGAGACAAATACTGACCCACCCATCACCTCACCACGAGTACACGGATTCTGGAATCTCTCTGCCTCTGGTCTTGGCGGGACACCTACCCACACATCTGGGCTGTCTTCCTGGACGCTCCACGTAAACACCGAATGTATTAGCACTTCTCACACCAGTCCTGCTCCTCCTGCACTTTTTGCCTGGGTCACGGGCAACTCTGAATTCCTCCTCTCATTCCCTGCCCACGCCAGGACACACAAACAGTCATTAAGGCCTATTGGTGTTTCTAATATACTCTTTTGTGCTTCTTTGTCACCCACTGCCTGAATTATTGTCATAACCTCCACCTCACCTCCCTTCCTCCAGATCTTCTTCCTCACCACAGTTGTTAAAGTTCATTTTATTTATTCATTTATTTATTTAAAGATTTTACTTATTTATTTGTCAGCTAGAGAGAGAGTGTGTGTGTGTGTGTGTGTGTGTGTGTGTGTGAGCACAAGCAGGGGGAGCAGCAGGCAGAGGGAGAAGCAGGCTCTGCTCTGAGCAGGGAGCCTGATGCAGGACTTCACCCCAGGGATCATGCCCTGAGCAGAAGGAAGACACTTAATGGACTGAGCCACCCAGGCGTCCCATTAGAGTTCGTTTTAAAGTGACAGATCTGATTATAGTACTCCCCGGTACAAAGATCATGTCATAAAGTTTTCATTGTAGCCAAAAAGGCCCTCCATAAACTGTCCGAATCCCAGATTCATCTACGATTTATCTCCCACCCCACGTTCGCTCCAGCCCCACCAAACGTAATCTTTCATGCTCCCAAGCCTTGGCCCAAGCTTCTGTAGCATGAACGCCTTTTCCTCTGCTTCCCTTTCAAGACCCACATTATCAGCAGCTCTACCACATCTACTTCGGGGTCCTCAAGCACTCTTTCTCTCTCTCTCTACACACACACACACACACACACACACACACACACACACACACATCTCCATCATGGCACATCTCCTGTTGTGCTGAAGTATTTCACTGTGAGCTCCTCTGAGTCACTGTCTTGTCCTTGCTGCCTGGTACAGTGCTAAGAACTGTAGGAACGTATTTGACACCTAGACAAATGTCAAGTAATCTTGTTTCTATGGATTTTCCAAAAGTACAGTTCTCTACCCTCATAAGGTAGAGTTTGAAGAATCCTTGGAGATCTTCTAATCTCCCCTTGCATTGCCTGAGGGGCACATCAAGACCTTCAGAGGTTATGTGAGTCGTTGTTTACTGAGTGCCAGCTACCTCATCTCATCTTCATAACCTCTGAAGCAGCCATTTCCATTAATACCCACTTTACAAAAGAGGAAAATAAGACCTCAGTGAATTTAAACAATGTGCCAAAGTTCACACAGCTAGTTGCCTAGCAAGATGAGACAAGAATTCAGGTCTCCTTATACTTGGCCTAGCCATCCTTCCCTTGTCTCACTGACTATTTAAAATTTGGGGGGCTGCCTGAGTTCTTCAACAGACACAAAGATTATATTTTTATTTATTGATGTATAGTTGACATTCAATATTATATTAGCTTCAGGTGTTTAACATAGTGATTTGACAATTCTATACATTACTCCGTGCTTACCATGGAAAGTGTAGTCACCATTGGTTTCGACATAAAACTATCATAATATTATTGACTATATTCCCTATGCTGTGGTTTTCATTCCTGTGACTTGTTTATTTTATAACTGGAAGTTTGTACCTCTTAAACCTCTTCACCTATTTTTCCTATCCCTCATTCCCCTCCCTCTCGAAATCACCAGTTTGTTTTCTGTAGTTACAGGTCTGATTCTACTTTTTGTTTTTTTGTTCATTTGTTTTATTTTTTTATATTCCACATATAGGTGAATTCATATGGTATTTGTCTTTTTCTGTCTGATTTATTTCGTTTAGCATAATACCCTCCAGGTCTATTCATATTGTTGCAAATGTCAAGATTTCATTCTTTTTAACGATTAATATTCCATTGTGGGTGTGTATATATACATTAATACATATCTATCTGTACATATATATATGTGTGTGTATTACTCACACACATTGTCTTTATCTCTATCTTGGTTATTCTAAATAATGCTATGATAAACATAAGGATGTATACATCTTTTTGGATTTGTTTTGGGTTTTTTTTGGCCAAATATCTAGAAGTAGAATTATTGGGTTATACACTATTTCTAATTTTTTGAGGGACCTCCATACTGTTTTCCATAGTGACTGCACCAATTTTCATTCCCATAAAGAATGCATGAGGTCTCTTTTTCTTCACATCTTTACCAACACTTCTTATTTCTTATGTTTTTGATACTAGCCATTCTGACTGGTGTGAAGTGACAACTCATTGTGGTTCTGATTTGCATTTCCCTGATGATTAGTGATTAGCATCTTTTTATGTGCCTGTTGGCCAACAAAGATATTTTATACAGAGAGATAAAAAGTTTTAGTGAAAAGAACCACATTATAACAATGAGGTTAGTTTTAGACTCAGCTCCATCTCTTCCAGAGTTTTCTTTCTTTCTTTTTTTTTTTTTTTTTAAGATTTTATTTATTTGTTTGACAGAGAGAGACACAGCGAGAGAGGGAACACAAGCAGGGGGAGTGGGAGAGGGAGAAGCAGGCTTCCTGCCGAGCAGGGAGCCCCACGTGGGCTCGACCCCAGGGCCCTGGGATCATGACCTGAGCCAAAGGCAGATGCTTAACAACTGAGCCACCCAGGTGCCCCCCACACTTCTAGAGTCTTCTTGTCTGCTAATGAAATCTATACCATCTGTATTTACAGTTAAAATAAAATATTATAGAAATAACTTAAGTTTTCATTGATGGATGAATGAATAAAGAAAATGTGATATATATAATGGAATATCATTCAGCCATAAAAAAGAAGGAAATCCTGCCATTTGTAACAATGTGGATGGACCCTAAGAACATTGTACTATATGAAATAAGTCAGACAGAAATACTATATGATCTCATTTATATGGGGAATTAAAAAAGCTGAACAAATAGAAATTGAGAAAGAATGGTGATTGCCAGTAGCTGGGTGGTGGGGGAAATGGGGAGATGTTGGTTAAATTATAAACAAATTCATAGTTATAAAATGAGTAAGTTCTGGGGATTTAATGTATGGTATCGGGACTACTGTTAACAATACTGTACTAGATACTTGAAGGTTTTTAAGAGAGAAGATCTTAAATGGTCTTGTCACAATAAATAAATAAATAAAAAATAAATAAATAAGTCATTATAAGAGATGATGGAGACATTAACTACCTTTATTGTGGTAGTCATTTTGCAATATATAGATGTGTATCAAATCATCATGCTCTCTACCTTCTGCTTACACAATGTTACACGTCAATCATATTTTAATAAATTTGGAAAAATATAAAATAAAGGCAGATAAAAACATGAAATTAGATATATGAAAATGTTTAATGCAGTCTTGTGTTTCAACTTCCTGATGTTTAGGCATCTCTTTTGAAACTATTTTGTTCACTATGAAAGTAACTGGTGTTCATTATGGAATATTCAAAAACTATAAAAAATAAAATAGAATAAAAATATCACCATCAAGATCACTATTAACATTTGTTATAATTCCTCCCAATTTTTCTATGCATTTTTTATTTGTCTGACATATTTTTGATCATATGAAATTTTATGTCACTTTTTTTTTCATTTTCCATCATGATATTAAACCTTCCTTCATTATTACTATCAGAGTTGTTTGAGTCCTAGTGAAGTGATATTTAAAGGCATGAAGTCCAACAACATGGTAGAATGATCGAATTAACACCACAAAAGGACCTCAGAGAGCTCTAGTCTGTTGTTTCTCAAAATGGGGTTCTTGGACCAGGGACGTCGACTACACGGGGGAGCTCATTATCAGTGCAGACTGGAGCCCCACCCCGACCTACTGAATTCAAATCTGCATTTTAAGGACATCTCCCAGTGATTCGGTGACTCGCATGCACATTAATACAGGAGGGGTAATGACTAAAAACAGTGGTTGTCAATCTGGGCAGAACTTTAGAATCTCTTGGGAAGGTCTTCAAAATCCCGATGTCCAGGTCACACTTGAGATTAAATCAGAATCTGAACTGGGGGAGGGGAGGTGGGCAAGCATCAGTCTTTGTAAACCTTGCCCTGATGATTTCGATGTCCTCGAAAGCCGTAGAAGGAAGAACTGAGTCCCTGCCACAAACCCATGAGATAATTCAGTAGCCTTCTCTCTGTAGGCTGGGAGAGGTTTTCATAAGGCATTCTATAAATTTCTGTGGGAAATTCTGGTAAAACAAGACCAACCCAAACAAAATAGAGCAACAACAATGGAAACAAAACAAGACCCCACGATACTTAAAGGAAATTTTAAATTTAAAAATTTCTTTATTTCCCATTTGTGTTTCCTTTCTGTACCTTGATAGAGTCCTTCTCCCTTTCCACCTCTCCCAAGAGATTTCTGGCCATGATTTTCTCTGGGGATCCTGCTCAGAGACCACAAAATGTGGGTTTCCTGTATCACCGCACCAAGAAGCAATAAAAGACTACTCGATTTCTTCTCAATAAGTGTATTGTCCTCGTACATTCTCCTACCCTCAAGCCCCAAATCCACCTTCTCCTATCTGCCCGTATTTAAGCAAGCCAGTGGATTTTGAGAATCTGACTCTTATCTACACAAAGCCACAACCATAGGTCAGTGGGAAAGTCAAGGTCATAACCATGAACACGTTTTCCTAATTTTCTTTTCCATGAACTGACCACTTAAAAAACAAACACCTGTGTTAAGTTGGAAGACTTTGGTCTCCTAGTCCTGCGAAGTGTTTAACCATTTTTAACCCTGGGCGCAAGAGGAGTACACACCTTTTTAAAAGGAGGACTCAGCATTATTTCCCCTTTTCACATAAACTAGGATCATAGCACATACTCTGAATATCTTGACTTTTGTAGAGGATGTTATAATGGAACACTGGGCACATGGCATTGCATTTGATCAATCAAAAGTGATTTTTAAATTCTTTCATCTTTAACCCAGTTTTAGGGATTTTAACAATTCTGCTTCTAATTTGTTTTAATGCTCAGCCCCAATTCAGAATTTGTCTAAAATTTTAAACTTTATGTTTATATTTAAAACTTTTCACTCTAAGGAATACCAAAAAAAAAAAATCTGAACATATAGATGTCTTGCTGGTAATTGCCAACTGAGTATACTTATTTCTTTTTCCTCTCAATAGCCACCACTATACATGAAAGATTTTTTTTTTTAAGGTATAAAAAGAGCAGGGGATGGGGGCTATCGGTTTATTAGAGATTTAAAAATTTCTTGGAACACACAAGGTAGTTGGAGGGATTGTATACTGGAAAAAGGGAGGCTGGGACCTTTACGCACTGACACCCATCAGCCCTGGGTCTGTAGGTTGGGGAGCTGCCCTGAGACTGACTAAGCCTGTGTATAAGTCACAGGAGGCATAGCTGCCAATGCAAGGACATGTCAGAGCTTGCCCAGAACTGTCCACCTCTATGCCACTGCACTCCAAGGTGGCCTGTAGGGATGTGAAGCTGGCATACAGCTGTCACTGAAGCCACGTACACCTGAAGGTGGAGAAGCAGGGACTCAGTCCTCCATCTGAATATGACGTTCCTGCTTAGAACTTTCTGGGGCTTCCCCAGTGCCTAACTCAAAAGAGGAGTGGGAATGCACTTCAGATCCTTTCAATCCTGAAACTCTGTGTGTTTGTGTGTGTGTGTGTGTGTGTGTGTGTGTGTGTGTGTCTGTGCATTTTGGGGGATGAGAAGGTTCATAATTTTCATCATAGTTTCCAAAGGGTCGTTAGAAAAGTGTTTAAGAAACTCCAACCAAAAGCCCTAATCCTTAACATGGCAGTCAAGGTCCTGCACAGCCCAGACTGACAGACCTCTGCAGAGTCCCAGGTCCTGCCCGTGCCCTCTTCTCAGCCTCCACCGCTCCGTGAAGGAAGCCCCAGTCATGGAATTTCTCACCAATCTCAAATGGGCTCTAAGCTTGTTAATACCTCTTGGATTTAACACACACCTTTCTCTCTGCCTGGAATGCCATTCCCCCTTGCCACTTCCTTGGCCCCTTCCCTACCTGGGAATTACCTTTATCCTCTAAATCTCAGCAATAAAATCACCTCTACTGCTGTGCCCCCTTATCCTGCCTCCTTTCCTGTTTCTTCCTCAGTGGTTTCCTGATATGTGGAGCCTTCCCCTTGGGGTTTTCATTGTTCATATGCTGGTTCCTTCCACGCACTGGTGAAATCTTGAAGGCACAGACCATGCCTCTCACCACCCCAAACCATAATCTGCAACAGAAAATCACACTCATTTTGATGCAATGAATAAAGAAGTGAAAGACTTGCTTTATCAGCCCGGCCAATGGTCTCCTTGGATCTTACAGAGAACCTGAAGCTGAGAGGCTGGTCCATTCAGAACCAGGTTCCTGTTCCCGTTGTTGGAATCGATCCTCGTCCAAACGTCCATGCCTGGCTGACTCTCATGCACTACTTAAGAACCCCTAAGGCTAAAAGAATAATCAGAAAGAGAACAGAACGGAAGACCTGATCATTGAAAACAAAACTGATGACATCAAGCCTGCAAAAGGAGGTTTGGAAGAGAGAGCTGGAGACATCTCCCAGGAAGTAGAGCTCTGCTGCAAAGCCCGTGGGCACGGCCCTCCTTGAGGAGTCTTGGATGAGCCTTCTCACCGGAGTACGTCTTTGCCACCACACAACAGAGCCAATTTCCCTCCTGCTCTCTAGACCCCACAAAAGCCAGGGCTTCCCTCAGAGCTGGGACCTGTCTCTACCTCTACCACCTACCATAGTGCTTGGCACATGGGAGGCGCTAACATACACATGGCCTGAAAGAATGCATCACAGACACACGAATGAGTGGAGCTGAGCTTCGCTGGACTTGAGGCTGAGAGGAAACTGGAGTCGCCAGCTCTGAGTTTGTGGAAAAGGTGAGTGAGGGCGAATCCCTGGGAGTACCCCTCAGGGAAGGGCCAGGCCGGGACCGGCTGGCAGGGGGCCAGCTATTGTAAGCTTGCCTGAACAGAGAAAGAGTGACTCTCTGGGCAGGCACAAGCAGGTGGAACCACCAAGGAAATTCTCAGAGATGAAAGGGGAGGGAAAGCTCACTCAGCACTTAACATTTCATGAGGAATTACTACGTGCCAGGCGCTGTGCTAAGGACTTTTGGTGAATTCTCCCACTTCAGCTTCATAAAAGCCTCACAAGATGGCTATAATTTCTACTACATCCATGGTTCTGATGAAAAGGATAAGGTGTGTAGATAATAAATATCTGACCCAGCTTCTAGAGCTAGCTATGGAACTGGGATTTGAGGGGAGGGATGTCTGGTCACGTCTGTGTCGCTGAATTGCCGGGCTAGCGTTCCTGGTGAGAATTCCCATTCTCCTGGGAAGGCCCTGCTGGGAGCCCAGCATGCTCCCTGCAGTTCACGGCTCTGGGACCCAACTGAGGATCGTGGCCAATCCTCTTCCCAGATCACTACCATCTCCCTTTCCCAGAAAATGCTGTGTGGGAGAGAGTAAATAGCTGGGTTTGGGGCATAATGGTTTTCTTCTGTTTTGTGTAACTGGATTTGATGCCCAGAAAACTACCCAGAACCTCAAATAATTACAGTAAGATGACTCTGCTTCCTTCACAAGGCCACAGCAGACAGGCGGGAGCCTGGGGACGCTGCAAAGTGAGTGCTGTCCCCGGAAGATGGGAAAAGGCAGGAGCCCAGGATCAGGAGTCTCGGGCAGAACCACAAGCACAGCGTGGCACTTGGCAGAAATGGGGGTGAGGGTACCCCCCTTGGAGTTTATGGACTTGTCGCATATTAAAAAATCACTTAATAAAAAGCCCCTTAAGGCATATGAGTAAGTGGGGAAAAAATGGCAAGCCATAAGACAATGGGGGCCATTTAGGACAGGAAAAGATTCAGTCCAGACAGTCTGCCATCTGGAAGACCATTCGCTACCTGCTGACAGGGGTGGTCTCTGAGGAGGGGCCCGTATGTGGGAGAGACATTAGCCTGACTTGTTTTTTTTTTTTTTTAAATGTTCCCAATACCACAATAATCATGGGTTCGTGGGCAATGAAAAATAGTAAAATAAATAAAGGTAGTAAGAGTTATAAGGAAAACAAGTAAGTGAGAGATGAACCCTGTGGTCAGTCAAGATTAAAATGGGCCCTTCAGGATCAATGCCAATCCATTCTTTGATTGTCGTGAGGGATGAATGCCCCAGGTGCCCCTCCGTGTTCAGTTGGATGCATAGTACACTTTCCACCACAAGGTGCCTACCAAACATCGATAATTTCATGGTGCGTTCTGAGCCAGAAGAGAAGAGGAGCTCCTCCACTCTGACGGTTTTATGGATTAAGAAAGGGACTCACACCCTTTTTCTGTCCTCCCCCAAAACCCCCCCAGAACTTCAGCCTTCCCACTTTCCAGCACTGGTTTTGGAGATTCAATCTTAAAGCTATTGGGATAGGAATAATTATGGACTGAGCCCAGGAGAGCCAGGGTCCCTAGATATTAGCCCCAGGCCAGTGTATCATTAGGGCAGAGGGGGTGGGAGAGGGCTGGGGGCTAGAAATAGTTCTTTGGAAAGGACGTGCTCAGTGCCAGCCGGTGTGGCATGCGTGTAAGTGTGTGTTTGAATGTATGTGCATGTGTGTGTTTGTATGTGTCACCGCCTGTGTGTACAAATGCGTGCTTGTAAGAGTGTGCATGGGTGTGCACAAGCATTTGTGAAGGTTCATATGTATTACTGAATGTGTGTGAGTCTGTGTGTGTGTGAGAGTACAAGTATGTGTGTGGAATGGAAAGATCTTTCTTCCTCCAAACCAGAAGGAGGTGTTTCGAGGTGCTCAAAGACCTAATGCCACATTCTTGACTTTCCACAGAGGACTTGTGGGCCCCTCACTGAGGCAAAGGTGTGGTAGGGGATGGCCCCTATCTTACCCCCTATGCTTTCCCCAGCCTCTGGAAACTGACCCATCTCACTTCGGGCTCTACTACTAATTTTCAATGAAGACACCGGTTTCTCTGACCCTCTGGAGACAGCAGTGTGGAAACTGGATAATTAACAGTCACTCTAGAGTAGTTCAGAATAGCCAGCATCAGCAGTGGGAAGGACATGAGTTCTGGGACTCAGAAGTTCTCACTCCTTCCAACATACCCACTTTAATTGCCTTTATAGATGAATAAACTATTTTGTGATTCTAGGTGGTCTCCTTATCAATATGTCTCAAAACATATAACATAACCCACATGTTGTTACCAATCCTTTCAAAGCCCACATACTACCTCTAACTCTAGAGGGGGGCTAGCTATAGAAGAGGCTTCTTCCAGGTGCTAAAGAGAGTAAACCTTTGTACAGTCTCGGTCTACCGAGTACCTTTCCTGCTGATGGGGGTATGGTGTCTCACCAGAGTCCCTTTTAGGAGATGACATATATTCTCTCTGAGCATCCTCAAAAGACCCAGAGAGAAAATATATATTTAAATAGAACATATATCTTTTGGAGTAAGACACGAGCCATGTAATTACACAGACTCTAAATACTTCAAGCAAAAACACATTAAGAGGGAGTGATTTATTTTTCTTGCTGGATGCAGCAAAGGCCTGCTTAGGCAAAGCCATGGTAAAATTGGAACAAATAACATGATGCAAATACATGTAAAGAAACCTGAAGAGAAGTAAGCGGCATCATCGAAAAGGTAATGACTGTATAATGCATTAGATGGCAGTAAGGTAAGGCAGGGCAGGGCTGGAGACGTAGGGAACTTTTTGCAGAGATGGTTGTGTCTTTGGCGGGTTTGTTTCTGTTTGGCTCCATCACATGTCTTGAGATGGCAGTTCATCTAGACCATTGGTGCTTCAAGGATATAATTGCAAGGACTGAATCATATCGCGTGCCAGTGTCAATAGTGAGCAGTGGTCTAGAAGGTTGGCATGTGTGGAGACGGAGAGAGCCTGGGAGACAGTAAAGGTGGAAATGAACGTTCAGAGCAGTATGTTCCCTGGAAAACAAGAACAAGAAGGACGAGCAGAATAAGACGCCCTGTGGAATTCCCACTCGGCATCATCCTACCCAAGAGTTGCTCCTTGGTGTTTAGTGAAAGAAATACAACGGACCACAGAATCCTCTCTTCACCTCATCCTGTTCTCTTAAGCATTTAGTATCTAGTCCTCTAACTTCGCTTTCCATCTTTTAGTGACTGTTTTTACTCCTGGCCCAATCGTTTCATCAAAACAGGTTGTTTTAATGGTATTTTGGTAATTATCTTCCTTCTTGCTTATCCTCAGTGTGCCAGCATTCCTTGGAGTGCTACACAGGCAACCAGCGCCTTTCCCCCAAATCTCTCTCTAAACCTGTATGAGACGCTCACTCTAGAGCCATGCTTTGTGCATCTGGGGAGTCACAGCGCCCCTCACCTAACGGACACTCCGAACTGCCGAACTAAACCGTGAGCTGCTGCAAGAATTTTCCTCCAAGGCCCGTACCATCACACACACCCACACATCGGCCCACACCCATTTTCCCTCCCCCCGCAGCCATCTAGCGGTCCCCAATTACTCTGGGGAGTAAGGAAGCTTCCTGACCAATGACAAAACCCGCATCTCTTTGCAATCATTCTGCTTTGCTTGTCCTCAGGACAGGTGGCATTCTCGTTCTCCCCGCCCTCCTGTTCACTCACCCACCTTCCCCTGCTCCTCATGCCACACGGTTCACTCAGAGACCTCTTTGCACAAGAGAAATTGGTGCAGAAGGTAGGGCACCTTTATAGCAAATATACTTCATAAAGTTTGCTGGAAACTGAGGGGTTTTTTTTAAATTTTTTTTTATTGCTTGTGTGGCTATCACCAGATGAGTTGCTGGTTGTTTTGAATGCATTATTTTATTTAATGTTTGAAAAAGCCCTGAAAGGATGTTTTCTTTCCTCACTGCAGAACTTGGAAAAGAGGCTGAGAGGCTTGGTTTCTGAACTCTAGTGAGTGGTTCCATGACAAGACCCTTGTTCCATAGCTCCAAGAAAATTCCTCCTTTTTCCCTTAGGGAAGAATAAAAAATACCTCATGTATTATAATAATTTTGTTCTATTTTTCTATCAGGGAAAAAGGTTTTTTTTATTATATATTTTTCCTTTTTACAAAAGGAACATTTGTTCACTGAGAACCATTTTGGAAATACAGAGAAGCAAAAATAAGGAAAGAAATAATTTTTAACCCCACCACTCAGATATAGCATGTCTAAATTACATGGACCTTTGAATGGATCTTTGAAGATATTTTTGATTGGAACATTTCTTGTGGGTTCATCGTGCTGTACAAGAGTTAATACTGGACACAGAGGTAGATGTCAATAGAGTGGTCTATACCATTCGATCGTGTAGGTGTACCCCACTTTAACCAAATGGTTAGGCATGAAAGGGAAGAAATGGTGTTCACTCATTTTATGAATGGTGAAAGGTTTTTCACCTAAATGTATTAAAGCTAAAAAACAAAAACAAAAACACAAGAAAATTTCATTTGAGTCAAGAGTTGACAGGCTTTGCTTACCAGGGCAGGTGATAAATATTTTGGCTTTGCAGGCCATATGGTCTCTGTTGCAACTAGCCAGCTAGGTCATTAGAGCACAAAAGTATCCATACATGATACATAAATGAAACAGCATGGCTATGTGTTGACCAAACTATTTATAGAAACTGAAATCTGAATTTTGCATAATTTCCATGAGTCATAAAATAGTACTCCTCCTTTTTTTGTTGTTGTTCTTTTTTTAAACCATTTAAACATGTAAAAACTACCCTTAGCCTGTGAACCACACAAAAATGGGGCAGGGTTCTATTTTATCGACTTTTGCTCCAAATCATCCATTCATATTTAGAGCAGCACACCAGATCCACAGACCAAGTTACAGAATCAGTGAGGATTTGCTTTCCAATTCTTCCTTCTCCTGGATATTCACACACACACACACACACACACACACACACACACACACACGTATCTGGTTGAGCCAAAGTCCTTCCTTTGTGGGTTGGCCATTCAAAAATTCTCCTTCTGGGATCTTCTGATTATCTGACCAAAGTAACTCACATTAAGGAGTGACTGTCAGGGATCAACCCTCCTCCTGGGAATTCCCATTTAAAAGGAAATGTACAGCTGTAGCAACCTAGATGCTGAGGGAGACATTTTTGAGTAGTAGGATATTCAGAAAGTTCATTTTGAAAGAAAAAAAAAAGAAAGAAAGTTGATCTCGGTTTTATGAGGCTTGTGGCTTGCCAAGGAGGGTCAGATAACTAATCTACCGGGTGCTTAAAATCTAACTGGGGAGGCAGGACAAAGAAAATTAAAAATTCAAATCAGAGGCTATTAACTGTCAAACGGATAGTTAAGTTGCACTGCTAAGCTCTGATGTAGACTGTCATTGCCCAGTGATATCAAACCCAGACTTTTGGGGGCATTTTCTTGTATGTTGGTAGATGCAGATCCTTACTCCTTGCCTTTTGCAGCTGGATAATGGCTTCACATGTTCAGTGGCTCAAGGCTCTTCCCCAGTCAGAGTCCCTACTTTATGATTTTACTTGTGCTACGGCATGCAGAAGCAATTAAAGGAAAATTTGTTTTTATTAACTGGCAACCCAAGCTTAGAGGCAGTTCTTAAGCCTTTCACTAAATCTCCAGATATTTGTCAAGCGCCAGACAAAATGCCTTCATGAGTCTTTTAGTGACTCAGGCTAGGAGTCTCCCCACCACCTCTGAGCAACCACTGGACAAGCAAAGGGAAATAGGGCAACGTGTATCGACGCGAAAACATTTTCTGCAAGTCTCCTCTTACTAAGGAGGTGGAGAAGGGTTGGTGACCCAGACTGAAGTCACAAGAATCTTCTTTCCTGAGAAACAAGTCTGAAACTCTGAGGCAGTAAAAGCCTTTTCAAAGGCATCACAGAAAAGTGCAACAAAAACGTGGCGTCCCTACCAACCTAGGGGCTAAAAGCCAGTGGGGTCTCCCTTGGAGTCATGTTTGCTCACTAGCCTCCTAACCTGGGCAGAGGTCCCAAAATTGGAGCTCAGCTCTACCCGGAGCACAGGGGAGGCCAGAAGGGGGTTCTCCCCAGGAAATGCCAGGAGAAACTGTGGGGCTAGGAGAGGCAGCTCCAAGGTCAACATCTGGCCATCAGACTGTTTCTGAAAGTTAATGGTGAAAAATATACCTTCCCTCCACGTCCTAAGACTTGCTGCCCAAATATCCTTTTTTTTTTAATCACACAATTTTCATTTCAATGACAACTGCTAATAGGTCATTAAAAAATATGCACGTTACTAACCCAGGCTATTGGCACCGGCTGCCTGCGGCAAGCCCCTGACATTGCCTCCTGTATCCAAGGCTCCACTTCATCTGGGCTCCCTGCCTTTGGCAATGGCCGGGTTTTGATGGTTTAGAGAGAAGCAAATTGCCTAGCTAATTAAAATCTGTATTTTTAAAAACATTTTTCTCTTCTATTGTCAGGCAAAGTTAAATGGGTGCTACTTTCTTTGAGAAAGCCAAAAATAAATTCTGGGCTTAGATGGGGTAGATAAAATTGCGGTCTTAAATTCTCAATTGCAGAAAAATAAAGGCTTATCAGGGAGATTGTTATTTAGCTGTGACTGTGTGGGTGTAGGTATGATGCTATTATTAACCTCCTCCACAAATGGATGTGTCAGGGACTGCAAAGAAGGACCCAGAGTTTGGTGGCCAGTTGCCAGTGTGGTTAAATACCCATGGCGGACTCTTCACCCTTTGGTGATTATTAATTCCACTTCTGTTTCTGGCCTCTCTCCCCTTGGATATAGCACTCTGCAGAAGTCAAATGGATTTCAGAAATCAACTGTAAGGGAGTAGTCTGGATCCGTGTTGATAAATAAATTATGTCCCAATTACTGGTGGTGCTCTTCTGAAATATGTTACTGAATGAAGCAAAAAAAATTAAGCCCCTGAGCTTCAGCATATCTTCTTTTGCAATCCACTGTAATAATTCTGTGACTGTGTTCAAGTAACTCATTCCTTTTGGCAATTCAAAGGAGAGTTTGAGCTAAGAAAAGGGATAAAATACAAACCAAACTGTCTCTTTGTTTATACCTTTTCTGGAGAAAAAATTGAGATGCTGTCATTTTTATTAATTAGAACATTATCAATGTCACCTTGAATTTATAAAGCGCAGGGGCTTTTAGATTTGTGATTTCAAAAGTGTTCTGACAGCAGTTGGGAATCAGTGTGATAGTTGGAGATCAGGCTGGCCAGAGGAAGCTGACATGGACACAACTATGACTCTTGGCTGCCTGCCCACAGCCTGAGGACCTGGCCGTCACTCAGAGAGGGGACTAGGCTCCAAAGGAAACCAGGGACAGAGAAGTAGGAGGGTCTCAAGCCCATGCTTGTCTCCGCATTTAACAGAGAGAATTTTACCTGGGAGGTCACTTATCATTCAGAACCTGACTACCAACCTTGAAGAGAAAAGAGTGACCGAGAGAATATGTACACCAGCGGTTAGAAACAGAAAGAGATGTGACAACAAGCCCGTGAGACTTTCCTACACTCCCCAGTCTGACAGCCTGTCTCATTAGTTCTCAGACCTCACGTGCTTCTGTGGTCAGCACGAAGGCAACAGAGAAAGTTTCGGCTCCTGGCACCACTTTGTGTCTGTGACTACAGATTATAACCTTAATTTCTCTTTTTGTTTAGGTTTGGTTGTTTTTCTTTTTTCTTTTTTTTCTCCTCTCTGCAGCAAAGCTGTTTTTCTCTCACTCTCGCTCTCTTTTTAAAAAAAAATCCTTTATTGGCCAAAGAGGACAAAAAAGAATTGCTGAAGGAAATTCAAAGTAGAGAATTTTCCACTGAAAGAGAAGGATATGATATAAAAGGGCCTTTTTCCCCTTTTCTTCAAACTCCATATTGATATTAACAGGAAAAGTTAGGGGCAGTGGCCCCCTGTTTTCAGAGCCTTCTTTGTTTCCAAATCTCTGCCTCTTCTCCACTGTTCTCCAAAACTGTCCCCGGGTTTAGTGGGAAGCTGTTGTCCTCCCTCAGAGACCACTCAGAACTCACAGTGGGTTTGCATGCTGGGTCCCTAGAACTGGAAGGATCATGGGGTCTTGGAATCTCTTCACCCCTTCTGTTAATAATAACTCAGATCGAATACTTACAGAACACTCACTATGCATAGAATATTCTAAGGATTTTGCATGCATTAACTCATTGGTTTTTCACACAGCCTCATGAAGTGGGCACTATTATTACCTTCATTTTACAGATGAGGAAACTAGGGCACAGAGAGGTTTAGTAACTTCTCCAAGATGGCCCCATATAAGGTGTCGGAGATATCCTTGTGCTTTGCACATTCCACATTGTCACCAGGTTTGCTGTATACACCCTAGATCTGTCTGGTGCCCCTGCTCAGCCCATTCCCTTTGCCTGGAAAGCCACCCGCCTCCAAACTCAGTATTGTCCAAATCCTACCAATCCCTCGTGCTCCAGAGCACATGCTACCACCTCCAGACAGCCTCTCCTAATGGCCTCCAGCTGGAGTCCATCTCCTCATTCCGAAAAAGCAAAGAACTTCCATTGTCTTCTGCGACCTGTGCCCTGTTCTCCCCTGTATCCTTTACGTACCCCATGTATCCTTAAAAACATAAGGTAGGTGCTCTATGGTATGAGGCATGTCTGATTTATCTCCGTGCTCCCACATCAGCTAGCTCATGCCTTGGAACAGAGTAGATGGCACAGAGTAGATATCTGTCGCAGGATTTATCACATGTTAGGAAAAAAAATGCCTGAGTGAATATGTACACCAGCGGTTATGTTACCTCACAAATGAATGCCCTCTCTTACAAATTGCAGTTAGGCTCATTGGCTATAGTAAATGTGTATTTATAAAAGGAATACTTACATGGCAGTCAAATGCCATGCAATTTTTTTTGCATGTAGTGTCTACGTCTGCCACAACAGAGCAAGAAGAGTAAGGACCACGAGGAGGCAGGCAGGGAGCGGCCTAGCGCAGTGGGACAGGGAACCATGCTGCTTCTCTGCGTTCTCCTGTGTGAAAGAAAGAGCTTCTGTCTGGCCTCTGCTCCACCACCGCCCTTGCTGGGCCCCTGAACTTTTGAACCAGGGCAGCGGGGCTCTGCTCAGGATGACTCTGCCCTCCACCAGCGTGCCACACAGCAAGCCGTGTCCACAGGCCACAGAGGCGTCACTGGTTCACCGTGAGCCTTGGGGCTCAGCCCCAGCCCAGGCCAACGCCCGCACGAGGCAAAACAATCCCGCTCTTATATAACGTAGTGTATTTAAAAAGTCATTAGTGAGGACCCTTGGCACCTTTAGCAGCATAGTAGTTTTATGAAGGAGTCTATGTCTCCTAATTTCCATGCAAGCAACAGGAGAAACAATCAGGCAGACAGGGGAGTATGCACAAAATATTTTGATCTATGGCTTGGCCGATCTTACGCGGCAAGTATTGGTTTAAAAGAGAGGTTTAGATTGCCTTCCAATCCCAAACTTAAATGTTTGCAGATATTCACTGAAATCAATAAAGTGAGAGTTCTTGATTATGGCTCTGCGTCAGATTCCCTGTGGAATTTAAACATGTGTGTGCGTGCACCCATGTACACACACACACACACCCCCCACACACGCTGGGCTCTCCCCCTGGAAGTTCCACAGTTCAAAATGCTGCATAGTTCTGTCTGATGTGAAGCCTGGGCTGAGAATTACTGTGACAAAAGAAGACATAAAAATAATAGCAACTCTCAGTCCCAGGCCCCGTCTCTCCTTGTTGCCGCTTTTTAATCAGAAGGGCGAGAGAGGAACATCCGTAAGAACATTAGTTCTGCAAGTGGCAGGACTTCTATTTCACGGCTCCAGGAAACAGCAGGTAGCCATGATTTCCACACCGGCAGACGTAAAACATTTTTCACAAGTCCAAACCGAAATACACATGAACCCCCGCACACTCTAAGAAGGAGGAATTAGAAATTCAAGATTGTGGAACTCACATTCTGCTCACATTCGAATACCATGAATTAATTATTGGCAATATTTTAGTAGCAAAAGAAAATCAGAATGTTGAAGATGCTTTTTTGTCTGAGACTTGAAGGAAAGCAAGTTATTTATTTTTATTTTTTAAAGAATTTACTTATTTATTTGACAGAGACAGAGAGTGATCATAAGTAGGCAGAGAGGCAGGCAGAGAGAGGGGGGAAGCAGGCTCCCTGCCGAGCAGAGAGCCCAATGTGGGGCTTGATCCCAGGACCCTGAGATCATGACTTGAGCCAAAGGCAGAGGCTTAACCTACTGAGCCACCCAGGTTCCCAAGCAAGTTATTTATTAAAAAATGTTAATGAGCCATAGTCTAAACCAAATGGAAAAGTTAGTGTTTTCTATTCCACAGCATGGAATTGGTCTGCAATATTATTTCCAGCGCACCCTGATTGTCTGCCTTCTCCCTGAGACAGAGGTCCTTCCTCTTGCCTTCTTTGATTCAACGCTGTCAGGGTTCACCCTGTGTTCTCCTCCTTAAATATTCTTTTTCTTTCTGGTACTGTAGTACAGAGGTGAATCTTCATACTGTTACAGATACGTTCATCATTCTGTTCACACTGGAAGCAAGTTTTGTTCTCAGCCTTTTTCATGTAATCCAACTTTACCAGTCTCATGTTCCATTATTCCAGAGTACCCTGTTCCCCAGTGTCTGTTCTGAGAAATCAGAGCTAATAATATAGATTTCCTGGGAACAAATGTGAGTTCAAAAGGATCTCTGGCAATAATGCCCAAGCTTAAAACTCAAACCTGAAAAGGCAGAATTTCAGAGTAAGAGGATCGATGCCACTTTGCAAGATAGGTCTTTCAGAAACTCTCCAATCATATTTTATAAGCGTCTACCTAGTCTGCCTATTCCAAAAAAGCCTGATCCACTGGTCCATGGGGACCCTGGGTATCCAGAGGGGGTTGGAGGATAGGGAGGATTCAAGAATACTCCAAACTCTCTCTTTCAGTTTCTAGCCTAGTCCAGCAGTCCCTTCCTCCTCTGTTGAGGCTGGATTATCCAGAGCTAATCCAACAGCCTATCATTCAGCTCTTTCTCTTCTGTACAAGCTTGGGCAGTTTCCCTGACAACACCTTCTTTAAAGGAAGGAATGAAAATGCAAAGCAGTCAATTTTGATTTTGCTTAACAGCACCGACCCGAAGTCCTGCTACCTGTAAATAGCAGAGACCCTTCCCACCCTATTTTTCCATTCCTGAGTGTAATAGGGAGCTGAATTCCTGCTGTAAAAGATGATTCAAACATGCACGTACTTCCTGTTCTTAGCAAGACTCTGGACACAGGATAAGAAATGCCCAGAGTTCGTTCACGTTGCATTGATAATTTCATTCTGGTATTTCCATTTCACACGCCCTGCTTTGCTGTCTCCGAAAGTACACCTGTGTACACCAAGCCATTTGGCCCTATATTTGGTTTGGAAAGAATGGGGTTTCTATTCTTTGGAAGGAGGAGTGGAAGTTTTGTAGTAGTGGAGAGGTGGGCTTCGTATATGTGTATCAACCATATTTCAAATTGCCATCTTCCATTTTGTACTTAAAATATCAAAAAAGCGTCCTGGTATGCAGAAGTGGGAGTCAGGGCTGAAATGGATTAGTCTCTTCAGGAGGGAAGCACACGAGCTCCAGCACAGCAAAGAGAATCCACTGGACTTGCTGTTGGACAGCAGGAGTTCACTCTGCCCGCCCATGTGTGTCCCGACCATAGTCTCCTTAAGGACGGGGGCGGGGACCCAAAGAAAAACTGTCGTGAGGCACAACGGTCAACTGTCAGCTGGTAACTGACATAACCCTAAAAACAGTCACTTCTCCATTGCGACAGGCATGCTATCAAAAGCCTGCAAGGAGGGGAGTGGTTATTTAAAAGACCGGGTGGGGGGACAGCTAAAGATTCTAGATCTATTTGGAAATTGTAATTTATTTGTCTTTGCTTTCATTTGTTCACAGGCTACAGGAAAAAGGTGAATTATAAAGTCTCCGAAGGAAGACAGAGTCTTTGTCGGGTTGGGCTAGAGGCGACAGGACAAAAACCTCCTCTTTGTCAGATGGGGAGATCTGGCGCTATTAGCAGGCAAATGGCAGAGGCCCTCTGCGCTCTGTTCTCTGGGTGACCTCCTTCTGGAGGTGGAGGTGCGGTGACACAGGCCTCTGTTAGGTCCCACTAAGCTGAGGGCAAGGCAATGAGATACTGTGTTTCAGGAAGCCAGGAAAAAGAAGGTGTTCTAGGTTAAAACTACAAAGCGCACCGAGTACCAGGCCCAGGGAGGAAAATGGCATTCTACGCCTGCCACTGGGCCCGCATCTCTGAGCTCCTGCACTGGTGCCTAAACTGACTTGAGAATGAATCCGAAAAGAAGGCAGCGGCTTCCACCAGGAATGCACAGATTTTGTCTATCATTGTGTTTCACATCTTTTGAAGAAAGGATGTCCTTTTAAAAAATTACCTCTGAGAAATTGAGTTAATTTTTAATGAATACTATTTAAGAAACAGAAATTGTAGTTTCCATAACATTCACGACTTTGCTTTCATATGTATACATATAAAAAATTTAATCCCATTTGCTATAATCCAAAGAAACGTGTCAAAACTCTGAGGCTGCCTTACAGTTCCCATGGAAACCAAAAATGTAACCATCATGATGGAGAGACCTGTAGATTTTCAACCATTGTGCTGTTTGAAGAAGAATTTGATTTTTAATTTCATGAAGGAAACACATAAATAATTTTATATGAATTTTCTTAAAATGTGCTCAAATATCATCTGATGTGTTCTTTGCTGCTTCTGGGGTAATTTTCCCCAGCAACTGCTGGCAGGGTTTTGAGAGCCAGGTTAGAAATATTTATTGAGCACCTATTACATATACAGAACATGATTCAGGGCTCCATGGGATAGGAAGGATAACACTTTATATATAATGTCTATATATAATTAAGAAATCACAGACAACAGTCCAAATGCCTTTATAGAACTCTGTATCAGCAATAAGACGTCTTAATTATATCTTGGTTGAGGGTTCCTCAGCCCATGATGGAGACGGCCAATCATACTTCCAATGGAGCTGAGTTTTAAACCAATTTTTATTAGAAATAATGATTTTTTTCTCTGATTATAAAAGTGACATGTGCTAATTGTGGAACAGTTTGAAAATATTGAAAATTGCAGAAGAGAGAGTTAAAATCAGTTATAATTCTAATGCCTGTGCTTTTCGGTGTCTTCTCATCTAGTCATTTGTTTCTCTGGAGGTACAGGTACAGGCAGTTGTGACTTTGCATGATGTACAAATAACCATGCAAACTGAAACCGTGCAAAGTCATTTCAATAGTCAATGGGGAAAATCCAACTGTTCTGTGGCCTTTAGCGTTTTTTGTCAAAACATGAAGAACTTTCTTATTGTTGGTAATAAATGTGAAGGAAAATAGAAAATAATAAGATTCATATTTAGTATGCTGTAACTTAAAATACTAGAAACATTGAAGAAGAAAATGTTTTACATTATTTTATAAAAAAAAGGAACAGAAGTAGTTTGAATAGCACTTGGCCTGTTTTGCATTGTGTAACTTACAATACAGAACAATCATTTCTATGCCTTGGCAAATTGTCATAATCTTTTCTCAGTTTAGATCAGCTTCTGGTATTTTATCCTTTACACTTTCAGTGATGTGAGCTATCTTCGAGAGTTCCTTTAGTGTAAAGTGTTTGTTGTTGCTGTTGTGGTTGTTTTGTTTTTTGTTTTTGCCAGCACCACTTCCTCTAGGACATTTTGATCCCTTTCTTCCCAACCACTTTTCTCATTTCTGTCAGTTTTGCCTTCCCTAGGTTCCTCTGGCTCCATATGAGGAGTCTTTCCAACGGTGGGAGTGTCAACATTCGTGGGCAGATATTTCTTTTACAACTCCACTCACACTGATTAAAATTCCCCTTCCACTTTTCATTTCCTTGCTGCACTTCCATCATTGTTGACCATTTCCCTCTTTCAGCGAACCATTTTTTAAAAATGCCATGTGGTTTATCACTGGAAGACGAGGAAGCAGCGCAATCAATCACACGCTCTGCTTGTCTGTATGTGAACTGAATTAACACGTGCATAGTGACCAATGACGGACAGACTTGGAAAGAAGCGATGTGATTGGTTACTGATCCTGATATGCCTCTGTCATTTACATGGTGATTCGCCCACGGAATTGCTAGCAGTGAAGTGTTACTTCAGACAGTTCCTCACAGTTAATATGCTGGGGTAACTGAAATTTAAAGGGCGTTGTTGAGACACCGCTGTTATTTAACATACGGTAATGGAAATTCACACATATCAAGCTTGTGCAAAGAGTGGTCTACTTGTGTGCATATTTATTAAATTATATTTTTAGCAAGTCTGAGGTCATGTATATATAATTTTGCACCATGCTTTTTTTTTTTTTTACTTAGTATTATTCATAGGATATTAACTAGTTCCAATAACTAGTCTCCAAAAATATTATGGAATAATGTAGGCAATTTGGAAAATTGCAAGAGAATGGTTAAAATGAGAACTTTGGATTGGCAAAGGGTGACTTGCTTCCTAGTGAGAAGCAGGGTAGGGAAAGGCACAGATATAAAAAATTGTTTATTGTTATATCAAAAGATTAATTTGGCTAGAACATAGGATCTATGTTACACTAAAAATGACAATAATGTCTGAAAGTCCATTTTTCTGGGTTTTACAAATGATGATAGTTACAGCTAACATGGATGGAGTATTTACTACCTTCTGGGTATTTCTCAGGCATTATCTCACTTAAGTTTCAAATCTTGGTTGCTGTCATCCTCATCTGACACACTAGGACATGGGAGCTCAGAGAGGTCGCTGAGTTTGCCCAGGTCACACAACAGTTGTGGCACAGCCAGCAAAGAGCCCCAGATCCTCCTAGGTCTTGCTCCCGACTGCAGGCTCCACAACACGCTTGATGACAGCACTTTGCCTTTTACACAGTTCTGCATCTATTCATACCGCATGTGCTGCTGGGCAGCTTGTATGGTGTGCCAGGGGCTGTGGGGGTGCCAGGGGCTGCAATTTAGCCTGTGCCAGTAGCCAAGCAGGATTAGAAGCTTGCATACTTCCAGAAGGGGTGCCTTTTTCTAATTAACAAAAGGCAGGCTACTCTTGGTCCTGCTCAACAAGAACAATCCTTGCCACAACGCTCAGAATTGACAGGACAGTTAGAATTGCTCCAGTCTTCCTAACCCCTGTAAGAAACCCAGGCTCACACTGGGTAAGTGACCTAGCTAAGGTGAGAAATGAATCAGTGAGATAAAGACACAGTAGAGGAAGGGACTAGATTCTGGGCTGAGCAGGTTTCATTTGAGGCAAAAGGCAACAGGGGACAGAGAGCCATGCATAAACCAGGGTACATCTTTGACTCTGACAGAGTGTAATGGGAAGTCATGGCCATTACCTAGAATAAATTGCCCTGGGCAGCTAGATGCCTTCCACCCAGAGAAATCATTTCTCCTCCAGAATTTAGGTTCTTTCCTGCATTTGGAGCAGACCTTTGGAGACACCTTCATTTCCCTTGAGAGGTAAATATATAATCACTGGGATTTAAAAAGACTGAATCTGAAAGCAAATTTCCCTTCATCTCACTGCCTTCCATAATTGAACTTTATAGACTTCTTTTAATTACAGAGTTGTAATTACTGTTGTTACTATCTTGAGAGGATCCAGACCAAAGATTTTCTGTGCTTCTGAGCCACACTGTCTATATCCTTACCTTCCAGAGAAATGCCGCCGAAAGCAGACCCTTTAGATGTAAGGGGCCCATTGTAGTCTACCTTTCTTCGGTGAATTTAGCAGTTCTTCTGGGCTATACAAGCTTTATAAGAATTCTTGTTTTTAAAAAAAAAAAATGACTGGGTAAGATACAACTCAGCCTGCTTCCAAGATAGCCAAAAGATTAGTAGGCATTTAAAGATGAAACATAAAATTCCAGGACACTGGCCCTGAGAAATGCAACTTGAAAAACAGGACTCTGGTCAAATGTTTGGAAAATTCTAGATACTCTACCTCTTCTTTGGAGAGTCACAGTACTCTTGGAGAATGCTTCCTCAGAGGTAAGAAATATTTCTGATTTTACAAATTTCTTGCTTTCCATTTAGTTAGCTGAGATAAATTCAACATGAGCGAAACCTTTTTTATTTTTCTCATTTATCATTTATTAATATCCTGATGAATGAGAGTTCTGTGGAACAGAAATGCTGGACCATAGCCATGCATAAATTTGGGTATGAATAGTTAATTCTCTGTTTAAACTCAGAGCTATTTCCAGTCCCCAAGCCTAGGGCTGGAGGGATAGTGACAGGAAATGCACCAGGAATGGCCAAGCTCTCTTTCGGAGGAAATAACAGCAGTTTGCAAACTTCAGTGGTGTTTTGTGTGTTTGAAATGAGGAGTGTGAGGCCAGGTGGATGAGGTTCTGTTCTCTCTCACTCTTTAACCTCAGCAGCTCTGCTATTACCTGCCTTAGATACTGAGATTTCTTGTAAGGTTTCATTAGAAAAATGTAAAATGTTCCACTGGCAAGACAAAAACACAGAAATTTAAAAGCCAACAATAAAAAATAAAGCAAAATGGGTAGTAGTGTTTAAAAACCCATTTATGGGGGCGCCTGGGTAGCTCAGTCAGTTAAACATCTGCCTTGAGGGGTGCATGGGTGGCTCAGTGGGTTAAGGCCTCTGCCTTCGGCTCAGGTCATGATCCCAGGGTCCTGGGATCAAGCCCCAAATTGGGCTCTCTGCTTTCTGGTGAGCCTGTTTCCTCCTCTCTCTCTGCCTGCCTCTCCACCTACTTGTGATCTCTGTCAAAAAAAAAATAAATAAATAAATAAATAAATAAATAAATAAAAATAAAGAATAAAAAAATCTTAAACAAAACAATAACAACAACAAAAACCATCTGCCTTGAGCTCAGGTCATGACCCCAGCCAGGGTCCTGGGATCCTGCACTGCATGGGGCTCCCTGCTCAGCTGGGAGTCTGCTTCTCTAGCTCCCACTCTCCCTGCTTGTGTTCCTGCTCTCACGCTCTCTGTCAAATAAATAAATGAAATCTTAAAAAAAAAACAAACAACAACCCATTCACGAAGCCAACAAATCTAGAGGTAATAAATATTTTCTATGACATTCCATAGTCACTTAACCTCTCTGAGACTTGGTACTATGAACTGAATGTTTGTGTCTCCCTAAAATCCAAAATAACCCACCCCCCCATCCCTCACAACCAAAAGACATATGTGAAGCTCTAATCCCCAGTGTCATGGTATTGGAGGTATGGCTTTGGGGAGGTAATTAGGTTTAGATGAGGCCATTGAGTAGAGCCTTCATGATGGGATTAATGCCCTTAGAAGAAGAAAAAGAGACCAAAACTCTCCCTATCCTGTGAGGTTACGGCAAGGACATGGTCATCTGCAAACCAGGAAGTGGGCCCTCACTAGATCGCAAATCTTCTGGCACTTTGAATTTGGACTTCCCAGCCTCCAGAACTGTGAGAAATAAGTGCTTGTTGTTTAAACCACTCAGTGGATGCCATTTTGTGATAGCATCCTGAACTAAGATACTCGGTTTTCCCATCTGTGAGATGGGAATAATAATACTATAAGGATCAAAAGATATTTTTGGAAGAAAAAACTCACAGCTCTATACTGGATTTAAGGTAGAAAGTGAGCAAGTAGGGGAGGATGGAAGAGAAAGTGAATACTTATCATATTTTGGCTGCCCATCACCGGAATCCCCAACCCGTTA
The DNA here is from genome assembly GCF_010015895.1 of Lontra canadensis. Lineage (NCBI taxonomy): Eukaryota > Metazoa > Chordata > Mammalia > Carnivora > Mustelidae > Lontra > Lontra canadensis. The sequence goes on from NW_022631036.1 coordinate 1,333,926, forward strand.
TTCTGGGGACTTCACCACTGTGTGTTTTGGGAGGAGGCTAATTGGGTGTTTGACTGGTGACTTTAATATTGGAGTGAGTGACATAGAGAAGTCTGGACAGGTTAGGGCTCATTTTAGTGGTGCTGGAAACCACTGTTTAGGGGCAAGAGTACAGCCAAGCCCTGTGGTCCCCAGAGAGGTGGTGTAGAGAGGTCTCCGAGGCTGTGTATGTGATAGGAGACTAGGGTCTGTGAGCTCCCTTTGTTTGCTATGTGGGTTCCAAGTCTGATTTTCTGACCTTTTCAGAGTCTGTGAGCTTCTCTATATCCTTCCATTTAATTCCCTAAAGCTGAGATTAGTCAGAACTCTTCAAGTGAGAGCCGTGACAGGCACTGACGGTGGCATATCAGAGTTGGGGGGAGGGCAGACTAGGGGTGCAGAAGCATTAAGAGATATAAGGCTCTCCACTAAAATTTGATTTAAAGGGAATGGGGAAACTAGAATCCCTGTCTGCGTCCCACCTCCGCAGATTATGGAAGATATTTCACCCGAGGTCAGATTTCCCGTCCCCCATATTTTATAATCTTCGTTCAATAATCAAGCAGAGACCTGTAGAGCACCTTTTTTATTTTAAAGTGCTCTCTGTGCTTAGTTTTGTTAGTATCGAATGGAAATCCATCTTTTAAAATGTCTCAAATCAAATTAGAAGACATATGACGCAGCAGAGTAATACAGACAGTAGGGATGCCAGAGAAGATCACACAAAAGAAGGATAATATGTGTGGGAAATAGTCTGCTAGAATTCTTTTTTTTTTTAAGATTTTATTTATTCATTTGATAGAGAGATCACAAGTACACAGAGAGGCAGGCAGAGAAAGAGGAGGAAGCAGGCTCCCTGCTGAGCAGAGAGCTCGATGCGGGACTCGATCCCAGGACCCTGAGATCATGACCTGAGCTGAAGGCAAAGGCTTAACCCACTGAGCCACCCAGGAGCCCCAGTCTGCTAGAATTCTAACCCAAAGAGCCCATGACTACTGGGGACCAGGGGAGTTAATTTCTATCTTGCCGCAAAGCTAAGCTCCGCCGTTTTCTGATGAACGCCCAGAGGAGGAATAAGAATACCACTGCCGTTAAGACTGGGCAGAAGGACCCTCAAGGTTACCTTTATGAGCAGGCACAGTCGTAAGTCTGGTGTCATTTCACAGAACCCCTTAGAGATCTGGGGGTATCTCTTCCCCCTCCTCTGTGTTGCTAGAGAAGTCACCTCGCTCCACTTTTCAAATTCAATGTCAGAGGAAGCCAGCAGTGACTTGTCATGTCCAGCTTATCTGTGTACTCCTGAGAGCTATAAAAAAAAAAGCCTAAAACTGCTGCATGGCCTGTGATATTTTTATAAAGAATATGGGAAAAAGGCAGACAGTCCATCGCCATATTGACTTGGGACCTTACGGTAGTGAAGAGTTTCTTTCTGCAATAGCTCAGTGGTTTATGGTGCTGAGTTGCTCTGGCCAACAGAGATAACTGAAATTCTTGGCTAGTGTTTCTGTCATTGGCACCTCCAGCCTGTGGAGCCAACATTTCAGATGCAGTAAAAACAATGAGATTATGGTTTGGCTGCTGCCTTGTGCTGATGGCTTCTAAAGTTGTACATCGCCTGTCATCACCAGCAACAACTTGGTTGAGTTACTGAAGTAAACATTAGGTATACTCATAACTGGGTTGCTTTATAGTCATCTCCTTAATGACATAAGAACACCTGTTGGAGCTTGGAGGATGATGCTGTCATAGCAGCCGACAATAATAACAACAGTAATAAGAGTTTACTGAGCACTTACTATGTGCCAGGTAAGATGCTCTGCAAAGGCTTTCAAGATTTAAAACTTATAACAAGCAAGATAGTGGTGCATAACTAGGAAATGTGAAGCCTGCACGTGCATCTAGGTCCTGCTGCCTCTCAGGCCTTTGCTTTTAATCTCCCTCAGCCCTGCATCAGAGGTAGACCAGAACTTTCTCCCACATGGATGCAGGGGGCAACAGCTTCATGGAACTGGATCACCACATTCCAGCAGGTGCCACGAGGTACAAGCCACCTCTCTCTCATAGTACTAAACCCAAGCTGATGCTCTCTCTGCCCACATGGCACCTTTGTTCACTTTCCCCATTTCTGTCAAAGCTATGCCAAATTGGGATCACCCTGGGGTCATCCAATCAAATTCTCTCAATCCTTTTTTGGAAAGTTTACCATGTCCACGGAGCCCAGGCCTCTCATGCTTCATCTGGATTTTGCAATAATGCCCCATAGTCACCCAGCCTCTGTCTCTCCCTTCTAGGCTGAACTACATGCCTCTGCCAGGTGAACCTTCCAGAAGGGCCTGAAACATCAGAAGTGGCATTAAATGATGAATCAGGACAGCTCTGCTCTGTCTTAGCTCTGCCACCAGGTAAGTGACACTGGGAGTCACTTTAACCCTCCGGATTTTGGATTCCTGTAATTACCAAGGGAGGAGTTGGAATTGAAGCTCTCCGAGGTCCCATTCAGGGCTGTCATTATATCAGTGCGTGAATGAGTCAGGTCTTTGCTTTTAGACTTGCCTGTGGATTCTGTTTGAACTCTCAAGCTGGGTGCTCAAAGCCTTATAAAAAAGTTCTCTCACACCATTTTGCAAGCTAGTCATTCCTCCTATCATCACGTATTCATTTCCAAGTCCCAGCTTTTCTTCCTGCTATCCTTGCTTCTCAGAAAGTCCAAGTCCTGTGGCACCAGGGGAGCTCAGTGGGTTGAACGTCTCGCTCTTAGTTTTGACCCAGGTCATGGTCCCAGGGTCCTGGGATTGAGTTCAGGTTAGGCTCTGCCCTGAGTGGGGAGTGTACTTGGGATTCTCTCTTTCCCTCTCCCTCTGCCCCTCCTCCACACTCCCCTTCTGCCTCCCCTGCACGCTCTCTCTGTCTCTCTTTCCCAAAATAAATAAGCAGATCTTTAAAAAAAAAAAAAAAAAAGAAAGAAAGACAGAAAGAAAGAAAGTCCATGTCCTCCCTCTTCACAATCTACACTTTACACCATCACCAAGGTTCTACTCAAGAACTATATCTTCCCCGACTGCTTCCCCGAGTGACCTCAGGCTGCAATATTTTAATTCTATACAGAATATATATACGATAGTAGGCCTTGGCCAAAGAGTCTGGACTCAAGAGCCAGCCTGCCTGGATTCAAACCCTGGCTCTGCTCTTTACCAGCTGCTAGTTAGTTAATCTCTCTGTGCTTCAGTTTCACCACATGGAAAATGGGATCAAAAAAGGGGCTACTTGGTAAGACTGTTGTGAGCATTCATATATGTAAGACACATACAGAGTTTCTGGCACATAGTAAATGCTATGTAATATCATCTATTATTATTACAACTACATTTCACACACTTTAAATAACTCTTGGCACTAAATTGTTTCATGCATGTAGATATTGTCTCCCCAAGCAAATAGCAAGGATCTTCACTATTTTCTATTTTTTTTCATGTCTTGGCAAACAATTGGTTCTTAATAAATGCTTTTAATGAACATATGAATTAAGTAAATGAGTAAAAAAAAAAAATGAATGAATTACTATCCAGCCTCAACAGAGGAGAACAAGGAAGAAGTGGGTATAAAGACAAATTTTATCTAATTCTGGAGGAAAGAGCCCAAATACACTAGACTTCTTTCATGTAACACATAATAGTTTATTTAGTTTCTAAGGGTGCATATCATACCATTACTTGTTCTGTAGGAGGATGCTAGATGAGGAAAAACAAAATGAGAACAAAAATCAATCTAATATTAGTTCTATATCGATGGGGCTTTTCAATGTTAAGGAAGAGTTGGTTCATAGGAGGCATCTAATGATGGATAATACATTTCTTCAGCTATTCGGGAAGAAGAATCACATTTATTCATTGGGATGAACTACAAGCTTGGAAAACCACAACAATGCATATGCAGGAATTAAGAAACTATAGCTCTTGTTTTTGACAACATATTTCTTTTTCTTTTTCTTTTTTAACAGAAGGGGAGAGAGGCAGGCTACGGGCAGAGGGAGAGGGAGAATCCTAAGTGACTGACACCCAGTGCAGAGCTCGATGCAGGGCTGGAGCCCATGACCCTGAGATCATGACCTGAGCTGACACCCAGAGTCAGACGCTCAAATGACTGATCCACCCAGGGGCTCCAACAACATATTTATTAAAAAAATGGTTTCCTTTTACTACTAAATGCCTACATTTCAATTTGAGGAGTCTGTTTCAGATCGATAAGGGCCTGGCTGTCACCAAGTTGTGAAAAGAATATTAGCACAGAGTTGATGCCACAGGGTCTACCTGTCCCAGTGGATGGACGGCAGAGTAAAACCCAGAGGATTGGCTCGCTGGGTGGGGAGGGAACTCAGAGCACAGCCACCCACATCTTCTTCCAAACAAACACCTGAAGGCAGGCAGCGGACCTACACCACAACTTGGAAGCATTTTGTTTGGCAAATAAAGACATTCATGATGGAAACCAACAAAAGCAAGACCCTGCTGCTGCAGCCACTGTTTTCTCCTTAATGTCTTGGTTTCTTTCTGAACCTTTGCAGCCAAACTCTAATGAGAATGAGAATTTGTAATGGATTTACTAATGCTATATAATTCAATACATAAGAGTATGAAAATCCTCCAAAATGTATATGAGGTCACTATGTTGAGAAGTTATTACAGGATAGAAGAGAAAGTGAAAAACAGGTGAGGAATAAAAGGATAAAAATGTCCTTATTTCACCAACTCATCTTTTTACTTTTGTTTTATTGTGAGTTCTAAATATGGCCAGATGAAATGTGTTTATTTGGCCTTGAAGCTTCTCAATAATGGGGCATTTCATGAATGCTAAGCAATACAGATTTCCTGTAAAGCCACCAAGCTTCCTTAAGAAGTGCTCTGGAAGGAAAATTTCTCATACTTTTGTTACATTCCTCATCACCAAGTAAAATCAAATGCCAGTGCCAAGTCGGACAGGAAGAGGGTTGTGACATCCAATTCCACATTCCGCTGAAGGTAAGATGACATACAGATTGTGTTTTTCAGACAGAGCATGCTTCTTAGGGCACTTCCTGTTTGTGAATCAGTCTCACAGGGGATCCAGACCAAGGTGTACTGTGGCAGCAGTATGGGACGGTGGGAAGGCTTGTCATGTCTTAATGCTTTTGTACAGCCTTTGGAAGACATGTGAGGTCTAGAGCCTTAGAACAGGCTGATTACAATGTCTGAGGTGAAAATACAGCAAAACCTCAAAGTCATAAGTTCACTAGAGATGAGAATACAATTAATTCCTTTGCTCACCACAGAGAAGATCAGATCACCTAATGGATCTACTCATCAAGTGGGATGGTAAGTGGGTCTCCATCTAAGCTGCCCTGATGGACAAGGTTATTAATTTCATCCCGGTCTTTATGATTTCTGACCTATCTCAAAAACAAACAGAAAAACCCCACAATTCTCCTGCCTTCCCCAAACCCCCATCATTAACTCTAATGCCCCTTTCTCCAGAACATTAGGGAATATGACAGGCCATCTGAGAATGAAAAAGACTTCCACTTTGATCAGTAGAATAACATGTTCACAGATATTTACTGAGCCCTATCTGTGCTGGGTGCTTGGGCTAGGCAAGTGAGTAAGACACAGTTCCTACTGTAAAGGAGCTTATAGTCTACTAAGACGAGCTTTCCTGTCTCAAATGGAACATGTGTGGCCAGCTGAGGCTTCATATTCATAACAAGGGACTTTTTCAAAAGTCTTTCACCTGCTAGGGTTCCCATAAGATAATCTGCTATTTTATGTCTTTGGGGATTAAATTATTTTCATACTACATATAGCTGTCTGGCTCAAGCTTCACACACTTAAGGGGAAAAAAAAAGTCATTTCCAGGCTAGAATGATGTACACATTTCTTTTTCTTAACTGAACTTTTCACAAGCACTGGGTAGACTCTCTGAATCTCAGAAACACAGTAGAATGTGATATCAAGAATTTGGCAAGTACCTAGAGAAAATCAACTGAACTTTAACTTAACATTTTATTGCCTCCTCACCAAATGAAGAAAGGAAGAAAAAAATACAGATATATAAACTTATTGATTTATAGCTTTTAAAATATTGTCTGTTTTTCTATAATGTATTTGTTCTTCTCTAAGTGTTTCAAATTGTTACTTAGCCCATATGGAAATGCACTGTAAATGTTTCCAATGAGAATTCCTCTAGCTGGGGGGAAAGAAAGAGAGAGAGAGGGAGAGAGAGAGAATGGTTATAAAACTTCCTGGAGAGGACTCACTTTGTTTAATCCCCCTGTAGGCTGTGAGTGACTTGAGGTTAAGGAATGCTTTACTCATCTTTGTCACCCCGCATCTACTTCAAGGCCTTAGGATATGGTAGGTGCTCCACAAATGTTTGTTGAATGAATGGATGGATGGATGGATGTCTACATCTTGAAGAAGGAGGTAATAGGTAGAGAAAAATGGGGAGAGGTTGAGGAGGAGGGAGAAACATTTATACAGTCTGGGAAGTATGGGAGGATGTGTGTGCAGGGAACAGTGGCAAGTGACACTGACAGAGTTGCATGGGAAGGGGTGGTGTCAGAGGAGAGTGCAGAGTCTCTCTGCAGTCACACTGGGAAAGATATCTTTCTATTCTACCATAAGGGACAGGTTATTGCTCTGCGTTGTCTTTTATTTAGTTTTTGAAGGCCACACTAGCTCAAGCTGCATCATTACATCTCCATTTGACCCCTATATTAATTTATGGGTATAAAGAAGCATGCCTTTTGGAGGTGTTAGGTGCGGCTGAGCAGTCTGTGCACTGCATAATTCCAGGGCACACCCTTTGCATGCGGTACAATGGGTGGCAGCCCTATGCTCCCTTGAACTCCATCTATGCATAATGGAATACACTTAAACATTTATAAACATGCTGAGAAATACAATATGCTGGAAGATGCTTTTAACTAACCTCTTTACTTGTTCCTGAAGACCAAACAATTCTTCCACTTTCCCCAGTTGTGAGAGTTATATTGTAAAAACAAATGCATGTTTTGTATGTGTGTTGCTTCCACAGTCTAACTCTCGTGATTAAAGGGCACCTGCTTGGAACCATTCCATACTGGATGGAATTCTGAGTCTGGAATGCTTGGGTTCTAATCCCGGCTCCACCACACAGTGTGTGATCTTGTGCAAGCTACTTTGTTTCTCTGGGCCTCAGTTTCCCTAGTTGTAAAACAGGAGTAATAAGAGCTCCCACCATCTAGGGTTGATGTAAGAAATAATTGAAATAATCTGTGTAAGGTGCTTAGCACAGTGATTGGAACATAGGGAGTTCTCATAGGTATAGCAATCAGGCTGCTAAAATTATTATTATTGTCAGTACTGGACTACCAGGTTTGGCCTGTTAGGCAGAACTCCTCCTGAGCCCCTAGAACTGGGACTGCCCATATAGGGCCTTCCCCTTTCCAATGAGCAGGCAGATATCAATGTTTTTCTCAGGTTGTTTATTCCACGAGAGTTAGCCAGACCATCCCAAGCTGTGGGTCGATCTCTCACAAATAGACACACACACTACATGTACACACACTTCCCTTGTACTCCAAGAACTGCTGACAACAATGCTAGAGAATAAATATGTTGTGTAGGCAGCCCTCCCCATCTCTTTTTTCCAGATGATTCTATTCCAACATAATTGTTGGATTTGAGAAGAAAATGAGAACCGTGAGACTCAAAACATTTCATGGCTAACAGCAATAGAATGATGGTTTTTGGCAAAAGATGAGCACCAGAAAAGAGAAAGAAAACAAGTTTTGTTGTTTTTGGTGGTGGTGAGTGCGTGCATAAGTCAGACTGTAAGTAGGCTGGGAAATCTCTAAGATCTGGAAAGGGACATGGAAATCAATGAGCAAGCTGATTTTGGAGGCATCTAGGGTCAGACAGACAGAGAGAGAAAACTCACTGGCAAGGTAAAGACCAGAGTCCAGCAATAAGAAACAAGGGATTAGAACACTTATTCTCATTTAATTTTTTACTCATTCATTTGGCAACTCATTATGGAGTCCTATGTGCTGGGATGTGTCAGATGCAGGCAATCAGTAGAGAACAAAGGACTCCCTACCTTCATGGAGCTTACAGTCTACTGCAGACCAAAAGCACGTTCTCAGTGAGAAGCTGTATCCCAGAAGTAAGGGCAAAGCATGGAGGGTGGGGGTAGTGCCTGGTCTGATGAAGTGTTTTGGAAAAAAGCTGGTGCTTTCTGGGAACAATAGAATGCCTGGGGTGCATCGTGGGAGTGGAGCAAGATGAGCATGAAGAAGTAAATGGAAGCAATGCCATGAAGAACTTCTTAGCATCAAAGGTTGAAGAAGTTGGTCTTGATTTTGAGAGTACTCTGCTTTGTAAGGCTTAAATATTACCCAGATCTCAAGGACTAGAATCCAGGGACGGGAACTGAGTGGCTATTTTCTTAAAAATGACATAATACATATGAAGAAAACTCCACTGGGAATATTTGTTGGACAGTCCTTCCTCCCTTCTGTTGTCATGAGAGCTGAAGGACTGTCCCTGCCTGTGGTGGAGCATTCGGCAAATATGAACATCTTCAGCCCTTCCCAGCACCTCTCCCACTTTAGAGCAAACCTTGCAGCAGCCCACATGTTTGCTGTGGGTGAGTTTCATAAAGCTGTAAAGAAGAAAAGGAAGCCTATCATTTATTAGCTTCTAGTCGCCATGTTCCAATTCCTCAGCCTGACAAGATCCTCCAACCTCTTCCACCTGTACTCGTACAACCCCTGTGCATGGATCCTCTCTTCAGTCAAATGAGTCTCAAGCCCTCCATGGATTGCCCTGCTTCAATGCCTCTGACTTGTCCTTTAAAGGTTTAGCCTCTCTCAAGTTACCTCATCTATAAATTGGGGACAATCATAGCTTTATTCAGGATGCTACATAGATCATGTGTCTGAAAGTACCAAGCACAGAGCCTGGCATGAAAACAGTGTTCAACACATGCAAGCAGTTGCCAATCTTAGGTTCTAGATCCTTGTCCATGTGTCTGTCACCAACTTCAATACTGAAATGTTTTCAGGCCTGTGTATGAGATCAGTGCTGGGAACTGGAGTAGATTGGAGAGGGCACGACTGGCAATGAACATGCCTAGAAATAAAAACAAAAACTAAAAATACAAAAAATGAAAATGAAAACAACCAAAAAGCCATGCCTACAAGCTCATTTGGCTTAAGCCTGCTATTTACTTTATAAAGACCACCTTTGACTTCTGCCTCTTTACTTTAGGTTATAATAATCTTCCAGTTGTAATCCTCTTCCGTCTACCCTATTCCACTTGTTTTTCACTTAGTTCATATCCTTTGTAGCATTACTGATATCTCTGCATAAATTTTTTGACTTCAGGACTGCTATGAGAAATAGGTCAAGCTACACGTATAAGGCATTGAGTGCCTGGCACATACATTTTAGCTTTATTGTTTTTAATAATGATAATGATGACAACAGATGTCTCTTAAATTCAGAGACCAGGTCACTAAGAGTTCTAAGAATCTCCTTCCCACTTGTTGACTTGGCGAAGAATAATATTAACAATAATAATGACTACTGCTTATTGAATGACTACATGACAGGACCTGTTCTGAGTACTATATGTGCCTTAACTCATCTCTGCTCGTGAGAACTCTCAAGGTAGGCTCAATTGGTATCAGACAATATCATATTATAGAAGTAAGACAACTGAAGCAAAAGATAAGTAACTAGCCAAGTTTGGCAGTTGGAAAGTGGCAGAGTCGGGATTTGAACTGGTTGGTTCTTCATTCTCTGACCAAGTTCTGTTCATCCTTGAAGGCCCACCTCACGTGGACCTCCTCTCCAATTTCCCATACAGAGTTGTCTGAGTTACTTCATCTTCTGTACTCCCAAGCACTTTGAATATATCTCCCCTACAGCAATGTTCACATTGAACATTATATATGGATTTATGAGTATGCTTATGTGTATGTGAGTTTCTTAAGGAAGACTCTATAAATTACTCACTGTTGCATACTTAGCATAGGGCGTGGCACATATATGATGGGCAAAAAATATGTGCTAAAATTTAATGAACTAGAGGATCTCGGTAAAACTCGATATTCATGATGGTGGTAGCTATGAGAGATCAAACATGGTTGAATGGAAATGTCAAATGATAAGAAACGCAGTGTTAAGTTTTTGGCTGTATGATTTTATAATATTATTATTGCTGTCATCATTTTCTGAGTTGGGGTAGCTAAAATAAATCCTATCTAAGATGGCTCATTAACCAGAGGCCCCCAGTCCCTTTTAGTTACATGCCTTTCCACCCCATCCCTTTAGAGAAGTATCAGTTCACGGTAGATATGACTGCCCTGAGAAAGACACAGAAGAAATAAGAGATATGCTGAAACTTACACCACTTAGCAACAATTATGACTATTTCACCAGAGGTTACACAAATAAGCCAGAAGAATGATTAAAGGAGCCCCACCCCAATGTGAGCCAACTACCCATATTTTATTACAACAATACCTTCTGTAGTATTTTAAAATTTACAATCCTCTCCTTTCCATTATTTCATGATTCTTAAAACAATTCACTGGTCTAGGCAGGACCAGCTTAGGGGAAGGAAGAGATTGCCTGATGTTCATGCCAGTGAGAGATGGAATCAAGACAAGGACCTGTTTTCCATACAACATGTACAAAACACACCAAACAAGATTGTCAGAGGAACTAATTCGATATTGGGAGGTTGCCGTCCCTGGTGTGACTGATCTGTACTCTTAAGGCTCTGAAGACAGGGACGATTTTGCAGATGATGGGAAATGGAAACTCTGAGAACTGGGCCAAGAGACAACATGCTAAGGGCGAAAAAAAAAAAGATGGGGTTCACGAGTTTCAGCATAGAGAAATGTGTTAGGTGCTGCTTACTTATTGGAGACCACAGAAAGAAGCTCTGTCACAGAAGGATGTCATATGTTGAATTTCATAAGATAAAAATTTTTTTAAAATAATCTGCTTCAAAAGAAGAGATAAGATAGGCATGTGTAAGGCAAGAAGACAGAGGAATTTTCAGTCAGTGTGAATGGCCTTGGCCGACTACATTATATTTAATGTTCATATGTGTGCTGTGAAAGAACTCTTCTTTCTTTATGTCACTGCTAAAAGATACATCAGATTCTTTGTGCCTGTGTCCCTCATCTCAGTTCCCTGTTCCCATCTATACTGGGCTTACTGTCAACCCTACAGGAATGTGGAGAAATTTAGAAGCAGGAAATGATTAGAATGTCTCCTTTGATGCCAGCACATAAGCTTTCCTTGTATTTCCTCATGCTTTGTCCCTGTGGTTTCTGCAGACAGACTCTCTGGGCCCTGGTGTCAGAAACCCTTCCTATGGACAATTCTCCTGGGTCTTGAGCACCAAGCTTGCCCTGATCTTTGAATTATTTTTGAATTCCCTTTATCTCTCATATGTTGGCTGCCCCTTTCCCCATTGTTGACCATAGGGTTCAATGTGGACTTGCTTTGGCTTATGGTCACACTTATTTGTTGCCAACTGCCTGGTGCTGACAGGGATCTCCATTGTACATCTACTTTCTTAAACAATGTGTGATTATACCAGAAACTGACTGAAATAGGTGACGTTTTGGGAATACCTACTGATAGGTTCATGTTTTCATGTTCACAAAGATACAGCTCATGTCCATGAGTTCTTGCTGGTTGAGACAGAGACACACAGAGACAAAGAAGAGAAGAGAAGAGAAGAGAAGAGAAGAGAAGAGCTGAGTTCTAGCCATCTGCAAATGAAAGATGAGGCAGAGACATAGCAATTCCAAAGTACAGCTGAATCCCATTAAAAAATCATGTGAAAGCTCTGTATTCCTGCCATTGTGATGAAGAGGGAAAGCAAATGTCTGAAAGTTTCAAAGCAAACATTTTGTGAACAGAAAACTTAAAGTTCTGTAAAATCTCATGAGCATAGAAACAGTCTGATAGGAGCCCAGCAAGTCCATGAAGGATAGCCAGCATAGGGAGGTCACCGGAGGGAAATTCCACTCCCCTCAGCAAAGGAGCATCTGTGGGAGGAAGTCAAAGCCAGGTGGGCTCCCTTAGCTGATGCAAGAACAAAGACCTGATGCACAAGGAGTGCAGACAAAGCTGTCTTTATATTCATAGCCTGTCTTCTAGAAAATTATTTCAAGTCAATAGATAAATGACCTTAATTCTTTTCTTCCAATTTTTTTCTTTAGATTGACTCTGGACCTTAAAATTAAATTTAAGCTGTTCTCAGCAATAAGGAAGAATTAATTGAAGTGTTCCTGGTAGCCCTTTTGAGTGACTGGTGGGTATTATCTCTCTAGACTTCAAAAGAGTTACTTTTAGAGGCTTCATAGTGTGATGAAAAAAAATCCAAACGGCATAAAGCAACAGGTTTACATTTTATTTTAGTAATAAAAAACCCGTATAGATCTAAAAATACACATTTTTTCTTGGGTAGTTTTAAAGATTCTGTGAATATTTATATTCTGTTTTTACACATACACTGTTCTATGCTTGGAATTCTTTGGGACAATTAACTGCCCAGTCCAGAAAAGGGAACTGAGGAAGAATTATTATACCTTTCAGTGTGAAAAGATGAAGGTTGAAGGCAGAAAGGACGGCTGTTTACAAAACCACAAAGGGTAGGGCAGGGAAAACACATCAAGGACCATCCTCAAAAATTGATCAAAGGTAGCTTTTGCATAAATAAAAGAAAGCATGAAGTCACATAGTGCCTATTAATTCTCTGGAAACTATTATCCAAAGAAATGCTCCAATCAGAAAATAAAAAATAGGTGGGAGAAGATGATGAATTTAATAATAACTAACTATTGTGGGATGCTGGGAATACCTCATAGAAAGCAAACTTATCTCCCCCACCCTTTCTCCCCTGCAAAGTATGCCTAATTGTTATTCTAGAATCAGGCTACTCAGTGTGAAAGACAACCAGGCCTGGGGCCTGAACTATAAATGGAGATTCTTTGGTTCTTTTTGAAAATGACAGTCTTAGCAAGTGGTCATCTGCCCTCCACCTTGCCTCCTGTAAGGTAAAGTGGTCCGCAATCCTGAATTTAATAACATGGGAGTAAAAAAAAACACAAGACATGGGGAGTTTCTTCAGTGTGATGACTTGAATACAAAAGATCAGCATGAGACTGATTCAGCAGCAGAATCCTGGGAATTTAGTATGCCACCAGAATGTCACAAATACGGTTTATGCCTGATATATAATTCCATTCCATGGCTTCCCTGAGATCTGGCTCCTCACAATATTTGCTTTCTTATAAAGTATTTAAGAAGGGTAGGAAATTGATGATGGAGGAGAGAATACTTATTTCACCCCAAGATGTCTTCTTTTCCCCACCGCCTCCCTCTCTCCTTCTCCCTTGTATGATACAGGCAGAGGAGTCTGTGCCACAGGCATGAAATAATTCTGAGGGATGGTTCCCTCAGAATCCCAACACCCTGGGTCACCTCATTGGCCTGTAACCTGCTCTCCTTCTAGAGAGTGACCAGTCCTGAGCCCCAGCAAGGGCATGTGGAAGCACCAATGGAGAACACAGTAGAATTTAAGAAACCCATAAACCCACCGGGTATTGCCTAGTCTGTCTTGGCTAGAACCTTATCCACAGAACTAATCTTTCTCAGAAATAACAAAGAGAAATGACCTCATTTGTAATTCTCGGCTGCGTCCATAATAAAAGTAAGGGCAAAAGTCTAGGTAGATCCACCTCTATTAGATGATAATGATCGTGATGATGATTTTTTTGTGGAGGAGGGCTGGCTATTGAAGAATCACACAAAATAACTTAAAAATATGAAAAAAAATGAGTCCTCTCTCTCCAAAAATTTACTATTAAATTTCAGATAGCTCTGTAAGCCTTTGACTCCAACTTTGTATTGAAATGGAACAAAAGGACTCCTTTGGAATGACAGCATTCAGCTTAGTTGATGGAAAGTTGAAAACTCTTTGAGATTAAAGATCTCCCTTTAAGGCCTTGGGGTTCTGAATTCTACTACATTGTCTTCTCAACCACCTTAGACATTTGTTTTAAATAAGCCTTTACAAAGTAAACATTTTAAAAAAGGACCTCAAAACTGTGTTTCAGACCAGCAAAATAAGTGCAGATTCCAGATGTTTCTCATTTTTCTACGTCACTAATTCAAAATAAAAAATGTCTTGTTTATTGGACTTTTATTTAATCCTAATATTTTACATATCTCTCTTCTAAGAATCTCCTTTCCTATCTCTGCATCCCTTTCTCTAGCCAATGTCATCTCTGCGGTCATTTGTCATTGATGGAACTGGAACTTTGCAGCAGATACTAAGACATATTTAAACTTGGGCCCAAATGAGACTTCATAATTGTATATAGCTGTTTTCTGCTTATATCTGTATCTGTATGAAAAATCAGGGAAATTTCTTTCTGCCAAAATATTTAAAAATTGGATATATGCAATGTTTTGTAAGTTGATTAGAGGTTAGGGAGGTCAATCACCTTTCAGGGTACTCTTCCATTCCTCTGACCTTCTGATGCCTGCCTTTGGGTCACCCAGCTGGCCTTCTGGATTTTGCTCTAAGAGCTGATGGGTATTAGAGGAACTAATCTCAGATACTATTGGTGCTCTCCTAGCCCTACAGGTGGGTCTGGGGGAGGGACTTCTATACTTTACCATGTTCTTAATTTTACCTGGCTCCACGTTGGAGTTCTAGCCATGGCCAAAGAGCTGACAACAGCGAATCTCCATGGCAAATATAATGTAGTAGGGTAGGAATCACGCAAAGGAAAGACACTTGCTCTCTTCCTTACGTGCTTGTTTTTAATGGGATGAGGTCTAATGTGACATTCTTGAATTTATAATTCTATTGATAAAATTATTTTTGATTATAGATTATATTTACTGAGGTAGGCACTATGTGAAGTGCACCTGGATTATCTTCATGCTTTCTTACAATACCATTTTACAAATGACGAAACAGTCCTAGAGACTGTAATACCTATTTGCTCATGAAATAGGCATGCTATTGAGAAGAAATCATGTATATCTTTGCAAAGGAGGGGTGTCTTAAGCAAGGGCATTTGGGGGGCAGCATTTAGCAATCATTTCAGAATGACAACATAATTCATAGGTTTAGCAGACGATTCATAGATATTCATAGGGTTACAGCAAATTATATTAAGGTTGGAGGTGAAATGGCTGCTGGGAAAGCTATTAAGACTGGCTTCTGGAGTTGGAGATAATGACTACTGTACAGACCTCCGACATATCCTAAACTCTACAAGAGAACACGAGCTCCTTTCGGACAACACAATCCTTTGTGAATGACTTCAGAGGTGACAGTACAACACTTCCAACCCATGTGAAAATATTAACTTGTAAAGAGAATGTCCTACAGATATTAGGTCTAAAAGGCAACCATCTTTAGAAATTGGGCACCCTTTTATAGGTGTATCTAGCTGACTACAGAAGCATTCCTTCCAAAGGCTAACAAGGGATTTAAATCAGTTAATTAGTTGACAACTTCTACTGCATACCTACTTTTGATGGAGTCCCATATTAGATAGCATTTAAATTGTCATAAAGATAGTAATTACAGGTTTTTAATGCAGTATGATTTTGTGATGCAAACTTGAGCTTGCTAAATGACTAATGAATGGATGAACCTGCAAGAAGGAGGAAAAAAAAATCAGTGGAGAAAAGAAAGGACGAGATATCAAATCCACCAAATTTCTTCAATCCAGAGGAGATATTTTATGTGTCTGCGTCCACAAAGCCTGTCTAAAGCAGCGATTGTCAGACTTGTGTGTGTGTGTGTCAGAATCACTTGGAAAGTTTGTTAAAGCACAAGGAAGGGTCAGAGAGTTTGCATTGCTGGCAAGTTCCCAGGTGGTACTGATGCTGTTGGTCTGGGGACCACACTTTCAAAACCACCAAAACAACTGGAGATCCTGCTGGACCTTTCCCAGTCTACATTCTAGATGTTTGTCCAGAGTCAACAGATCTTTGGATTTTCTAAACTTTTGAAAAAAGCTTTTCAGTTTCACATTTAGTACTTCTTACCTGATGAAATTCGGTACGTTTTCAACCAGAAGAGACTTCATGAGAAAAAACTGGATGTAAAGGCTGTGGAGAGAAAGATGAAGCAATCAAGAGAGGAAACAGAAAGTCCTCTATCATTATAATTCATAGTAACTTTTAGGTAGAGTAAACACCATTATCCCAAGGATATAGTCATTGTATTTTCTACATTGCTTTTTATATAAATTTGCAGATAAAGAAGATGCAATTGGATCAACACAGTGATAAGTAAAAAAGGAAATGTCATGGTTTAGAATAAATTCTATTGAATAGAAGGTGATAATTATATCAGAGATACAACTAAATATTCTAAACAGCAGTAATGTTTATTTTGACCCAAGTATTGTTTGCCTAAGGTCAGGCAGCATTATTATTATTATTATTATTATTATTATTATTATATATTTTTTGCATTACAAAATCTACTTCCTAATATAATGATGTGGTCTGTTTATTTGACAATTTGTTTATTTTTTGATTACTAAATAATATGTGGGACATTTTGAGAACTGTAAAGAAGGACCTGAAAGGCACATCTGTGTGGGGTTTGTGAAAATAAGTATGGAGAGAGAGCATTTTCAGTAAGAGCACTTTGCGAGTATTTTATTAGTATTTCCAAATAAGAAAGAAAATACAATGCTGTTCTTTGGTCAGGCAATCAATTTACACCAGAACGGGTCCCTTCACCTTAGCCTTTGGATTCCCTATCACATCAAGCTCAGTGGACTCAGGGATCCACAGGGGTATTGTTTTCACACTTCTTGATCTTCCACTGGGGCCGGCCAATTCAAAGCAAACACTATGCCCACTCCCAGGCGTACTCGTGGTTGGCCTGGCACACATGCCCAGCTGTTCTGACCCTGTAGCCTGCTCTTGACAGTGGAGATAACTTGGTCCAGGACACTGCGAAACTTGCTTGTGGTGAGGGCCATTTTCTGGGCCCCTCACTCTCACTTCTACACAGGGACAAAGACAGTGGTCAATCATTTCTGGAGATACAATACTCACTCCACTTCTCCTTTCTCTACTTCTCATTTCTGGATTAAGGCTGATTACAGCTCATGCTTCTGCTGCTTCAAATCACTCTAAGATAACCCAAGAAGGTCTGACTTGTGAATGTGAAATATGAATTTGACCTTCTCTAAGTGAGCCCACCATTCTCTTACTGCCTAAATCAATGGAGGGATTCCTGCAGACAAAAGTTGGCTCAGAAAGTTTTTCAAAGTCAAGACTTAGAAAGGACCACATTGCCTCCATTGGACTATATACATCCAACATTTTTATTCTAGAAAAGACATCATGAACTCGTCGCTATTTTACCAATGGCTTCTTCTTAACAATTTATGGCAAGTTTGTGCTTCTCAGCCCATCAGGGCACGGTGTCCAGAGACTTGGATTTGTTAGCTTGCCTAGACTAGAAATTCAGGAACTTCAAGACATTAAACTTATTTCTAGTATAACTAAGTATTCATGTGTCAGCAAAGGCTACTCTTTTTTTTTCCTTTATTGAAAAAAACCTGGAAATCTTTATCGAACTTTGAAGTTGACATAAAAGAAGTATTCAATATGATTTTTGCCCTGGAATTGCTTAAAATGAGGTTGGGACTATAAGATCTGTACATGTCGAATAATTAGAAACAATGAGAGAAAGGACAGAGTTTATTTAGCGTGAACCGTGAAGTACAGACCATCCAGCTGTATGATGTCAGAGTTGGGGATAGCTTTAGGAAAGAAGTGATTCAAGTAGATTAAAGGATGCATATGATTTATATAAAAAGATGGGTGGTCTTTCTCCTTGTTTTATTCAGAAAATGAATGCACTAGTTTATACAATTTAATACCACCCACCGAGTATCTTTGCAGGGGTCTAGAAACCTCAAACTGGTCACCAGTGGGCCAAAGAACTTTTTATCTATCGCTTGCAGTGTTTTGAAACATATTTGAATTAGTTACCAACATTAGCAAGTTGAATGATTTTACATTAAAATGTGTAGATTTATATTTTTCTCTTAACATTGGACAGGCTGTTAAAACCTGGCATGTATTTCTGCATGGTAACAATGAAGCAGATCTGAGTAAAACGCATCCCCATTCGCTGGGACACTAACTACCCCGTCTCTACTGCCCGAACATACCCTATTACTTCTCTCACCCACCATGCTTTGTTCATGTGTATCACCTACGTGGCCTCTGTGGGCATTTGAACTTCTGAGCCCCGCTGTACCTTACCAGGGCCTCCTGCACAGGGAAGGTGCGACCAGTGTTCCACTACGACCAACTCAGTCAAGGTAAGGGATCTTGTCCTCTCAACCTCACTTTTGCAGGGTAAAGCAACTTGCACATGGAAGGACACTTGAAAAAATATTGTTCTCAATCTATAGAGGAAAATATCATGGACAACACATGTGATGCATTGAACGTCCAATTCTGCCAGCACTTGGGTGATCACGAGTCCGAACGCACATTCTAGAGTGCAGGTTACCAGGCTGGGTTTATGTACAAGGGACAGATGTTCCATTAACTCCTTCAGTTCATTTCATGTAGGGAGATCCATGCAAAGCACAAATTTAATGTATGAAAATTTGGAATGAGATAGCAGATGAGTTGATGTTGATTATTCTTTCAGAAAATGTACCTATTTAACAAAGAATTTTATTTAGAAGGAGTTGTTCTTATATATTTGAAAGAAAGTCAAGTTTACCCGTGTGTACTGAAGTGGGGCAATCTGTGTGACTATTTACTGTGCACAATCAATTTCTTATTGTATGCTCTGAGGAAATGTACAGAGCATCCAATGGTTGGGCAACACGAGCAGAATGTATTAGATTTAGAATGAGTTTCACACTTGTATTGGAACAGTCATTCATTTGTTCACTTGGCCATCCCAAACATGTTCATTTGTTCAGCCCAGCCCAGTGGGCTTTATCTTGGCCCTTCCATTAACTGGCTCTGTGACCTTGTCCATGTCAATTCATCTCTCCCTGTTTGGGTTCCTCAGATGAGGGAGTCATATTAAGTTATCTCTGAGGTCCCTAAAGATGAAACATGCCTCAAAGGAAGGAAACAAGTTCTCAGAGGAAGGGACCTAGAATAAAGGGAGACAATATGTTCTGACTTAGGATTGGGCTGCAATCCTTCGCATGTAGATATCTCCGTCCAGCCTGGTCAGTGCGCAGGCCGGGTGCGGGGCTCATACCCAGTTTGGAGCCACTAGCAAGGACTGCACTGGTGTATCATATCTAACTTCCCCTTTGATTGGCCCTACAGTCCAATGGGAGATTCCTGGGATTTCTGGTTGTTAAATACTCAATCACTGATGCTCATGATCCCTTAAGAAGTCTTTGTTCCTTTTTTAGTTCTGCCTCCTCTTGCTGACTAAGAGGATGGGGGTCCATCCTCCTTCTTTGAGGCCACTGGGAGTGAAGAGGGGCCAACTTGCAATACCTCTTAGGATGGAAAAGTTGTAGAAAACATTACCTGAAGCAGTTGAGTTGCTCACTTTTTTAAGAAAAAGGAAACAAAATTCTGTGCTTTTTCCTTTTTTCTTTTTCTTTTCAAATTTCAACTTGTCTTAGCAAGGAGGGAGATTCTACTGTAAAACAGTGTTGGGGAAAGGGGGCATGAAAGGACAGGATCTCTTTATGGAATTAGAGTCTTGGGGCAGAGGCAGCTGACTATAACTGTATCAGTCTTCTATTTAGAGCAGCCCCTAGTAGACCCCGGGAGGCTGTTGGCAGTGCTACCACCCTGGGCCTCATGGGTCTTTTCCTTTACATTAAAAAAAGCAAAATGTACTTATTGTAGAATAATTATGACATCTTCAAAATATAAGTAAATCCTCCAGATTTCTACCACTCTGAGAATTATACAGTTAACATTTTGATGTATATACTTCCAGCAAATATAAACATGTATATTATGTAGAGTTAAAAAATGGGATACTATCACAAATATTCATACAAATATATATGTATGAACATATGCATGTGTACATATTGCATATACAAATATATTGTATACATACTCTATATATATTTATATCACATACATTCACTGGACACATACTATTTTTAAATAGAGGGAGACAGAGAGAGTGAGAGAGAGGAGGGACAGAGGGAGAGGGAGAGAGAATCTTAATAGACTCTATACCGATGTGAGGAGCCCAACATGTGACTTGATCCTACGACCCTGAGATCATGAGCTGAGCAGAAACCAAGAGTCTGATGCTTAACCGACTGAGCCACCCAGGTGCCCCGTACACACACATGTTATTTTGTAAACTTCTTATTTCACTTAATATGTTACAAATTTTTTTCTACTCCAGTAAATATAGAATTTCAGATAATTGGTAGTGAATGTATTATTCTCCATTGTACTGGCATATTATAATTTATTTAACCAATCCTCTATACTTGGGCATTTAGACTTTTTCTTTCCCTATTCCTAATGCAATTGGTAGAAAAGATCTTTTTTAAAGCTTCTGGAAGAATTCCACAAGACAGAAGAGGCACAAATGGATTGTCCTCCATGATGAAAAAGCAGCCATTCTGACATTCTGGGGACAGGAGAGAAGGAGTACTGGGGAGGATCTGAGTTTCCGAGGGCCTGAAACCAGCCAGAAATCTGCATGTTAGAGGAAAATAGATTCTTAAGAAATCCCCAAGGACTTTTAAAACCAGGGCAATCTATTGTTATCCAATACTGGCCATCTATTGGGCCATGCTGTGACAACTTTCTCCTGTGACAAATTGCTTTTTCTGAGAGACTTTGGGAGGGAAGTGACAATAAGTAACAGGCTATGTTACACATTTGAGTTGGCAAAGGGCAAAATGACACAAAGCTGTAGGATAAACTACGTAAGTGTAGTAAAGAATGTCACGCTATTCAGGAAAGAGAATAAGAAGTACACAGTAAAGATGTTATGCCTCTGAGAGTCCTTGTCCTTGGCGGTGGGACATACTGAGCTTCCCTCTCCAGGGGGAAGATGGCCTGAGTCACTTTATGCTAAAGTTAGAAGGACTTCACGAACTTCAAGTATTTGGATATGCCCAGGCAGCTAACACAACAGTGAAAGGAAAATCTTTACATGTTTATTGGCTAAATTCCAATTTACGGTGAATTCTGAATTTCCAAACTAGAGGTAAAACTTAATGTACTTTTTTATATCCTTCTCCCTGATAGCCTTTCCCTCAGCCATTTTCTCTTCTTTTCGTTTGTTCCTTTCTTTTCTCTGAACTAAATAAAATACCTTTGCATTAGGTGATCCATTTATACTTCGAAAGTTATGAAAGGATCTGGAGAACAGGCTGAGTCACACCCACCTAAGTCTACCTTGGTCTTCATTAGAGTCAGTGAATGTTATCTGGTTGTATATTCTTCCACATGTTCTAAGCACACATAGCACAAATGAATGAGAGCCCCTCCCTTTTTGTTTCCACAAATGGCTGCTTACTCTATGAAGAGTCTCTGGCCTGCTCTCCTCGTTCAGTATACCTCAGCAGTTGTTACATGTTCATACCCATAGAGCTGTAGCCAGCGACTGTAGCCAGTCCAAGTGAATACGCATAACTTATCTAGCCACTCCTTTTTTGATGGGAATTAAGATTGTTCCCCCCCCCCAAAAAAAATTCTCCAGCAGTATTGGACATATGTTTTTTCATTATGTGTGTGTACATCTATTTATCTGATAAAGTTGTAGGAATGGAATCTATGAATCACATTGTATGTTTTTCAAATACTGATAGATATGAGAGTATCCCTTTCCTTATATGCTCATCAAAATACTGTGATTGATTTTTAAATCTTTGCCCATCTGATAACTGAAAATTTCTATCCCATCTTAATTTGCATTTTCATATTATAAGTGAAATATAGCATTTTTGAAGACCTTTAATTCCTATTCATATGTTCATTTTTACATTGTATTATTGGTTTCTTCCCTTTTTATTCATAGGAGTTCTCTACATATTATAGAAATTAGTTCTTTTCTATATAATGTACAGTAAACATTTCACCTGCATTGGCTCTTAACATTGTATGCTGTATCTCACTTAAGTGTATTTCACTTAATAAGTGAAATAAGTGTATTTCACTTAAATAGAAAACTTCGTTTTTGAGTAGTTGAATTCACTGACTTTTTCTTTTATGCCTTCTTTTTATTGTTTGTAGTTTTTTGGAGAGGGAATGTCATTATTTTTTCCTTCAAGAATTAAAAAGTAACAACTCTATTCATATTTTCTTCCAGTACATTTACAGTTGCATTTTTTACATTTAAGTCTTTGGATCCATCTGGAACTCATTTTGGTATACTCCTCTTCTTCTCAGATTTCCCTTCTCGTATTTTAGGTTTAGGCAAGTTGCCAAGCAGTTGTGATGGCCTGTGCACAGCCCTTTCGTCTCTGGCACACTTCTTCACTGAGAGACCCAAGCAGAGATGAACTGCTCCGAGCCTTAGTTGAAAAGCGGAATGGGGCATGAGGATTAGAGGAAAGTATGACTGGGAATGGGACAGTCACAGGCGTCTTTAAGCAATTCTTCCTGGAAGATTCAACAGCTTCTGGTTTAAAGTCTGGGAATGAAATTCCTGGGTGTATTCTTCAAGCCTTACTGCTTAAACCATTTTCTCTATGAATTTCTCCACAGAGGACAGAAAATGTGGAAATGAGATGGGATTAAAGAGAAAATAGTTTAGATATACAGAAGAACTTATTGACAGAGAAGCCTACAATATGTTGGAAAGCCATGTGTCTTGAAAGATACAGTTGAACACTTGTCCTGGAATAGGAGTCCTTAAAACTCTTTATTTTATGGTTTTTCCAGCTTTCCCATCAGAAAACAGACAATTTTAATAAAGAGGTATCATGTGCATTAATATCTGTAAGCCTAACACCATTAATAAAAGAGGTTGCAGAGGGTACCTGGGTGGCTCAGTTGGTTAAGCATCTGACTTTGGCTCAGGTCATGATCTCAGGTCCTAGGACCCAAACCCGAGTCAGGTTCCGTGCTCGGTAGGGAACTTGCTCGAGATTCTCTCTTTCCTTCTCCCTCCGCCCATCCCTCCACTCGTGCTCTCTCTCTCTCTCACATAAATCAGTAAAAAATAACATCAAAAGAGGTTGCAGAAATATAAACTAACATTATCACAGATGTATTTTTGATAATTTTTGTAGCACATTTTAGAGTAAGAGTATTTCCTGTCCATCTTGAAAGCTGAGGAAATTTTGTACACAGAGATGTAGATGAGCCCTGTCTCAGTACCACATTGTACTGCTCTTGGGCAAGTGATTCAAATTTCACATAAGAGACTTGATGATAAAAATCAATTAGACAAGAGTAGAAAATATCCAAACCAAGAACCAGTGGCTAACATAGAGAATTTTAACCTTCTGTATCATGACCTCAGAAAGACATACGTTTTACACTTTGATCTAGAATGACACTTTCATATACACACAAGACTGAAATTAAAGTTACATGAAACAGTATTCATCTTTACTTCATGCATTCTGGTTTTTGTTTGCTTTTAAAGCAGGCTCCACACCCACTGTGGGGCTCGAACTCACTACACTGAGATTAAGACCTCAACTGAGATCAAGAGTCAGATGTTCTACCAACTAAGCTATCCAGGACCCTCCTATTCTGGTATTTTCTATTTGATTCTCTTCGGTTCCATTCCATCCCACCCCATTCTGTTTCTTTTTAAAATAGGTGGTGAAAACACACTAAAGGGATGTGTCAACGCTTTGACCCTCAGTTTGAAGAAAACTGGGCTAAAGGAAAATGAATATTTACTTGCCCTGACACATAAATTTAGGTAACAAATCATCATATATTTTTAAAAGTTCCCTTGTAATTCATGTAAATGAAGCTAATAGATAACTGTACGATATATAAATATCACATATTTTCAACTATGTTTTAAAAGAACACGATGTGTTTGGAACATTTTATCTGTAGAATCCAAATAGTTCTCTAGAACAAATTAAAACTCAGAACCTAGGTAAAATTTAAAGTCCCATATGACTGCTTCATAGCAACAGCTGTTATAACTTAGGAGTGGGATTTTCTGACCAACTGGACTACAGATAAATTCAACCAATTAGAACTCAACTATGCTTCCATCGTTTGAGGAGTACATATAGCTGCTTAGTGATACTGGTGACCAAAACTCATGAATCCCTAGCAATAACTTGGATCAATTGAAAACAGATTTTTTCCCCTGGCTATTATCTAAACATAAGCTAAGAGTTTGTTCGTTTTAAAAAAAAAAAAAAAAACAAGGTCTATCATAAAAGAGAATATGACATAGGAAAATTGGTCATGTCGGACATAATAATAAAATACGCCTTACTCCAGAGTTGCCACGCTCCCTCATCATCTCTCTCTCCTTTTCCTCCCTCTTCACTGTTAACAGAGGAGGTTGTGCTGGGTCCTTGGGGTCTCTCCCTCCCATGGCATGCTCTGGTTCTTGGTGATTCATTATAACAAAGGGCGACCACCACTATCACCCCCCACCCAAACTCTATTTCTGAAGACTGAAAACAAGAAGGGTTGTTTCTATCAAAATATTTAAAACTAGACCCAAAAACACCTTTGAGCAGGAAGGCTACCATCCATCCTGGAACCAGTAGGCTAATCTGGTATTGTTCCAGGAGCATCTTGAAACTGACTAGGGCTCAACTACAGCTGCCTCTCAGTGGATTATAGTGGTAACTGGCAAGTTCACACCAAGTGTAGCAACTTCCAGTGAAGAAGTCATAATCAGTTTGGGAAAAATACATCATTTGACCATTTCATTTTCATTGTTCTGAAAGTTGCTAGACTTGTCCGGCTAGGCATTAGTGTCAAGAACTTTCATCTTCCTTGGCTCCACCTTCTCCCTGTGCATGTAGAGCAGAACAAAGGGAGGAGGCCCCAGAGCGGTGTCATCCAAAGAGCCAAGCAGAGGTCTGGGTTTTGAATGAATAATTATTTTTGAATTCTCAAAGCTTTTCCAAGAAAGTTTGCACTCATGACTTATTGACTTTACAAATAGAAACAAATCCAGGCTGGTAGCACAGGATAGGAACAGGTCTACAATGATTCCTGCTATGAAAGATAACATCCCTGTGTTTTTTATTCTCTACAAACACATATGTAAGGGGCATATGCACATATTTTTTCCTATATTTTTATTTTAGAGAACATCTCACATACTGATAAACCTGTTTCTATAAGTGACATGGGTACCTGATTTTAGCAAATACAGACTTCTACATGTAAGTAAAGTCATGTAACTAGTAGGTGAGCTGCTTATTTAAACATCTGCTTTCCCTTATGCTTGGAAGAAGGCTGTTGCCCTGAGGCCTTTCAAAAAAGCCCTTGACCTCTCTTTCTAAGGCTGTTGTTCTAACTCTTCAGAGGAAGGTTGTTAATTATAACCTCTAAGCCGCCTATTATTCTGAGCTACTGCAGTCCATAATCTCTCTGACAAAGTTGTTCTTGGTTGGATCTTTCTGGAACCACAGAACTCTGTGCTCAAAATGGAGGTCTCTGAATCTCCTTGGGTCCCCACAGGTTGCTCCATTTTACCTTCTCTCTTCTCAAAGGGGCAATTTCTTTTTCATCTCATCATTTAAAAGCCATAAGAGAGATTTTTATCGAGAACAAGGTTTTACAGTTTTCTTCCCAGATTCATTATTATAGAGAGGAAAGTGAGGATCTGAGACAAACTGAAATCCTGTAGCAAGCGCCTCACAGATCAAAGACAAAACAGGAATACATTTTCTTTCACTCCCATGAGTAGACTATCCAGGCTTAGGAATTTATTTATTCATTTTAAAAGATTTTATTAATTTATTTGTCAGGGAGAGAGAGAGGGATAGAGTGAACACATAAAGGGGGAGAGGCAGGCAGAGGGAAAAGCAGGCTCCCTGCTGAGTAAGGAGCCCAACTCGGGGCTCAATCCCAGGACCCTGGGATCATGACCTGAGCCAAAGGCAGACACTTAACTGACCGAGACACTCTGGCATCCCAGCCTTAGGAACCTAAATGCTTCAAAGTCATGACAAATACGAGTATAGAACAGAGGAAGACTCTATAAAATGGAATGTAAAACTTGAATATGACCAAAGTCAGCCTGTAGAGAAATTAGGATCTTTCCTTAGGGCATGGAGGGACATGGAGTAAGTAGTATAAATCATCACAAGAGTTATAATAAATCAGCACGTAGCTGCATTTCCAAGAAGAATTTTTCCATGATAAAAAGTTTAAACACTGTTTATAAAAGAATGGTTTTCAAGATGTAAAAGAGGTTAGTACCTAGAAAGTTTATAACTTTTAATTCTAAGTTATTTATCTTCTAGGAATTCTGCAGATAGGCTTGTTTTCAAATATCTCTAAATGTGCAGTTAAAAAACCTTACTATTAGTGAAGAAACCTGGACTTTCCAATCTCAGTTATATCAAGTATTTCCAACAGCACTCAGTATTGTCACAGACCTTCTCGTATACTTTATCTTCATCTTATATCTATCATTACTGAGATACACATTTAATCAAAGTTATTATAATAACCACTCCAGTTTTTTTCTTTTTCTTTTTTTTTTTTTATTTAAGATTTTATTTACTTATTTGACAGACAGAGATCACAAGTGGGCAGAGAGGCAGGCAGAGAGAGAGAGGAGGAAGCAGGCTCCCTGCTGATCAGAGAGCCCGATGCGGAGCTCGATCCCAGGATCCTGGGACCATGACCTGAGCTGAAGGCAGAGGCTTTAACCCACTGAGCCACCAAGGCTCTAGTTTTTTTCTACTATGGCTCTAGTTCTTGTTAGTTATGATTTATATGAATGAAGTGACTTTGAAACATATTTAAAGCACATATAAATATTTTTTGACACATGGAGAGGTGGGATTTTTTTACTCTTCCCCTTGAGTGTGGGCTGTAAGCAATATTCTATTACTA
The DNA here is from genome assembly GCF_010015895.1 of Lontra canadensis. Taxonomy (NCBI): domain Eukaryota; kingdom Metazoa; phylum Chordata; class Mammalia; order Carnivora; family Mustelidae; genus Lontra; species Lontra canadensis. The sequence continues at coordinate 1,361,015 of NW_022631036.1, forward strand.
TGGAAATGATACTGTAAACTGCTAGGTCAGCAAAGGCCATGCAGCTTCCTCTTGGTTTTCATGGGATACTCATTCCTGGGGACCTAGCCACTTTGTATGAAGTCTGGCTATGCTGAGACTATCATGTTGGGGTGGGTGGGGGACCTACTTGGCACTTCGGCAAGTCGTGCTATGAGCTCCCAGCCTATAATCAACATGAACCACTAGACAGATCTGAAAGGACCCTTAGAATCAATCATTTCAGCCCCCAGTCATCAGGTCACCCTCAGCTGTTGGCTCTCCCTGGCTGAGCACCTTGACCTTATGTGAAGAGAAAGGCTGTCCTTACTATGTCCTCTCTGAATTCCTGACCCAGAGAATCCAAGGGCATCATAAATGATGGTTTTATGCCATTAAATTTGGGGGCAGTTTGTTATGCAGCAACAGTAACTAGAATAATCCATAATCACTATAATGCAAATTGTATTTAGTTAATCTATGTTTAATTCCATTCAGCTTATAAAATCTTATGCTGGAAGAAAGCCTTTACTGATTCAAATCTTCTTGGTGATATGCCTTCCCAGCCCATTATGATTTAGCCATTGCATAGAAATTGCACTTGGGTTCGAGTGCGGGTGGAGGGAGGGAGGAAGGGAGGAAAGAGAGTGGATGACCTGGATGTTCTTTTATAAGAAGTAAAAGGGAGAAGCTTTATCTAGGCTAACACTTCAGGGGTCATGCACAATCACCATGAATGACTGATTTGTGCTCCTAGTTATTCGGAACTATTTTGGCACCAGGATTTTCATGAAATTGTGACTCCAGTGTACATATACCTGGGCCAGCTTGAAGATCTCAGAGTGCTATGAAGCCTGAACAATGCTTCTGCCCTCTTCCATTATCTGATGAATGGCATCATGTATGACTCCTGGACAGAGATAAATCTGTCTACCTGGGTGAGACCTAGCTCTCATCTCCTGACCTACTTCCATTAGTCCCCAGATCTAGGCAGTTACTGGTTAATATTTACATTCTGAACAAGAAAGCAAGATATTCATTTTTAGATCATGGAACCAGTGGACCTAGGGATGGGGTAGGATAGAGCTGTGGAGGTGAGTGATGGATATTTACTTCACACTGATCTATGCTCCTCAGACTCATTTTCAACTCATCTTGAAGGAGAAATTTATGCTAGACTTAGGCCCTGGAAGGCTGATAAAACAAGCCAAAGTGAGACTCTTTGATTTGGGCCAAATTCTACAGACTAAGAAAATAAAGTGAATTGGTAATGCTGGAAATATAGTTTTATAAAATGATTTAACACCAGGATCTTTCTATGAGATCAGATTTCCTAGGAAAGCTGAACTAATACATTATTAATTTTTTTCCCAGTTGGGATAAGGTTACAAATGAATCTATAATGATTTTTTTTCCTTTTTCTTTTGAATGAATCATGATACTAAAAAGCCCAATTAAAATAGTCTGAAAGGATCATAGGCATCATTCAGAAGATGTTGATCTTCATTTTCACTGAATAAAGTTGGCATATCCATTAATATGGAAACCTCTCCTTCCAGGAATGAGTCCTCTTCAGTTCAAGACTATTTTTCTGAAACTCATCAGGTCAATGTTAGGTTGAAGTCATTAAAAAACCACCCAAGCCTATCGTTAAATACAACACAATCTTTCCTTACAAGTCTACTGCTGTTTGCCCACAGCTCTGTTACTTAAATGCATGATTCACAGCTTCAGACTCTGTTTCTACAAAAGACACTTGTTTTCTTCTATTTTCTAAGCACAGGTGGTTTACAACATATCCCTAATCCTGGGCCATAGCAGGTTCTAGTACAAAGGAGGTCCCTTCCACTGTTGAAAGGACTTTGAAATTGAATCGTTTGCTTTCACTCAATTTCATATTCTAGCACTTAATGATTAAACATGCCTTTTCTGTAATAAGGTTAGGGTTAGAGGCCACAAGAAGACCATATTGATAGTCTGGGAAAATAATGTTGTCATATATATAAAAGAATCACAGTCTCGGTAACCTCCTTCCTCTGTAGTCACACATGGCTAGCTAGAGTCATCTGAATCTGCTGAGTCACCCCTGGAAGGTAGCTGGCACAAATGGCTCTTGTAGGAGAACTTCATTTGAAAAGAGTTATCTAGATTCAGAGGGCAAATATTCTGTATTCAGAATTAAGCTCAATTTTAATCCCAAACTGTGACACTTACAATTGGAATAACAAGTTGCTAAACCATAGTCTTCTGATAGTGGGGAAAGGAACTTAAGAATACGGTCTTCATAGATGTCAACAGTTCAAGATTAATTTCATTCAATAAACTCTGTTTTTAAAGTACAAACATCAGATCACTTTTCCCCTAATAACAAGATGATAGATTGGAAAAATTTATTCAGGAGGGACCAGGAGTAATATTGGAGTTTAGAGAGATTTGAGCAGGATATGGAAAGAATCTTATCCTAGGACTCTGGATGCCTACAGAAAAGAGAGATCAATATATTGGGGTGGGATTCATTAGGGATCACCTGCCCACTTGGCCATTACACAAAACCCATTGGGGCTGAAAACTCTCCCCATGCCTCTTTTGACATGCTAATGTCAGCCTAGATGAATATTACTACATACTACAGTATTACATTTATGACTACATTCAGCCTAGATGAATATTATTACATTTACCATTCAATTCTTGTAGTTTGCTATATAAATTCATAGGACACTTATATGAAAGCTTTTAAGACTTTATCAGACAGTTGGGGTGCTTGGGTGGCTCAGTTGGTTAAGCCACTGTCTTCAGCTCAGGTTGTGATCCTGGAGTCCCGGGTTCGAGTCCCACATTGGACTTCCAGCTCCGCAGGGAGTCTGCTTCTCCCTCTGACCTTCTCCCCTCTCATGCTCCCTCTCACTCTCTCTCTCTTAAATAAATAAATAAATAGGTAAATAAAGAGTTTATCAGAGAATATTCAAGTAAGTACAGAATTAAACTTAGTTTTATGTTGGGCTATGCCCATTTCATTGAATAAGTGAATGTCTGTTTTCTCACACCTAGATTGTGATATAGAAAACAATGATGCAAAATACAGATCGACACATACCTATTCTATATCAATAAATGTATTGTAGCTTCCTAGTGTCTCCTACTGTAACTGAAGATGCGAAAGGATTCTAAAACATAGTCCTAATGATGAGCTTCAAAATACGAAGATAAAAGACTAACAAGTAACATAAAGGGGAGAGAACAAAAAATAATGAATTACTATTTACCACGTAAAGATTCTAGAAGCCTGAAAATGGCTATATAAGTCATTCGGTTCTTTCTACCTATAAACATAAACTCACACCTTTAAAAATTCCAGAGGGGGGTGCCTGGGTGGCTCAGTGGGTTTAGCCTCTGCCTTTGCTCAGGACATGATCTCAGGGTCCTGGGATAGAGCCCCATGCTGGGCTCTTTGCTCATCTGGGAGCCTGTTTCCCCTCTCTCTCTGCCTGCTTGTAATCTCTCTCTCTTTGTCAAATAAACACATAAAATCTTTAAAAAAAAAAAATTCCAGAGGGGTGCCTGGGTGGCTTAGTCAATTAGGAGTCTGTCTCTTGATTTCAGCTCAGGTCATGATTTCAGGGTCATGATCTCATGGTCATGAGATCTCATGTTGGGCTCCATGCTGGATGTGGAGCCTGCTTACGATTTTCTCTTTCCCCTTCTCTTTGCCCCTCTCCCTGCATGCTCTCTTTCTCTCTAAAAAAAGTAAAGAAAAGAAAGAAAGAAAGTAAAAGAAAGGAAAGAAAAAAAAAAACCTTCCAGAAAAGGTGTTTCATCAGTCTGTGTAGCTCATTTATACATGCAAGCTCAGGGAAGTGGTTGAGCAGATGGCAGGAATTAAATGTGCAGAAGGAAAATGGATAACTTATTTCTTTTTTATTAGAGAAAGATTCATGAAGGGGATAGAAAACATTCAAAAGAAGGTACTTGAGGGTACTGAAACTCAAGGATCTGGAGAGCAGAAAATTCAAGATAAAGTGGATAAGGAAAATGGCTGAAATGGGTAAAGAAAGCACAGAGGTCTGAGGGAAGCTGGTGGAGGACAACTGTGAAGAACGCCAGAGGGGAGACCAGCATGGTGAGGGAAACTCCAGTGTGCCTGAGAGTCGATCACCAGGGGAGCTGGTTTTCTTTAAAAAAAAAAAAAAAAAAAAAGGAAAGAAAGAGAGAAAAGAAGGAGGGAAGGAGGGAATGAAGAAAGGAAGGAGGAAGGTAGGAAGGAAGGAAAGAAGGAAGGAAAAGAAAAGCAAGTACTTAGACCCCACTATCAAATGATTCTGAATGGTTTGTTCAGGACAAGGGCTGAGAAATCCACACAATAACATGTAGATGAGTGTTTCTGACACAGTCAGTTCTGAGGACTACACTGAGAGACATTCAGAAAACATGACTGTTGAAGTCTTGCAGAGGAGAGCAAAAATCATGACCTTTACACAGAAGGACAGGGCAGGGGGAAACAAATGATATTTTCCTAGCAAACTTACAGATCTTTTCTTTCCTGAGAGAGAGTTGGCACATTCCCTGGGATGAGAGATACCAAACTAAGTGAAGTACGACTTGCCACGCTGTGTTTATACACAACTTTCTCTCACCTAGCAACTTCATTCATCTCAAACACACTCAAGCTAAGAAATGGGGGGAAAAGTGCTTCAGAGTGGACAAAAGTGACTTAAATCCATACACGGTTCTCATAAAATAACTCCTCAGGGCCTTGCTTCAAGCCTATTTATTCTTGTTTTGGAAATGTCTAAAAAGCTGGCTCTTGGGTTTCTTAGCTCATAGCAGTTAAAATCATACAATTTGGCAAGGAGAGGTGTAGAAGGGGGTCAGGGGGTGGCGGACAGATGCTAGAGGCACAAACACAGGTGGCAGCAAGAAGTGATAGCTGATAGTGAAGACACCCTGACAGTAAAGAATATGAAAAGCAGACAAAAGAACTCATTTAGAGGAGGTGCAAATTTTCCTCAAGTGATCAACAACACCTACAAGCTACTGTGTTACTCTTACATTAGAGTACCCAATATTCATTTTTTAAAAGATTTTTTATTTATTCGAGGAAGAGGGAGCATGAGTGGGGGGGAGGGGCAGAGGGAGAAGCAGGCTCCCCCATGAGCAGGAAGCCCAACGTGGGGCTCAATCCCAGGACCCCAAGATGATGACCTGAGCCAAAGGCAGACGCTTAACCTACTGAGCCCCCCAGGTGCCCTAGCAACCAATGTTCATAACAGTGATCTCTAAGTAAAAAAATAAAATAAAATGGCTAAATTATGTTTAGTATATTTTGTTGAAAAAGGCATGGAGAAGGACACCTGGATGGCTCAGTGGGTTAAGCCTCTCCCTTCAGCTCAGGTCATGATCTCAGGGTCCTGGCTTCGAGTCCCATATTCGGCTCTCTGCTCAGTGGGGAGCCTGCTTCCCCTCTCTCTCTGCCTACTTGTGATCTCTCTCTCTCTGTGTCAAGTAAATAAATAAAAATCTTAAAAAAAAAAAAAAAGAAAAAGGCATGGAGTTATGACATTTTTGAAGAGTTCTTATTTAAAATGGCTACAGTTTCAGCTCTTGAGAGAGTCTGCTTTATTATATTATATACGGTCCATATTATAATATTCAGCTATATTATATTATATTATATACAGTTCATATTATATATTCAGTTATTCATTAACACCTTACATTAGTATGGTATATTTATCACAATTAGGATATTGATACATTTACATACATTAGTATGGTATGCTTATCACAATTAATTGATAAATTTTTATTAACTAAAGTCCATACTTTATTCAGATTTCTTTAGATTTTATTCATTTGCTCCATTATTACCTTATTTTAGTACCATGCAAAGTGCCAGGAGAAAATAACATGGTCCCTCAAAAAACAAAATGCAAGAGTCTGGAAATGTAAGCATCTCAGTTAAGAAGAAAGGTCTGAGATCTCGATCAGGATTTGGGAGGGCTTAGGTAGAACGTTCTACTGAAGTCACTTGAGTACAGTCCAGAGAGGGAAAGAGGGCAGCTCAGGGTGGAGCCAGGTGACAGCCTCACTCTCCGGGGATAGAGAAGGCATTGCTAGGTTATATGAAAGATGCGCTTCAATCCTCATACAAGTAGGATGGACTATGAATTGGGAAATTTGGACATAATTATGAACTAAATCTTCTTCGAAATCAAAGGTTACATAATGTCTCTCCTCACTCCCTTGCCCATCAAGGACCTGGTCTAAATGCGTAAATAGGATCAGAAATAAGAGCTGCTGGGAAGGCAAAGCTGCTGAGCCTCCGTGTGATGAAGCAAATAAACAAATGCCACCAGAGAGCAAGTTTCAGCGCCGCAGGTTTGACTCTGATCATTGAGGCTCTCACCTGGTCATCAAGTCCAATTCTGCAAAGTAAACTGGTGCTATGAAGTATTTTGACACTTTGAAGCAAAAGAAATACCTTCTAACTACTCGGGGATTGATTCCAAAAATAAAACGCACGAAAAGACAAAATGTATAGTGCATTAATACACCAGTCCATTACACTGAGCAAACAAAAGCTTTCTAAATTTCACTGTTGGTGTTCGGGGGCAGAAGGAAGTGGTAATCAAGACGGTGTATTCTGGGTTTTCTGTGATGTCCTATCAAGCCTCCTGCTAAGTCATAGCAGCAACAGGGTTAAACTTTAATTCATTCACCAAACGTATGGAACACCAACTCTAAGGAAGGCCCTTTGGTAGTTATGGGGGAGACACGATTGTAAATGATACTTAGCCCTGCCTTTGAAGGAGCTTACAAGCACTTGAGGTACCAACAAATGACTACATCGGAAGGCAGGGAGTGATTACAGAGGGCCTATGCGTATCTCCTATTCCAGCCTTCGAACAAATCACCCAGAGAGCTTTGGATCTTACATGGGATGTAAACTGAAACCAACATGTAATTTACAGTGATTTCAACAGCTTTATCTTTTCTTTAATACATCGCTACTATTTATCAGTTGACTTTTTAGCCAGGAGCAGATGGCATCAGTATCTAAGTAAAGCTAGAATTTATGAGGGCTTGGAATCAATCGGTCCCAAAGGCAGTTTCTATATGGTCCAGGTGTAAAAATCAAAGGCATGTGATTTATATATATATAAGATATATGTTTCTATAAAATATATCTTTATAATTATGTTAATATGCTTATATTTATGTATTTATTTTATGTAATGAATAAATCACATAATAAAGATAATGTAATTATATAATAAAACAAATATTTATATTTTTTATATAGATCTGAATATAAATATATGTGCTTATATGTATAAATACTTCCTGGCACATAGTAGACAATCATTATTTATTTGTTGAATAATAACAGAACATAAAATCTGGATTAAATTTGCTATGAACTACCTGAGTTGTCTACTTATGTGCATTAATTGTTATTACTTGAAACTGTTAAATTTATCACAGTAGTTAGATAGACATAGTCAATAGAACTCTTCCTTGGAGATGAAATTCTCTCCAACATGTATCTGAAGATCACATGTTCAGCTAGAAAGTAAAGGGAATACACTTTTGCCAAATGACAGCCCTCAGGTGGCCAATAGGTGAAATGATGCCTAAGCTTTCACATCACTGCCCTTTTAAGCAAGAAAGCTTCCTGAGGAAAAAAAATGCATTGGCTAAATGGTCCACGTAATGCAAACAATTAGCGTTTCTTAGTGCAGGCCTGGGTGCTATTTTAAAAAAAATATTTTAGACTAGTTTTAGATTTACAGCTAAACTGGTAAAACAGTACACATAGTTCTACATACCCCATGCCCATTTTCCCCTATTATTAACACCTTACATCAGTATGATATATTTATCACAATTAAGATATTGATACATTTTTATTAACTAAAGTCCATACTTTATTCAGATTTCTTTAGATTTTTCTTTTACATTTGCTTCTTTGTTTTTACCTAATGTTCTTTTCCTGTTCCAGGATTCCATCCTGGATACCACATTACATTTATCTCCTTAGGCTCTTCTTGGTTGGGGCAGTTTCTCAGACTCTCCTTATTATTTTTTTCTAAAGATTTTATTTATTTATTTGACAGACAGAGATCACAAGTAGGCAGAGAGGCAGGCAGAGAGAGGGGGAATCAGGCTCCATGCTGAGCAGAGAGCCCAATGTGGGGCTCGATCCCAGGACCCTGAGATCATGACCTGAGCCGAAGGCAGAGGCCTTAACCCACTGAACCACCCAGGTGCCCCTCTTCTTATTTTTAATGACCTTGGCAGTCATTTTGTAGAATCTTCTTTATTGGGTTTGTCTGATATTTTCCTTATGATTAGACTGTGGTTATGGGTTTTTGCAAAGAACACCACAGACATGGTACCATTTTCATCACATCATATCAAGGATATGTAGTATCAACATGATATCATTCTTGATGTTGATCTTGATCACCTGGTTCAGGTAGTGTTTGAAAGGCTTCTCCACTATAAATTTACACTTTCTCTTCTTTTCATACTGTACTCTTTGGGAAGAATTTACTGCACAGCCCCATTTAAGGAATGGGGAGCTATGTTCCACCATTTTGAGGCCAGAGTTTCTACATAAACTATATGGAATATTTCAGCATGGGGCATTTGTTTGTTTGTTTGTTTGTTTTAAAGATTTTATTTATATATTTAACAGACAGAGATCAGAAATAGGCAGAGAGGCAGGCAGAGAGAGAGGGGGAAGCGCGCTCTCTGCTCAGCAGAAGGGAGCCTGCTTCCCTGCTGAGCAGACAGCCCAATGCAGGGCTTGAACCCAGGACCCCAGGAACATGACCCAAGCTCAAGGCAGAGGCTTTAACCCACTGAGCCATCCAGGTGCCCTGGGACATTTTTTTCTTCTCATTTATTTATTCAATCATTAATTTATATCATATGGATTTATGGATATTAATTTTGGGTTATAATCCAAACACAATTTCATTTTGTTGGTCAAATGTTTCCAGCTTTGGTCATTGGGAGCTCTTTTCAATTGGCTCCTTTATTCCTTTGACATACCCTATTGGTTATAAGTTTCTGTTTTAGTTAGCATTTCTTTACTGGCATTACAAGATGCTTCAGGTTCATCTTATATATTTTTGTCCTGTCCTAAAATCATCCATTTCTCCAAGGATCCTTGGTTCCTTTTATTGAAGAATGGTCTTAGAAACCAAAATCTGAGCACTAGCTGTACTTGCTGTTAATGAGGTTTTAGGGTGATATTTTGATGTTTGGGTGGAAGCTTGCCCTCATCTTCCTTGGGGTCCTCATAGTCCCGCTTCTCCCTTCCCACTGTCTAGACTCACAGTCTGGTTAACCTCATTCCATTTCTTCTCTTAGCTATTCCTTATCAGCAACTCCTTCAAGGTTAAAGCAGCATTAGAAAGAGTCACCAGGGAAACTATATCCTTCACAGATTTTTGTGTCTCTTACAACTAGTTAGTAGGCATCCACAACGAAAATCTGATCCATTCTTCTACCATTAGTCAGGTATTTCTGTTCTGATGCTTTTGGCTATAGCATCAGGTATCCACCACTTAGGGAAAGTGACCTTTCCTTACGAACAGAAAACTTGGCCCAAATAGCTAAAATAATGCCGAAATTGTTAGCAAGTTCAGTGACCCAACAATGTTAACTAAGACCTTCTGAACTTTCTGCCATGTTACCTTAGTCCTTGTCCTTAGACTAGATACTCTCATGACTTCCAGATGCTTGATGCAGGTGTAGGTATCATATCTAGATACATAGAGAATCTACTTCTTGCCTTTGTAGTATGAAAAAAAAAAACTTTCTATAAGCCCCCAACAGACATTTTCTTATGTCTCACAGGCCCAAACTGGGTCACATCTTCACCTCTAGATCAATCACTGGTAAATTATGTGGGATTATCATATTGATTTAGAGCAAATGGAGTATATCTCTGAGGTTTCCTGAGGGATAGATACCTAAATAAAATCCGGATTCTATCAGCAGAGAAGGGGAAGATGACTACCGGGTAATTCACCAAAAATGTGTGGTAGAACGGCTAAAGCATTATTACATTCCCTGACAATCCAGATTAAGTTGATCTCCTTGTGTGTGTGTATGTGTGTGTGTGTATATACACACACACATAAATAATACACACACACACACACACACACACACACACATACTTTCAGAATCATTATACATTTTCATAGCATGTCTTAACCAGGATTCATTGAAAGCAGAGCCTGAAAAAGGCTTACTTGAAGGTAATATATTTGGGGATTGATCTCAGGAAACAGAAGTGAGGGACTAGGGTAATGAAATAAGGAAGGAGAAAAGCCGATAAAAAGAGATACTATTGATTTGGCCACTACTGATACTTGAACCTGCTGGAATATTTTAAAGAGCCTTATGAAAAACATCTCAAAACTGCCTATCCATGGGATAAAAGGAGGAGGCCATTAATTTATTATCTTCAGTCTCCCATTGATGAAAGGTGGCCTCATTAGTGTTAACCCCCTCCAGGCTGGATAATTGTGAGCTCTGAGTAGGTTCCCACACTTTGGCATCAGAAACGCCCCAGGACAAGAAGCAAGAAGTAGCTATGGGCCAAGGACAGACACTGTCAAATTATACCTCTGTGAGGCTAGCCAAAGGCTGTCTGGAACCTGTTGCCACAGTAGTGGTTGGATAAGAGGTAGGGCTGAGAGGGTGTAAAAAAGAGGAACAAAAGGAGTATCTGATGCATAGCATTTATCCTGATTATAATTATTCATCATTTGTAGGAGTAGTTAATATAAGTCTCCCCTGCCCCAGGCTGCAAGCTCTGTAAGAACAGGAATTGTGTGTGTCTGGATTACTTCTATCCCTGTGTCCTAGCACAGTGCCTGGCACACTGTAGGCATTCAATGAAACTATAGGAAGTGAATGGACAGATCGATGGATGTCACAAAATGAAGAAAAAGGTAAGCCAATTGCCAGACCCATCATTTCAAAAAGAAAGTGTCCAATAACAAACTCAAAATCAGCTCAGCCTCCCCAGGTATGGAACCAAATCCTCTAGGACTCCCTAGGTTCCTGAACCCTTTGAGGTGTTCGGTTAGGAACAGGCTAGGTCAGAAGAAATACACTACCTAGTGCTTGGTTTGGAGAATACCTAAGGGGAGGTGTCCCTTCCTGCTGCATTCCTGAGTGTATTTGATGTGGTTCAGGAGGACCTACAGGAGTTCTCATTCAGACATAGGTTCTATGGAAGAACGCTTAGATATCTGGAAGTCAGTTCCTGAGGTTTCCTCAGTCCTCCTGGATCAGTTTAGTACAGACCAGGCCCCACCAATGGGCCATGGATCTATGGTGCATAAAGTGGCCACCTGATCTGACTTGAATCTCAAGTCAGAACAGTCTCAGAGAGTACTCGCCAATTCAGGACAGAGAGCAGAATCAGGTGTACTCCATGGCTCACAAGTGGCCACTCCACCGAGTAACACTACTTGGGGTGCCTCTTTCTTGTGTCTCTCTTCTTATACTGGTGGATTTATTGCCCTTTGTCTATTGAAATTATATGAAAAAATTTCGGGATAGGATCGTGTCAACCTCCATGTTTCAATCAACTCTAATACTTATGGAGGCTGAATAATAAAGATGACTAACTATTCAATACCTTCATAAAACATTTTAACCACAAAAGAAAATGTTCCAATTTCTTTCCCATGTTGATCAGGCAACACACAATCCCCTGCTTTTATCTTGGTGTAACCCAGTATGAAAACCTGTCTGATTAAGGCCATGTGTCCATCTTGCAGAGTTAAGGGCATTTATAGGAAAGAATATATTTTAACATCCATTGTACAAATGTTATTAAGACTATTACCCTGAAATGACATTTCCTGTCACTTGGCTGGGATTTGTCTGTTTTTGACAGATCTGCTTCCCTTTTAAAATGCTATATAGACTTGTAACTTCAGTAGACCTCCAAAAGCAAATAAATCTGAGGGTTTTTATAATTTAGTCCCAGGAATATTTTTAGAAATGAGAAGAGCTTATTTGTAATGTGCCAGGACCTCTCTCTCTCTGATTGACTTGCCAATTCACTGAGTCAGGTCAAAAATTTTGGCAGCCTCCTCTACTTGGACTGACATCACCTATGGTAATTGACCAGCAAAACTGACATCTCTGGACTTATTCCATTCACTTAGGATCTCCTGCAGGAGCCACTGAGAACCTAGGTCTGGTTTACAAGAATGACATGTTGTGCCCCTTGATGATGGCAGGTACAGCCAGTCCTTTAAAGCAGTCACACCTGGCATTCAAGTATCTGTAGGCTTTCAGGCAATCTAACAGCTCACCTGCCTAAGCTAGAGGCTTGAAGTTCTCAGACGGGAAATGTATGACTTGTATATGTTAGTGTTTTTGTCATACACTAATAATAAAAATAAAAATTAATAATAATGGGGCACCTGGGTGACTCAGTTGGCTAAGTGTCTGACTCTTGATTTCAGTCAAGTCATGATCTCAGAGTCATGGGAGAGGGTCCCGTGTTGGGCTCCATGCTCAGCAGAGGTGGGGGGTGTCTGCTTGAGATTTTCTCTCTCCCTTTCCCTCTGCCCCCACCTCAAATAAATAAATAAATAAATTGTACAAATGAAATAATGAAGTAATGAAAATGATAAACAAATAACCCAACTAACAATGGGCAGAAGACCCACAGATGGTCAACGCTAAGCGACATATGAAAAAGATGCTCAACAGCACTCAAGATCAGGGAAATGCAAATCAAAAGTACAATAAAATGCCACTTCACACTTGTCAGAATGGCTAAAATCAAAAACACAAGAAATAATAAGTGTTGACAAGGATATAGAGAAAAGGGATGCACTGTTGGTAGGAATGCAAAACAATATGGAGGTTCTTCACAAAATTAAAGACAGAATGTCACTATGATCCAGTAATTGCATTACTGGGTATTTACCCCCAAATACAAAAACACTAATTCAGAGGGATACATGCACCCCTCTGTTTACTGCAGCATCGTTTACAATATTCAAACTATAGAAGCAGCCCAATGTCCGTCGATAGATGAATGAGTAAAGAAGATGTGGTGCATATACACAATGGAGTATTATTCAGCCATAAAAAAGAATGAAATCCTGCCATTTACAACAACAGGGATAGAGCTACAGAGTATTACACCAAGCGAAACAAATTAGAGAAAGACAAATACCATGTGATGTCACTCATATATGGGATTTAAGAAATAAAACAAATGAACAAAGGAAAAAAACAAGAGAGATTGAGAGACAAGCCAAGAAACAGACTCTTATCTACAGAGAACAAACTAATGGTCACCAGAGGGGAGGTGGGGGCAATGCATGGACGAAATAGGTGATGGGGATTAAAGAGTACACTTATCATGATGAAAATAAAATAAAATAAGACAATAAACAACAATAACAATAATAAAGAGGGCAAGAGAAACCTTTCGGAGGTGCTGGCTATGCTGATGGCCTGGATTGCAGTGATGGTTCCACAGGTGTAGAGTTATCTCCAAACTCACTATTTTATATATTAAGTGTGTGCAGCTTTTTCTATGTCAACCATCCCTCTATAAAGTGGTTTAAAAAATAAATGTAAATTAAATGAGTTGTCATTACTTTAGAATTAGGAATTTCCCATAAAAAGTCACATGTTTGGCTTCATTGGGAAAATCTGACATCCCTGGGCCTGATATTGGCACACGAATGGGGCTCGGTAGTGGCTGCCCTTGGGAAAGGAGTGGGCACTCCGGTGTGCAGACTGTCTACAGGAGGTGTCGATCAGCATCCTGTTCAGTCTACTTCTTCTGCAAAATCCCTACCCAGCCCCTGTTGGCAGGGAATCCAGGTGGCACTTGTCACCGGTAACTGTCTGCCCAATCCCTAAAAACATTCCACTACTTATAGCCCCCAAGTTTCAAACATAAATGTGTCTAGATTTACAGTGCTGAATCCACCCAAACTGGATACCAATTCTAAATCTGTGTGCAGTCCTGGGGTGATAAGTTATGGCAAAGGGGAGTCCACACAGTAAAGACCCACCTTTACCGGTGGTCACCTTAAAGAATGGCTTTTTCTTTCACGTACACATTGCATGAAAGCTCATCAACAAATTTACCTCCATGAAAGGAAATCCAACATAGAAAATTCAGAATTTACACAGAAAATAAATTAGTATATGTTCACTCATTTATTACACACACACACACACACACACACACACACACAGAGCACCACTGTGGGCTTAGCAATATTCTAGGCACTGATCTGTTTAAACTATGACTTATATTCAATAGCATGGGAGATAATCAAATGAAGAAAAGTGGATCATAAATTCATAAGTATATTAGGATTGTGTCTCTGCATGTGTGGTTTCTGATAGTTTCTATAAAGTTAGTGACAGAGGAAGCAAATATTTACACATATACTTAAAATGTATTAGCATACATTTCCATGATATATGTTAATATCCTTTATAGTATATAGATTTACTGGAGAATTTATTTATATAAAATAGATTTATTTGTATATTGTAGGCTCATTTCTATAAAGATTTTGAAGCCTAATGATTATCTGTATTTAAACAAATTTTTCTCTTCTACAATGAACCTAAATATGCCTTCAAGTCATTTTAAAAGATTATTTATAAAGATTATCTCAGCTTCAAGAAAGGCAAAAGTACTGAAGTTTAAAGAAGTATCCTAAGAACACAATCTGGGTCTGCTATTTGTCTCTAGGTCAGTTACCTGCGGCAAATGGGACAAGTCTTTTACTTGGAGTAGGAAGGGCAGGGAATTAGATACAGGTGCTGGGATAAGCCAAGGATGTAGTAGGGGTCAGGGATGGGCAGAAAATACCCCAGGTGTTGAAAAAAGTGCACCTTGTAGATAAACCATGATTTCAGACCATTTCAGCGGGGACAAATAGAAGTTATTCCAATAGCACACTTGAATCCAAAGGGATCTAGCACAGGATTAGGCTGTGGCAAATACTCTGAGTGGCACCAGGGACCAGCCAAGTGGGAGGGAATTCAAAGCATTCATTATGCATGGTCTGTGCACCAAGTACTAAAGGATGCAATATTATTATGCATCACAGGGAGGAAACTGAGGCTCAGAGAGGGAAAGGAAACCAGTATTTTGTTGAACACGTCAGTGTACCATCCCGGACATGATGAAAACTGCCCAAGGTCACACAAGTAGTGAGTAGGAGAGTTGAAATTCAAATCCAGCTTTTCTGAGTTCATGGCCAGGGTTCATAACACTCGCCTTGACCACTCTGCTTCTACCTCCACATCTTGAAGCTTCTTCCCAGGAATCCACTCAAGCTGGGATTCATGGAGTGTCTCTGAAGCTGCTCTTTGATGAGGCAGGTGCTGGCACAGTCTCTCAGAACCCTTTCCTGAGAGCAGCATCAACACACAGGCGCAGATGCCATTTTGATCCATGTCAGAGAAGCAGGAGCTACCCACTATTATATGATACTGGCTGGCTCTGATTGCTAACTATTTATTGAATGAAAAGATGAACCAATAATAGGAGGACATCAGTACTTCTTTCAAAAGAAATGGTATCAGTGAACAGGTGAATTTAAGATGAGAAAGGGAAGGCACACATTCCTTGCTAAATGAATACCTCTGTGTTTATCATGTAGTTCTCATTATTAGCAGGCGTGGCAGGAGCACCATTCTGGGGATGGTCAGGCCAGTGGACATGTTCTGGCTGCAGGAGAGTTGATGTTTAAGGCATGTTTCCTGTCTCTAAAAGGTTTATATTCTAGCTGTGAAAATACAGCACAGTTAGAAAAAAAGGTACATGGCGACAAAGGGCCCAGATGGAGAGTGTCAAATGAGCTCAGGGAAGGGAACTTGGTCTTTGTTGGGAAATACCCTTCTACATCCCAAACCTGGCTCCATAGGCTGATGGAGGCCTAGAACTGTCCAACCAATTCCTAAATAAGCCTTTATTGGCCTGACATGTTATACTATATGGTGATGATGTCATTAAGCAAGCCTTTCTTGATTAAGTAATAACAAAAACCAAATTCTGCTTTGACTTCAGTTTTTTGTATTCACTTTTTCTTTCAAGTTTTTTGGAGGAAAGGGTACCATGCTCTTTACCCATCCACCCATCCATCCATCCACCCATCCATCCATTCATCTATACATCCACCCATCCACCCATCCTTCTACAAACCCATCCCTTCACCCATCTGTCCATCTCTAATATATCAGACAGTGAGCTACATGAAGGGACTCTAAGACCTGGGAGGCAGTAACCCTGCCTTCAGCACATGCTTTCCCAAGGAACAAGACTGCACCCACTTCTTTCCGAGTCTGCTTAGCAATCATATCTGGAATATGAATGCCTCCTAGAAAGAATGATAAGCTCTTTCGGTGGATTAACTATCACAGGCATGCATTACATCTGGTTCTCAAATGTTAATATGAATACAAATCATCTGGGGGCCATGTCAAAATGCAGATTCTGATTTAGGTCTGGGATGGCCAGATTCTACAAATCTAATTAGCTCCAAGGAAATGCTCCAGGTCCTTGGACTACATTTTGATAGGCTAGGTTTGATAGTACATTACGATGACCTTGAGGACTTAGTAAAACCAGAGTCCCTCTTCATAAATAGGAGGATAAATAGACTAGTATCAAATCCACTTCTTTCCTGCTTCAAGGAAACATCTTTACAGAAGGGCTTCAGGCTTTCACTGAGATCTCCCTTCTCTTTCCCCACACTTCCCCTTCCAAAAATTAAGAGTGTAGCCCAGTTGCTTTTCTATTTCCAAAGGGCGTCTTCTATTCTCTCAATGGCAAGCTGTGCCTTCAGAAATCCACTGAGCATTAGAAGCACTTGAGAATAAGGAGAGGGGATCCAGAGCTAATTACCCTAAACCTACTGGGCTATGTTGCAGATCCACAGAGGCACCTACAATTAATTTAGATGGCTACAAGCCATGGGACACCTAGCAGCTTGCGGTGATTAAGAATGAATTAGTAACCTGTCATTTAAAGGTCCCGGGGGGGAAAAATGGGGACAGATGCCAGATATGTGTACATTACTTCCAGAGCTGGGCAATCATGAACATTCTCATTAATTTTCTGGCAATGCTTCTTTTTAACTTTTCTGATTCTAAGTGGCACTTGTCCTTTGGAGCCACACAGATGCAACCTTATTGATGCATTCACAAATAAGGAGAATTCCTTTCTTTCGAAGATCCAGAAATCTTCAGGTGTCATTCTTTCGTAGAAGGAAAGAAATTGGTAGTGACCTCCACGGTCTGATGTTGGTCACACATTTCAATTTTTAGTAAAAGATAATTTCATGGCAACACCTCATTAACATTTCTGTGTTTTCAGAATGAATGCTGTATGATACTTATAAACTCTGGATTGATATGCAGTTTCTAGTTCAATTGCAAAAGACCCAAGATAATTTTTTGAGGGCCACAGAGTGCCAACAACTCTCCAGTCTCAGAATCTTTGAGAATTGTGCCCACTCTCCAAAATGCTTACAGATGTGACTCTTTATAGTAAAATCCTCTTCTTGCAGTATTTGGCATTTCCTTGGGACCATCACAGAATTATTCAGTGTGTTATATTTAATGAGGAAGATATAGGCGAGCACCACCATAATTAATTAAAAACAAATCACATTTGGGTAGGACACTATAAGAATGTAAGTTCCCAGGGGCAAGAAAAATGGTTCACTGAAATCACTCCATACTAATACGCATGGTGGGGCTTTCAATATATATCGCCAGAAGACGTGTTTGGTTAGGGCACATTGGACTAGGATATGAATCATGGAATGCCACTCCAAGACTATTACAGAATGTGCATATGATATAAACCAGAAAAGGCTGCATTTTAACCTCTGTGACTCATGCATTACAGCTTGCGGCTTCCAGAGAAGGCTACGGATCAGGATGGCATCAGGCGCGGGCTGAACAAACTTGCAGCCAAGAGAAACAGAAGCCTGGGCTTCCTGGCAGAGACCATGATGCTCAGCATGTCCTATGTTACCTTAGATAGAATTATATAACCTGTCAGTGGTAGGTACTCTGGGGAGAGAGCGGGCTGTACCTTTTTTTCTTTTTTTCCTAGCATAAATATTTAAACTTCTCCATAACATCAGAGTCACAACTTATTTTCCTGGAATGAAATTCTAAAACAAATTGATAGCCAAACATTCTGGAATTTCTACATGCCAACAGGTTTGTTTCCATTACAGAACACTCTGAAGTTTTTGGGTCTCTCAATTTTTTTTACCATGACAATGCTTCCCAAGCCTCTAAGGTCATTGTCTCCGGGGCTCTGGTTCTTGGTCCACAAGGAAGGCACCAAGAGCATGCCGGGAATAGCTATCACCTGAACTGTCCATTTGAAACCTGCCTCTAAGGTGGTGGTATAATTTTTTTTTTTTTTTTTTTTGGCTAGCATTTGCTTTTGAGCACTCTTTTACCTGGGTTTCTCAAAATCAGTTCCCTCTGAAGATACCATCTCTATTTATGCCTCTTTATGACGAAGGTCTTTAATGGTAAGAGCCGAAACCCAGCCTGAGAAGGAGACATCTGCCCATGAGTTGTTGTCATCTTTATTCAATGACAGGGAAGATGATTTATAGTAGACAATTGTTTGATGGTTGCCCAACACTTGCCTCATCTTACTGTACTAGCTCCCCAATTTCTTGGCTCGTCAATTATCTCCTCCCCATTAGATGCAGTCTGTGACAGGGCTCTCAAACTAGAGTCAGGCTATGTGACAGTTCACTCACAGAGGTCTTCAGGAGTTGTGCAAGAACCACAAGAAAGGTGGTTTTTCTCTTGCCTGGTGCACATGATTTCAGAAAGAATTTTCCACTTCAAAGGTGGAGTCTGGAACTGCTGGGGCTGCCACATGGAGGCTGGGGATGCGGGTAAACATACTAGAGGGCAGAAAAGAAATGAGCACCCGTGACCTAGTCAGGGCCCCGCAGCAAACTGTGTTTAGAAGCAAATCTATCCCTGGATTTTGTTCTTTTGGAACCAATAACTCACTTTTTGGCTTAAAAGAATTTGGGTCAGGAATTCTACCATTTGTTACAGGAAGCCAAAATGGTCAGATTTTCCTACCAAGTATTTAAAATTGTTCATCATTTGGTCATCTGCCATTTATACTGAAATTCCAGTGAGCTGTCCCAAGGAAGACAAAAGGAGAGCTAACATTTTGAATTTAAATATAATCCCTTCCTCTCATTTTTTCACAACTTTTTTTCTTTCCTTTCTCTCCTCACATGTTTTGTCAAGCTAAAGATGCAAATAAGCACTACAATGAGTTGGTTAGGTCTTCCCTGCTTTATTTTCTGTGTCTGAGTGTATTCCCTGGTGTGCTGCCAGGGATAAATCATAGATGATTTATCAATTTGATAAGTAAACAATGGTGAGTTGGTTGCATTGGTTTTCAATGGCAGACTACTACTACTACTACTGGCTAGCATTTATTGAATCCTCTCTGTATGGCGAAAACCACGTGAAGTGCTTGACAGAAATGAACTCATTCTATCCTTCAACCTGTCTGGTAGGCAGTGCTGTGCTGGTAAACGAGCTCAGGAATGGGGAGGGAACCCGAACTTACAGAGCTCACCAGTTTCTGGGCTATAAATACTGCCATCATGGCTGACTTTAAGCAGCCAAAGGTTTAACACTGGCTGGAAAAATTCTTGCATATTTAACAATCAGCCCTTGGGAATAGTCTGAAGGATTCCTGGAGGAACCTGAATCACGGAGAGACAATGCGGCTTACTCAGATCCAGTGGTTTGTAAACCCAGATTTGTCCTCCTCCAGAGCTCACACGCTCAATCTCTCTACTCCTTCCTAACCAAGAAGGAGGTTTTCACCATTTACTTGAGTAAAGCCTATGGGAATCCAAAGGCTCTTTGAATACCTTGACATACAAAAGTGAAGGTAATTCAAATAAATAGCCTTTGCACTCAGATAAATTAGTGAACTATTTATTTATTTTTTATTCTTTTATTATTTTTTTAAAAAGATTTTATTTATTTATTTGACAGACAGAGATCACAAGTAGACAGATGCAGGCAGAGAGAGAGACGAGGAAGCAGGCTCCCTGCTGAGCAGAGAGCCCGATGCGGGGCTCGATCCCAGGACCCTGAGATCATGACCTGAGCCGAAGGCAGAGACTTTAACCCACTGAGCCACCCAGGCACCCCTAGTGAGACTATTTAAAGAGTACTTGCATTTTCCATATGTTATGGGTAAAGAGCAAGAATTTATATTAAATATGATACCTGTATCAACCTCTTTGATCGTTACTAAATTCTTCTGGCTACAGAATGTTTTGAAGATACCTATGTCTCGTCTGTCTGGCAATGTTGATGAAAAATGAACAAATTATTTAAAAAGAATGGAGCACCAATTAAGGGTGACCTATCAACATGTGTCAGCTCTAAACTCTGTCCTGATTCAAGTGTTGCCATGTTTCTTAATCAAGAAACAAACCTGTCCAGAAGTTTCCAGGAAATTTGTGTGTGGGTGTTGAGCCCATGAAACATATTGACTTATAACCATGGATTTAAAAACATTGTGTGTGTGTGTGTGTGTGTGTGTGCGCGCGCGCGCGCGTGCACGCGCACGCATACATATCAAATACCAAATACCAAACCGCGGAAAATGAAGTAAATTAGGGCTGGTAAGACGTCACGCACAGTAATTTCCTTTCATTACCCATGCAGGCTTGCCTACAAAGTCTTTCTTGGCTCACAAGTAAAGGATTTTGCATATATTGTTTATTATTTCAATCTCAGCCTGAAAGCTGCAAGAAAGAAACACTGGTAAACAGCAGAGCTGAGTTCACTAGGTAACAGGCATGAGGGCACTTTGGAAAATTCAAGGCTTTATACAAATGTAAGGAATTGCTACTGAATAAAAAAAGTTCAAAGGTAAAATTTCTCAACAGCCCGATTTACACTCATTATGTTCAAGCTATAAATTTATAACAAAGTAGAAACTTCCCTAGCTAAAACACATAGAAAAGTTCATCACAAATGCGGTTCCAGGAACTACAGATTTCGTATCTCAAGCAGCATCATTTTAGTTTTTAGGAAACTGGCTCCCCTCTCCATCCCCTAACAAAAATATTAAGGGGGAAAAAAGTCTCTACAGGGAATAAGATAGAATTCTTTATGTGAATATAATGTAAAGTCTTGACTTAAAAGAAAAACCTTCTACCATGAAGAAGTCACTTTATTTAGGTAGTATAATCCTATTGAGATTAGACTTTAAAAATAGTTCTTATCCGTTGAAGTTACATAATAAAATATTTATGGATGAAGTAATATGGTGTCTGAGATTTCCTTCAAAGTATCTGAAATGGAGAAGGCGGCAGAGGGCATAGAGAAAATGAGATTTGGCCATGTGTTGATAACAGATTGTATCTGTGCTGATTAGATACGTGGAGTCTGTTTACTAGTCAAAGAATTTTTATGTGTTTGAAGCTTTGCATAATAAAAATCTAAGAAAAACTCGCCTCATATCAATATTTGAAAGATCATAGAACATTTCTAGGGCTGAATACAAGGATATGGGGGAAATTGATTGCCAAAATACCCATTATTATTGACCTTAATGACTGGTTTGTGTCCATTCTAGTCCAGTCCTCTCTCACGTTGCTGCCAGAATTTTATTTCTAAAACTTAAATTAGTTCATGGAATTCTCTTGCTCAAAAGACCTCTTTGGAGACCCCATCACCTAAAGGACACAGTCAGTGATTCTTTCTTCTGTAACCCCACAGCACTTTGGTCTTAATCTCTCCTAGGAACCTCTTGTGTGGTATTGATCTCTTTCAGCTCCCTGCTTTTATCTCCTGCAAGACTGTGAGATCCACAAGGACAGAGGACACATCTTTCTCTCTTTCTATTTTTAATACTTGGCACATTGTCCAGCATATGGTAAATGCTCAGTAAATTCTTGGTGAGTGGGATGAATGTGAGATACAGATTATATAAAAGTAAATGTTCAGAACAACGGAACTAGAACAGGTAGTTGTAATGATGATTAGATAGCTGGTACTTTTTTTTGCTCTAGCCTTTCTGTATAACACATGAAAACTACTTATAATCACGGCTTCGGTAGAAACAATACACACACAAGATACTTAAGTATCTTTTAATTGAAAAAAGGCAAGGGTGAATATAATGCATATAATTTCTTAGCTGTTTTTAGATATACACACCTAAAGAAAATAGACCTATGAGGAATATACTATCTTCAACAAATAGTATCCTGGTAATACTGTCAGTACAAGATTGTCATGCTTTAGTGTCTAATCATAATCACAAAAAATCATAATCAACTTGTGTGCTTTCCCATGGGCAACAAAAGAAAGAAATGGATTAACTGGACTTCATCAAAATTAAAAACTTTTATTCATTAAAGGACACTGTCAAGGGAGTGAAAAGACAACTCAGAGGATGGGAGAAACTATTGGCAAATCATATGTCTTTTTTCTTTAGATTTTATTTAATTTATTTGAGGGAGAGAGAGAGGGAGTGCATGCACACAAGCAGAGTGAGGGGCAGAGAGGGAGGGAAGAGGAGAGAATCTCAAGCAGACTCCCCACTAAGCATGGAGCCAGACACAGGGCTTGATCTTAACCCTGAGATCATGACAAGCCAAAACCAAGAGTTGAGCACTTAAACAACTGAGCCACCCAGGCACCCCTCCAAATCATATTTTTGACAAGGGTTCAGTATACAATACAAAATGAAAGGAACTTAAACAATTCAACAATGGAAAGGCAGACAGCTTAATTAGAAAATGCAATATCTACCTACAGTGGAATATTATTCAGCCATTAAAAGGAAATGAAATTCTGATATAGGCTATCACATGGATGAACCTTTAGGACATCATGCTTAGTGAAACAAGCAGGACACAAAAGAACAAACATTGTATGATTCTACTTGTAGGAGGTAGCTAGAACAGCCAGACTAGAAGAGTCAAATTCATAGACATGGAAAGTAGAATGGTGGTTACCAGGGCCTACGGGGTGTGGGGAGTTGTTGCTTAATGGGGACTGAGTTTCAGCTGGGGATGATAAGTTTTGGAGATGGGAGATAGCAATGATTGCACAACGATGGGAAAGTACTTAACGCCACTGAACTGTACACTTTAAAATAGTGAACCTCATGTTATATATATTTTCTACAATTAAACAAAAAGAATGGAAAAAAGAAAAAAAATTGAGGACAGGACCAGAATATACTTTTCTCCAAAGAAAATATACAAATGGCTAGAAAGCTCATGAAAAGATGTTCAATGTCATTAGTCATTGGAGAAATGCAAATCTAAACCACAATGTAATAGCACTCCACACCCACTAAGATGGCTACAGTGAGGAGCCCAGAACATAAAAAGTATTGATGAGGATGTGGAAAAATCAGAGTATGCCTATGTTGCTAGTGGGAATGTAACATAGCACAACCAGTGTGCACAGAAGTTGGGCAGTTCCTCAATAAGATAACACAGAACCACCATGTGACCCAATAATTCCCTTTTAAGGTATCTATCCAAAAAAATTGTAAAGAAATATTCAAACAGAAGCTTGTACACAAATGTTTATAGAGACACTGTTCACAATAACCAAATGAGGGAAAAATTCAAGTGTCTATCAACAAATGACTGAATAAAAAACATGGTATAGGGGCCCCTGGGTGGCTCAGTGGGTTAAGCTCTGCCTTCAGCTCAGGTCATGGTCTCAGGGGCCTGGGATTGAGCCCCACGTCGGGATTTCTGCTCAGCAGAGAGAGCCTGCTTCCCTCCCTCTCTGTCTGCCTCTCTGCCTACTTGTGATCTCTGTCTGCCAAATAAATAAATAAAATCTTTAAAAAAAACCCAACATGGTATATCATACAGCAGAACATTATTCAGCCATAAAAAGGAACAAAGTTCATGCTACAACATAGATGAGCATACAGAACATGGTGAGTAAAAAAGCCAGATACACAAGGTCACACATATGTTTCTGTTTATAAGCTACATCCAGAAGAGTCAAATCCATAGAAACAGAAAGTAGATTAGTGATTGTCAGGGGTGGAGGAGAGGGAAGGATGTGGAGTGTCTGCTTAATGGATTTGGGGTTGCCCTCGGAGGTGATGAAAATGTTTTGGAACCAGATAGCTGTGAAACACATCACTGCGAATGTACTAAATGCTACTGCATTTGTAGTTGAAAATGGTTAAAGGGGGGAAAGTTTATGTATATTTTACAAAAATAAAAAATTATGCTTCCCATGTCCAACTTCCAGAGGTTCTAGTGTGGGGGTCCTGGTACGTATTCTAACAAGTACCCCAGTGATCTGATGCAGGTGGTTTTGGGAAAAGTACTTCGAGGAACATTGATATTCTGTTCTACAGATATTTAAATAACTTCCATGATAAAAGCCTCCTACCACATAATTTAGTAAGGAAAATGTCTCAGAAGCATTGCACATTACCCTTCTAAAGTTCCTACTTTCTAAGATGAAAAATTGTTAACAACTTTAATGATACTTCTCCAGGGCCTGGTTACATAACCATGTGTACAGTCTCCCTGCTCAAAACTTATTCCCATGACCTCTGGAGTCACAGTCCCATTAATTGATCATGGCTCATCTCCCCATGCCCTTGAAAGATGCACATGTTTCTGCATCCTAACAAAGGATCTCCTTTGACTTCTGCTCAAATCCATACATAGTCAAGAACCTCAAAATCTGGTGGGTGTTTTCTTTCTCAACTTCTCTCTGCCTTCCACCTCCCACCTCTATCCTGATTTAATCCCTAGAACAACCTTAGGAGATATGTACTATTTTTATTCCTTCCTACTATGAAGAAAATGAATCTTAGAGTGAGTAGTTTGGTGATTTGTTCAGAATCATACAACCAGTAACAGTTAAAGTTAAAAAAAAAAAAATCAAACGTAATCTCTAGATCTCAAGTGTGGTGAGGGTATAAATTCCATGACAATAGAAACTTTGTGCCTTGAATTAAAAAAAAAAAAAAAGAGTACTGTTCTTTTCCCTGAATCCAGAAGAACACCTCAGTCAATGCTCAATGAAAACTCACAATCAAAACAGCATATATATGATAGACAAATCTTTGAGAATATAGGAAATCTAAGAAAGAAAATCCAAGTTCAAGAATCTTGATCTGTACAGAGATATAACAGTTTGCAAATTAGTAAAGTCACCCTGATTTGGAGGTCTGCTGCCATTTTGTCCCAGGGAATTTTGTTAGGAAGCTACCATGATCACTTAGAAACCACTGGTTTAAGATACTTCACATCTATATTACTGACAGAGATTCTAAGAGTTCAGAAGGAAGGACTCCAAATTGGATTTCTTTTACTAGAGAGTTACTCTGAAATGGGAGATAGTAGCTTTTGTAGTGTTTACCTTAACCTATCAGCCTAAGAAATACATATCTTTGAGTGTTGTGATTTCATAAACTTCCTCTTTCATTCTTGTTTCAATGTAAATGCTTGGTATTTTAAAATTTGCTCTGATGAGACATTTAGAACCATAGCTGGCAAGATAAAATTTTTACTTTTGAATCATTCTCCTTTAAATTTTATTCTATTGGCAGCAAAGCAATGATTTGGTTCATTTACATATAGAATTTATAATTAATTACCTATCTTAAAAAACTAAAAATTACTCAAACTATTTGCACCCTATGGTCTAAGAGATAAAATGGAATGATGAGTATCAGGATGAATAACAAAACAGAAAATGAGCTTAGTTTCCTGGACTATAATATCTAATTTGCAAAATTTCTTTGGCTTGCATCACCTTATGTAAGCTGTTCTATTGAATTTTCACTGAGCCTCTACTCTGAGCCAGGCATTGTGCTAGATGATAGACACACAAAGACAAACCAGAGTGTTCTCTACCATGATGGTCTCATAGCTTCATACGGCAATGTTTCGCTATATCTAGCAGATCTCAAAGCCCCTGGAGCAAAACCTCATCTCAGATGTTTCAGAATCCTCTAAAATATGGCTCAAAATGAAAAAAATCTCTACTTCCCAAATTTCTCTCACTACACGCCAACATTTTCCTTCTCTCTGGCCTGACAACTGGAACATGGATTTCAAGAATAAGACAGGAAGTACATTACATGCCAGCAAAACTACAGGCCCGCCTCGTTTTTGCTTCAATTTCCCACCCCCTCCCCCCACCACTGGTCTTTCCTCTTCTCTTATCACCCCGAAACTCCAACTGAAGCACAGGAGTTGAACCCAGACTTTCAAGAGAATTCTAATTAAGAAACAAAACAAAACAAAAATAACGCTGTTCTAACTATTGTCACTGATCTCAATGAAGCCCTCAGGACAGAACCGAAAGGCTCCGGGACACTCCTTTGGGAGGGTCAGCATGTAACGTGCGTTTTCTGTTGCAGTGTTCCAAGCAAATATTTTTCTTGCTAGTCACTGGAACAGCTGGTTAGGGATTTCCCTATTTTTGTTAGAGTGAATTGATTTGGCAAGAAAAAGATGAATCTTTTCAATTCCCTCTCTCCTCCCCTTTAACTCCACTGCTTCCTCTCCCACCTTCCCCACACAGTTGGCTGTACTTCAGGAAAGGTAAGAAGCTACTAACTGTGGTTATTCATCTGCAAATGACTCAGATGGCCCGTTTTTTTTTGTTTTTGTTTTTGTTTTCTGTGTTTCTTACCACCAAGTAAGGGGATTTAATGGGGGGAAAAATCCAATGTTACTGGCTACACACTCAATGCCTCTGCCCTCCTAAGACAACCACATTCCATTCCAGAACTTAATTCCCCAAAAGGAGGTCAGATTGGCTATACAGATGGTATGTGCCCCACCTTCAATTTGTTCTTCCACCCCTCACCCCACCCAAAGTTCTTAATGATAGCCATATTTTTCCAATGCTAACCCTTCATTCTTTCATTCAACAAGTAGTTGTTAAGAATCCACTATGTGCCAGGCATAGTGATGAGAATTACAATAGTGAGAAAAATGGGACAGGGGGTTACAGTCTGTTGGGGAAGAAGGACATCAATCAAAGTGTAACACAAATAAGAGCATACGCTGAGGTGTGTGTTGAGGAGAAACACGGTATTTGTGGTGGTCTGCAGAAAAGAATCAGACCTGGACAGAGGTGAGGGGAGCAGTTCAAATCAAGAGAGCTGAGGGGGCACCTGGGTGGCTCAGTGGGTTAAAGCCTCTGCCTTTGGCTCAGGTCAGGATCCCAGGGTCCTGGGATGGAGTCCCGCACCCCGCTTTTTGCTCAGCAGTGAGCCTGCTTCCCTTCCTCTCTCTCTGCCTGCCTCTCTGCCTACTTGTGATCTCTGTCAAATAACTAAATAAAATATCTTACAAAAAGAAGTAGTAAGTGAATTCAGCCAGGTCTCAGGATACAAGATGAGAGTATATAATAAGTCAATTGTATTTCTACACAATAGCAGTGAACAATCTGAAAAAAATTAAGAAAACAATTTCATTTACAGTATCATCAAAAAGAATAAAACACTTAGGAATAAATTTAATTTAAAAAGTGTAACACACATTGAAACCTATACATGTTGAAAAAATTAAAGAAGACCTAAGTAAATGAAAAGGCATTCCATTTTCATAAATTGGAAGATTTAATTTTGGCAATACTCACCAAACTGATTTACAGATTCAGCCCAATCCCTATTAATGCCCCAGATGATTTCTTTCCAGAAATTGACAAGCCGATCCTAAGATTCATATGGAAATTCAACAAACTCAGAATACCCAAAATAATTTTTAAAAGTTGAACAATAGAAAAAGAAAAAGAAAAAAACCAATCTAGACAGACTTTATACCCTCTACAAAAATTAGCTCAAAATGGATCACAGACCTAAATTTAAAATGCAGAAGTATAAAATTCCTGAAAGATAACATTGGAGACAATCTTGGGGATGGCAATGACTATTTAGACATAACATCAAAGGGATGATCCATAAAAGAAATAACTGATAAGTTGAATATCCTTAAAATTAAAAAGTTCTCCTCGTGAAGGCCATTGTCAAGAAAATGATCAAATAAGCCACAGATTGGAAGAAAATACTGGCAAAAGATGGGCCTGATAAAGGACTGCCATTTATAATATACGGAGAACTCTTAAAATTCAACAATAGAAAAAAAATGAACAGCTCAATTGAAAACTGGGCAAACGACCTGAACAGACATATCACCGAAGAAGATTTACAGATGAAATCACAGGAAAAGACACTCAACATCACAAGTCATTCAGAAATTGCAAATAAAACCAACAATGAGCTGCTATTGCACACCTATTAGAATGGCCAAAATCCGAAACACTGACAACAGCAAATGTTGCCAGGATGTGCAGCAGCAGAAATTCTCTTTCACTGCTGGTGGGAACGTAAAATGTGGCAGCCACAGTGGAACACAGTTTGGCACTTTCTTACAAAGCTAAGGATACTCCTACCATATGATCTAACGATCACACTCCTTGGTATTTACCCAAATGAGTTGAAAGCACATCTATACAAAAACCTGTACATGAATGTTTATAGCAGCTTCATTTATAATCATCCAAGCTTAGAAGCAACCAAGATGTCCTTTGGTAAATGAACGGAAAAATAAACTTAGGCACATACAGACAATGGAATATCATTCAGTCTGACATGAGCTATCAAACCATGGAGGGACAAGGAGGAAGGCTAAATATATTGAACTAAGTGAAAGAAACCAATCTGAAAAGTCTATGTACTATGTGATTTCAACTATATGACAGTTTGGAAAAGGCAAAAACTATAAAGCCAGGAAAAAGATCAGTCATTGCCAGGGGTTGGGGGGAGGGAGGGATTAGTAAGTGGAGCACAGAGCATTTTTAGGGCAGTGAAACTCTTCTGTATGATAACATGATAGATATATGTCATTATACATTTATCTACATCAATAGAACATACACTAACAATGAATCTTCATGTAAACTACCGTTCTGGTCCTTAGGTGATAATAATGTTTCAATGTAGATTCATCAACTGTAACAGTGTACCATTCTGGTGTAGGATGGTGTTAGTTAGGGAGGCTGTGCATAGGTGGGGACAAAAAGTATAAACACTCTGTGAACTTAAAACTGCTCTAAAAAATGAGGTCGATTATTTATTTATTTATTTATTTAAAAAGATTTAATTTATTTATTTGACAGAGAGAGAGATCACAAGCAGGCAGAGAGGCAGGCAGAGAGAGAAGGGGAAGCAGGCTCCCTGCTGAGCCTAGAACCCGATGCGGGGCTTGATCCCAGGACCCTGAGATCACAACCTGAGCCACCCAGGCGCCCCTCCCCCCTTTCATTGTAAAGAATTTTAAAAATTAATTTCCTAGAGAGAGTGAGAGAGCAAGTGAGAAAGTGAGCATGAGAGGGAGGAGTGTTGGGGGAAGAGGAAGAAGCAGACTTCCCACTGAGCAGGGAGTCCTTTGTAAGGTCCAATATGGTGCTCGTTCCCAGGACCCCAGGATCATGACCTGAGCCAAAGGCAAATGCTTAACTGACTGAGCCACCCAGGCGCCCCTACAAGGTCTGTTTAAAAACAAAAAACAAAAAACCTACCCACATAAATAAGAAACACCATTCTGGGGGTGCCTGGGTGGCTCAGTGGGTTAAAGCCTCTGCCTTTGGCTCAGGTCATGATCCCAGGGTCCTGGGATCAAGCCCCACATTGGGCTCTCTGCTCAGCGGGAAGCCTGCTTCCTCCTCTCTCTCTGCTGGCCTCTCTGCCTACTTGTGATCTGTCTGTTGAATAAATAAAATCTTAAAAAGAAAAGAAAAGAAAAGAAAAGAAAAGAAAAGAAAAGAAAAGAAAAGAAAAGAAAAGAAAAGAAAAGAAAAGACAAGACAAGACCAGACCATTATGTATCTAAGTCCACCATGCATTCTCCCTAATACTGCTAGGCTGGTTTCTGAATGATCAAAACTAGAAACTAAAATATTTTCCAAAATGCTTTTTAAATATGGGCAAAGATTTGAAAGAACATTTCTTCAAAGATGATACCCAAAAAGGCCATAGACACATGGTAAAACCTCAACATCCTTACTCACAAAGGAAAGCAAGTCAAAACCACAAGATACCACTTCACATCTATTAGGATGATAAAAACTTTAAAAACCTAATAAAAACCTAAAAACCTAAAAAGGTAGATAATAGTAAGTGTTGACAAAGATGTACAGAAATTAGAACCCTCTTATCTTGCTGGTGTAATTTTTAAATGGGTCAGTCCCTTTGGAAAACAGATTGGTACCTCCTCAAATAATGAAACATATTGTTACTATATAACTTAAAAATTGCTCTCCAGAGAGGAAGGAAGGAAGGGAGGGAGAAGAGAACTTATGTCCATATAAAGACATGTACATAAATGTTCACAGCGACATCACTGATAAAGGACAAAAATTGAAAATAGCCACGTGCCTATCATCTGATGAATGGATAAACAATGTATGGTGTAGTCACACAATGGAATATAATTTGGCCATAAAAGGAATGGAGCACTGACACGGCTCTAACATCGATGACCCTTGGAGACATCGTGCTAAATGAAAGAAGCCAGACACAGAAGAAAGTCACCATCATATAATCATGTATCATGTGATTCCGTGTCTATGAAATGTGGCAAATTCAAGGGGGACAGAAAGTAGATTAGTGGCTGCTTAGATCTGGGGTGGTGGGTTTGTGATGGAAGATGAAAATGTGTGAAAATTGTGGTGACGGTTGCGCATATCTGTGGATATACTAAAAACCACTGTACTGTATACTCGAAGGGATGAATTTTATGTAAATCATATCTCATTTTTTTTTTTTTAAGTGGGGTTATAAAGGTAGGCAGATACCAGACCTTTCTAGGCCCTGGCAGCTGCAGAGGTCCTGGGCGTCCCTGCCTCAGCCAAGAGATGACAGAACACGTTCAAAATGTCCTTTCAGCATCCCGAGGGTTGGAAGAGAAAACCAAACCATCCAGAATATCTAAACCGCACAGTCCATGTGTGGTGGGGAACAGCTGGGTTTCCACTGCCTGTGGATGAACAGACCACCGCCCTGGCCTTGCCTGGAAGCGGGCTCTGTGTTTCCTCTCAAGGCTCACCCTGGGCCAGCCAGTATGACACCCAGCTGAATGACCATCCCCGGGGCCCACGCCCTCCATGGGGGAGTACCTGGCCTGTGCTTCTTGTTTTATCTGGGTTCTTGTTCCTCTGCCCTGCTCATCAGTTTTTATGGTCAGACTCGACAGAAAGTGTAACCTTTTGGGTCACGCGAATGACATGGCTCCCAAGCTGCAGGGGAGCACTTGGCCCAGCTGCTCTCTGCCCCACTTCCTGTGGTGGTGGATATTGATTTTTCTCATGACAAAGCAAGTATTTGCCCATTCTGGAAGGCTGAGAATTTAAATCCCCAGTTTTCAGGGAAGGATTGTGACACTGACGAGCCCCTGTAAGTAGGATGTGAGAGAAGGAAAAGCTGAATAAAGTGACTGCTGTGTGGGGAGAGGAGAGACTGTGATATTTATACAGACCTGACAGGTATTCAAAGCAGGAGAGGTAGAAAGTTTTTATAGAAAGCAAAAGCAAGCATATCAGATTGTCCTTCCAGGAAGAAGCCAGGGTCTTGGTTCTTCTTCTTCAAAAAATGACCGGCCATCAAGACCTTACTCACTCTCCAACCACCCAGCACTGTTGGGACTGAGTACTGAGCACTGATGGTCAAAGCCCTCATTGATGGGGGTCCGGTGACAAAACCCTTCCTCTCTTCAGCTGTGATGTGGACTGGGAAATGGCGGCATACGTGGAGGAAGTGGGTTGAAGTGTGTGGTTCAGGAAAAAGTAACCAGCTAGTAGCCTTTGAAATGAACTCATCTCCAGCCGTCTGAACTGTGTGAACAAGTCCCTGCAGGCAGACTGGCACGGGGTGTGTTCCCCGCATGCCCCCACCCTCACTGACGCGCCTCCCTGGTTGTGCAAGGGGCTGGCAGAGTTGCCTCACCCACGCAGGACACCAGGCGACGCACGTCTGCAAACTGGGTTCTCTCCCGACCCACCTGGGAGTGCCGATGCTGCTGTTCCTCCTCACACTTCCCTCCTATCGGTGTCACCTCAGCTGACAGAGGTACAGGGCTGGGCCCTGAGGAAAGGAGGCTGCAAGGGAAACTGAAAACAGGGGGAGTCGTGCTGATGTATGGAGACAAGGACACACGAGGCATGACTTCAGGCAGGGCCCAGAGGCGCTGTGTGAACACAGCCTAGAGGAGAAGGATGGTGGCCTGGGAAAGGGCGTGAACCTGGGCCCAAGGCCCTAGAAGTGTCATTTGGTGAACATGACATTTATTTACCGAGTTCAAGAGGATGTTCCTTTTTTAAAAGAGGGAATTTGTAGGTCTCACCCACTGGGCAGAAATATCTGGAGACAATTATCTCGATGTGTCTCATTTGGTGAATGGGCCCAAGGTCACCAACATTTGGTGAGACTGAGCAGGAGGTCAGGCAGTGTGCAAAACAGAGAGGCCACCCTGATGGCCACACATCAGGCTCTCACAAAATGCTGGCATCCTACTCAGACTCTGAGCTCCTGGCCTCAGGAAAAATCATTTATGTAACTCATGTAAATGTAACATGAAACTGTTTTTATCCAACCTTTTATTTATTTTTTTAAGGCAACTTTTCCGTAAATCAAACCACCCTAAGAAATAAATCCCATAAATATGGCTGGATACTAGCCAAAGGCCCTCCGGTAGATTAGTTCCCTACCATCAACCTGCTCTTTCCCAGAAAGAACTTCAGGCTCTCTTTGAAGCACAAAGAAAACCCAGGCAGGGCTTGGCTTTGTTCACGTAACACTGTGATTTCCCCTAAAGTGTACTCTCTTTGCCATTGGGTTGTACTGAGGTAAAGCTGAGAGCCGTATACACTGTGTAACCCAAGCATCTGGCAGACACAGAAGAGACAGACACAATTCGTGTTCATAAAAGACAGCCGTTTCCAAACTGTTCCAGGGGAACATTCTTCAGAGTGACCTAATAGCAGTGTTTCAGCCCTCAAAGGGCTTAATAACATTTACAACATTTACTGCAAGCCTAATAAGAGTCAGGCAGCACGCCAGGCACTGGGTTGACAAAGATTTACAAAATGAGGTTGAGTGGGCCTGGAGATAACCTAGGGCTGAGCTCTGTCTTCTCATTGCTGTCACCGTTAGATAGCTAATTGTGGTTTTTAGAACAAAAACCAATGGATGATAGAGTCTACAAAAATATGGACTACGAAAATATCAGTGATGTTGATATTTCCATCTGGAAGACTCAGAAGTAAAAACTTCCTAGAGGTGTTTGCTTCAAGATTAAAGGTTAAGGCTGAAGAAAATAATAAAATCTATAACTTCAGTTATGGTGTCCAGTTGTTTTTTAAAAGCAGTCAACAAGGATTTACTGAATATACACGAAGGTTCTGGAATGATTTACAGAAGCTCGGGAAGTAGTTAGAGGTATTCTTTGCTGTTATGGACCTGAAGTCATGGTGAAGGGTACCACACACACACACACACACACACACACTCCAGCAGTCCAATAGATCATCTAATCCCTGAATGGTACGTAGGAAGTAACGGTACAGAAAACAATAGAGGAATTGCAGGAATGAAGACTGCAGGTGTCTTCATGGAGAACTTCATGTAGGAGTAAAAAAAATTAACGAAGTGCTTGGTAAAACGGCAAGATTCCTCGGAGCAAAGAGGAAGAGAGAAGTTATTCCAGACAGTAGTAGAGGGATGGCCAGGCATAAAAGGCAAGAAGGGAAAAAGTGGGTCCAGAGAACTGTGACTTTTGTAGAGTAGCCCTGGCAAAGAGGGTAGAAAGTCAGAGCATGGCTCCTATACCTAGAAAAGTCACTTGAGCAAAGACTAAGAGCATCAGGGGTCACTTATGTTTACATATCTTATTACCAGTGACCTTGACATTGATTTCTTCATTAAGGTGGGATCTGCCAGGCTTCTACGTATAGAATAAGACAGATCAATAAATATCTTGAGGAAGATGCAACACACTTTTAAGTTTAATCTCCATTATTAACATTTTCCCATAACTAAGTCTACGTGATCAATGAAACAATAAGCCGAACCCTGATTTGCAGCATTTGCTGGTTTCTGCAGTGCAAACAATCCTACCACGGCAATATGAAGCTTCCAGCGTGACCCCACGAAAGGAAAGATGGTGTTGGGAAGAGATGTCCAGCAGCACGCGGCTGCACGGTGCGCCTGCCGTCCCCTGGGAGCAGACAGAACAGTAATACCTCGGGAAATAATTAGAACCTGCTTGAGTTTAGTATTCATTACCTTTGTTTGGAATCTAATCTATGCAATTGCAAGTTTACACAACTTAATTTTTCAGAGTGGCTTCGTTTAACAATGGCCTCACCAAATTGCTGAAAACCTAACAGTTGGCTCTTCCTGAGCCGGTAGGCCGGGATCTGGGCATGGCAGTCTGTACCCAGGGGGCCCACCCAATGCATCGTGTCGCAAAGCTGGGAGTAAGCAGTTAAATCTCTCTGAGATCCTGTGGTCTGGCATTTGTTCCAGTCACAGGAAATGTGCACTTTGGCTAGAGGAAAGAGTAAAATAGACTGTGTGCGTTCTTTGTTATGAGGTGTGGCTGCCGGATGCCTCAGCCAGGAGGGATGCCTCAGACGATCTGTGCCGAAATGTGGCAGCTAGGAAGCCAAACCCTCAGTTAGACACCTGCTGCTTGCTTGGAGAGAAAGCTCAGTTCTTTTTCTCACCCATAAGGGTGGAGCAATTGCTAATGAGTGTGTAAGAAATACACAGATACAGACACAGGGACCAGATTGATAAAATGCCTGGTCCCATATCTCAGCAATTTGGGCATGTGTGTGTAAATAAAAAAAAATATATAAATTTATATAAATATATTTTATAGAATTTATATATTAAAATATCAATATATGTGTGTGTGCATTTGTATTTCACACTTCTGTAGCGGCTTTTTTTAAAAAAATGATTTATTTATTTAAGAGAGAGAGCATGTAAGGGGAGGGGCAGGGGGAGAAGGAGAGAGAGAATCTCAAGCAGATGCCCTGCTGAGCATAGGGACCGATGTGGGGCTCGACCCCAGGACCCTGAGATCATGACTTGAGTGGAAATCAAGCATCAGATGCTCCAGCAAGTGCGCTACCCACATGCCCCCATAGCACTTGTTAAATGGGAGGAAATTTGCTCTGTGCACTAAAGCATATTAACTCTAATTGTCATAATCTTGAAAGGCAGGTAGGTGTTATTATTGTTGGTGTTGTCATTGCTACTCTTTTCTTTAGGGATATGTAAAATAACATTGAAAAGTTAAGTGACTTGTCCAAGACCAAAAAAACTAATAAGAAGTATAGAATCCTTGGGATTTAAGCCCAAGGAATTTGGTACCAAAATTAATATGCTTTCAGACAGTCTGAAGTGTTAGTTTTCTTTCCCAGTTAGAGGAAAGGAATGAAAAGAAATACAAAACACCACGTTCCTCCATCTGTGGGCTGTTCCACTGGTGTGTCCCACGAGACACACTGTTAACATCTGTGTGTCTCAAAAAGAATGACCTGTGCTTGTTACAGTCAGTTTCTGAATATGAGAGGAGGGATGGGTGCTTGTGGAATGGGAGAGCACTCACCACCAAGTTAAAAGAGGAGAAAGCAACACTTTTCGCCCTGAAAGTTCTGCAGAGCCCTTCCTGGCAAGTGGGCATCAACGGCAGTGAGGGTGTTGACTTCACACAACTTCTTGGTTACTCCTCTACTGACTGACTAGCTCTTCTGGAAGGTCCCTGTGCACTGACATGATCCCATTCTGCTCTGCTAGAAAAAATCATAGTATATCAGAACTATCTCATGATTTCTTTTATGTTTTCAAAGTTAGGAAAAGCAGATTATCAGGACCAGTGATTTCTAAACTTTCTAAATTTTTTTTTTTGAAGAAATTTTTCATTTTCCCCACATGCAATCTTACACAGACACTCAATATATAAAAGAGGAAAAAAAAAAAGGTGAGGTAGCTGGTTGTAGCTAGGTAGGGGACCTTGGTGCTCTGCCTTTTGGGCCCGTTTTAGTGGCTTTTGAGAAATCTCCTGAAATGCGGGGTTTGGGGGCTACAGATAGAAATTTACAGATCTGGCTAAAACTCCTCATCTTAGCTGAGGGCTTGAGAAACGGAAAGATAAAGTGATTTTCCCAAAGCCACACAGCAGACAGAGCTGAGAATCTCCCAGTTTCTGGTGCTCCTCGTGGTTTGTGTATTGCGTCATGGTATCAATAATGTGACTTTGGTGCTTTCTGGGGACCAGCTGGAGAGACACAACACTGGTGTCTGGAAGCCACAAAGGCACTCTCACCTCGCCGCTGGTGCTTCACTGGCCAAAGTGGTGCTCCACTGCCCTGCCCAGCAGGGCACAGGCCAGAGGGCCTGGCAACTGACCAGTGGGCCTGCCCCCGAGACTTGACAAAAGGTTCCCTCGCCATTGCGGAACAGATGCTGAGACAGAGGGATCATATTTTACTGTAATGGAAGCTGCTTTAATGGATGCCTTACCCATCTGTCTTCTCTAAGGTAGAGCAGCAGCCCTCCCTCTTTATCAGGCTGGAAGGTACCATTTTTTTTTATTGTCAGGAACATAAAATACACAGGGACATTTGAATGGGCATCTTTGGAATGCACAGAGAGTAGCTTCTCAGCACAAAGCAACTGTTAAATATTTTGTAGGGTTTTCATAATTCATGAAACCTGTTATTCCATGAAGATTTTTCTAGATACCCCATCTTCTGTAGGCTGCAGAGAAAAGAGAGAGAGCTACTTTCCTCAAGGGTCCACCTATCTGATCTATTTGCCTCATTTACCCAAATATTTACATAGGACTATCTCTTGATGACTAACTTTCCTGTAGTGACCTGTTTCCTGCCCCAACTCTGGAGGTTTTGGAACAAGCTGTTTAGCTATTTCAGGCCCTGGTTTATCAATTCATGTGAAGGACTGGTCTGCATGTTGTCATAAGGAATACAGAGTTGATGTTTACAAACCATGGTGATGTTCTCAGATGAAAGATGTTCAGTGAATATAAAAATACTCCTCTGTGATGATTAATGCATGGTCTTTGCCAACAAGACTATTTAAATGATGGGACAGTGGCTACTATTTTAATCGTATAGAGAGCCTCATTGAAGCCTCAAAGCACTTTTCTGACACTCAATCATGGCAAATGTTACTTAACCCAGGGAAGGTGAAGCACAGTAATGCATGTGCTTTATCCATGGGCAGGGGTTCAGTTTTACTGTGGAAAAGTTCTCAGGGTTGCCTCTCTTCCAGAACATTCTCCAGATTCATTCACCTTGTCCCTCTTGCCAGGCATTTTGTAAAATATCCTGAGCCGAGACATCTTCCCTGGACAACGATTGCAAAGCTCACAGGAAATCCATTAAGTCTTTATGGAGGTCCTGGAAATAGAGAGATGAGAGACATAATCCATGTTCTCGAAAGCCTTATGAATGCCCTGGGAGAGGAAGGGCAGCGAGCGAGTGGTGAGCTGAGTGCTGTGACAGCCGTGCATACAGAAGGAGAGTATCCAGGTGAAGAATGAAAGGAGTGTAGGGATGATATACGAAGCCATGCTTTGTTAGTTGGCAAATGTGCTTTGTTCGTGAATCTTAATTTGGGATCCCTCAGACATGGTAGCTGGGGCAAAGATTTGAGATTTATTGAGAAGCTTATTCAGAAGATGAAGAGAGCACCATAAGGTGACAGGGAAGGAAAAGCAGTCATCACCATGGGCGACCAGAGCTTATTTCTGGGGAAACACGCACCTCAGAGGCATCCCTGCAAGGAGCAAGGGAGCTGGAAAATTCGTGTCCCAGTTCCTGTTGGCTATGGATGGGGCCCTACTTCTGGAGGACAGTCATTCCCTGACATTTCTTGCCTATGTCATGGGGGACAAAGTAGGCTCCAGATACTAGAGGACGTCTTCAAATAAAGAAGTGCCAGCAGTTGGAAGTCCTGTGTGTTTAGGGATAAGAGTGAGGGCGGCAAGCAAGACAGAGTGACTGCTCTACCTTTTGAAGAAAATCACTGCTTGAGTGCAAAGTACTCATTCTCTAGTGTGTCTCTTTGACTGTCTGGTTATAGACTGCTATTTATCAATTTCAGTTATAGAAGACAGTCCCTATGAAGAGCAGGGACAAGGCTGGGGGAGGACCAATGTATGGCTTACTACTCATACTTATGCAGAAGACACAGCTCACTCCTCTTGTCCTACAGGTCTCAGAAAAGATGTCTCCTCCTTAGCTTTCTTCTTGACCCCTCCTGTGTCCTCCATAGAACTCTGAGCTCACCCCTCTCACAGCGCTTATAACATCATCCACTTGCACCTTTGTATTTACTCAACCATCTTTGAAAGACTCAGCTTTCTGAAGGCAGAATCTGTGCCTGTCAGAGAACATTGCAAGTGATGCATGTGATCTCCTCTTAAAAGGACAAACATAGGGGCTCCTGGGTGGCTCAGTCAGTCAAGCAGCTGCCTTCAGCTCAGGTCATGATCCCAGGGTCCGGGCTCCCTGCTCAGTGGGGAGTCTGCTTCTCCCTTTGCACCTCTCCCTCTCTCTCCCCTTTTTTACTCTCCCTTTCTCTCTCCCTCAAATAAATGGATAAGATCTTTTAAAGAAAAGAATAAAAATAATAAATCTTTTCTATTTTATGATGTTCCCTTTAAAGCAAGCATATGGGAGTGTGTGTGAATGTGTGCCATACTACAGAAGAAGAGTAGGATGAGCTGAAAGTAAGGAGGTCAGTGATTGTGACGCGAGGAGCACAGGAGAGGGCAGAAGGGGGGCGGAGATCCACCAGGATAATACATTCTTGAGATTAAAATTAAGCAGCAAGAAGTGTAACATCATGTGAAGGGAGAAGACTCTTTAAAAACGAGCCTGAGGGGACGCCTGGGTGGCTCAGTTGGTTAAGCTACTGCCTTCGGCTCAGGTCATGATCCTGGAGTCCTGGGATCAAGTCCCACATTGGGCTCCCTGCCCAGCAGGGAGTCTGCTTCTCCCTCTGACCCTCCCACTTCTCATGCTCATTCTCTCTCTCACACTCTCTCTCTCAAATAAATAAATAAAATCTTAAGGAAAAAAAACAAAATGAGCCTGAGGAGGGCACATGGTGTAATGAGCACTGGGTGTTATATACAACTGATGAATCACCAAAGCACCCTCTGAAATGAATAATACAGTATATGTTAATTAACCGATTTTAGATAAATAAATAAATAAAACATTAAAAAATAAAATTAAAAACAAAAACAAGCCTGAGAGGAACGCCATGCTGTTTTCCACAGTGGCTGCACCAGCTTGCATTCCCATAAATGGTACACAAGGAGGGTTCCTCTTTCTCCCCATCTTCATCAACATTTATCGTGCTTTTGATTTTCGCCATTCTGACAGGCGTGAGGCGATAGCGCATTGTGGTTTTGATCTGCATCTCCCTGACGGTGAGTGATGCTGAGCATCTTTTCACCTGTTGTATAATTACATTGTACACCTGAAGCTAAGGTAACACTATGTTAACTGTACTGGAATTAAAATGAAAGAAAAATAGCTAGAAAGTCATTTCCTTAAGGTACTTAAGGTAAAAAAAATTTTTTTTCTTTTTTTTTTTTAGTTTGTATTTATTTATTTGAGAGAGAGCGAGCAAGAGAGAGCACAAGTCAAGTGAGGAGCAGGGGAGAGAGAGAAGCAGACTCCCCACTGAGCAGAGAGCCCGATGCGGGACTCGATCCCCGGACTCTGGGATCATGACCTGAGCCAAAGGCAGATGCTCAACAGACTGAGCCACCCAGGTGCCTGGAAAAAAAAAAAAGAATTTTAACTCACTTTTATCAACTCTGCTTTTAAATTTAGGTAGTTGGGGCATCTGGGTGACACGGTTAAGTGTCCAGCTCTTGGTTATGGCTTGGGTTGTGATCTCAGAGTCGTGAGGTTGAGCGCTACATCAGGCTCCCCACTCAGCATGGAGTCTGCTTGGGATTCTCTCTCTCCCTCTGCCCCTCCTGCTCATCCTGTCTCTCTCTCTGAAACAAATAAATAAATCTTTAAAAATAAATAAATACATTTAGGTAGTCAAATAGCTTGAATGAACGTATTTTGTATTTAAATGCCTTTTACATTTTTCTGATTATGAATTTTTGCAACCTTACAGAAAATTTTTTAAAATACAGAGAGGTTTCAAAATTATAGCCCTAATTCCCCGAGATAATTATTGTTTACACTGTGTTGTATTTCTGTATAATTTTTATCCAACACAGATCATATCTATAACTTACATTTTGGAAAATGAGAAGCATACAAGAATTTGCATGTCATCTGTGCACAGGTGCCATGTTAATCTTCCTGTATTGTTGCAATCTGGGTACAAATGTTGCTGAAATATTGTACATAAAATTTTATATTACATGTTGCATTTTCAATTTCTACTATATTTTAACTTTGCCCACAGCAGGATTTCTTTTCGGTCTGAGTCCTTTAGGCCAAATCTAATTTTCTCTAGTTGCTGGAGGAATTTCTGACATAGAAAGTATTTTCAATCCAGGGGGAGGGGCAAGCATTCTCTTTCCAAATCCCCAAAGGGGTACACTTGTGAAAATCTGTCAAACTTATATATTTAGGAAGATGCTAAGGTGTGGATGCATGTGACTGGTTTTTAAATTCATGCTCCATTTCCTAGAGCACTTTTTAAAAATGTAGAAGGGAAAACAGTCATTCTCTTGTGCCGCTACTCCCAAAACATCATGCCATATGATTTTATAATATCAATAGGACGGCCAGGAACCTAAACGACAAAGTTAATTGAAAAATGTGAAGTCGGGGCTCCTGGGTGGCTCAGTTATTAAGCATCAGCCTTCGGCTCAGGTCATGATCCAGAGTCCTAGGATCAAGCCCCACATCAGGCTCCCTGCTCGGCAGGAAGCCTGTTTCTCCCTCTCCTACTCCCCCTGCTTGTGTTCCCTCTCTCTCTGCTCTCTCTCTCTGTCTCTTTCTGTCAAATAAATAAATAAAATCTTAAAAAAAGGAAAGAAAGAAAGAAAGAAAGAAAGAAAGAAAGAAAGAAAGAAAGAAAGGGAGGGAGGGAGGGAGGGAGAAAGAAAGAAAAGGAAAGGAAAGAAAAGAAAAGAAAAGAAAGAAAAGAAAAGAAAAGAAAAGAAAAGAAAAGAAAAGAAAAGAAAAAAGAAAAGAAAAGAAAAACATGAAAGCCCGGCTGCAGAGGCTACGTTTAAATTGGTCACCATTTTGTTCTTTCACCCTGTCCCTGCTCTCTGGATTTATGTCTTCACATAAAAATAGCCACATGTAAAACTTGCTAAAAATGATATTGTTTGCATGTCATTCATAACCTAAAATTTTGAGGTTAAGCCAAGATTATTTTCTGGCATTTAGAAATAAGACATTTTATATATAAATCCATTTTTGATTTGATGAGTGGTCTTGGATAAATCAGTGTGAGGTGTGTTTAAGCCACTTTTAAAATCCTGCTGAAGAACAAATCTAAGGAACAACTAAACTAAGAACATGATTTTTTCACTCTGTATTTCCACAGATGAGTCATGTAAATGACCTTTAATCCTAGTACATTGAAAATGATTACTACAGTTAAAAACACTCATTCTACACTCCATAATTTCAATTGCGTGCTAAATGAGTTCTCTGCACCACTCAGAGAAAAGTCTACATACATAAATGGGCTTAAACCAGATGGGACCAAAAATATAATTTATCCAGAGATAAGCCCTTATGGTAAATAAATATCACTTCTGCTCTTCACAAACTGGTCTTGGTAAGTTAAAGGAAAGTAGGGAAAAAGAACTTTCAAATAGTTCTTTTCATTTCATAATGTATAATAAGCTTCCCATGTGCCAGTTACAATTCCAAGAGCCTGGGAAGGAAGGTCTCTATGTTGGACTAGCTCATCCCTGAGTGAAGGAGTCTCCGTGTTTTCTATAGAAGAGATGTGAGACTTAGACCCAAGATATATTCCAGGGGAAAAAAAGGAAAGGATGGGGCCACGGCTGGGATTTGTGTCTACAAAGTACACAAAGCAACTCATTGAACTTGGCATCCCTGGGAGACTAATCCATCATATCACGGCATCTCTTTAGTGAAAATTTATAATTTCAAAACAGTTGGCCCCTGCGAGGCTCTTTTTGCCTCCTCCTCCTTCTTTCCCTTTTGGCTGAGCTTAAGACCTACTTCTTGGCTGGGGAACTTGAATTTAAGTTTCTTAACCTGCCCACCTCTATATACAAATCAATGTTTGTCTTCTAAATTCTTTTCTAATTTAAATAAAAATGACAGCAGTCCTTGTTTTTAAGGCTATATACTCTCTATTGGAAGATAAAATACATAAATATGTAAATGTCCTCTGAAGATTCAAATGCATTGTGCTTTATTTCTGAGGCATATCAGTATGATTATTAAAAGAACATTCAAGTGACACTTCCTTCAAATTATGCACTCCAATCTTTTTTTAAATTTTTTAATTTTTTAATAAACATATAGTGTATTTTTATCCCCAGGGATACAAGTCTGTGAATAGCCAGGTTTACACATTTCACAGCACTCACCATAGCACATACCCTCCCCAGTGTCCATAACCTCACCACCCTCTCCCGAACCCCCCCTCCCCTCAGCAACCCTCAGCCTGTTTTGTGAGATTGAGTCTTTTATGGTTTGTCTCCCT
The DNA here is from genome assembly GCF_010015895.1 of Lontra canadensis. NCBI lineage: Eukaryota > Metazoa > Chordata > Mammalia > Carnivora > Mustelidae > Lontra > Lontra canadensis. The sequence goes on from NW_022631036.1 coordinate 1,403,862, forward strand.
CCCGATTCCATCTTCTTTCATTTTTTCTTTTCCTACCCCCCAAGCCCCCCACATTGCATCTCCTCTTCCTCATATCAGGGAGATCATATGATAGTTGTCTTTCTCTGATTGGCTTATTTCGCTAAGCATAATACCCTCTAGTTCCATCCATGTCATCACAAATGGCAAGATTTCATTTCTTTTGGTGGCTGCATAGTATTCCATTGTATATATATACCACATCTTCTTTATCCATTCATCTGTTGATGGACATCTAGGTTCTTTCCATAGTTTGGCTCTTGTGGACATGGCTACTATAAACATTCGGGTATGCACTCTGATCTTATTTTAGCTCTTACATTCTATTATAGTAAAGGTACTCACTTTACTATGAATTGTACATAATATAGATACTGTGCCTCACAATTCTACTTTAGTACATTAATGTATGTCCTTTTGTGATGTCAGTTTTTAAAATCAACCTTTTTGTGCTCTAGCTTACATATGGTAAAATGCACCTATATAAGTATACATTTCCATCAGAAGTCCACTCAGTGTTCAGAACATTTGCATTACCTCAAAAAGTTCCCGCCACTCTCTTTGTAATGCTCCTCACCCCCCAGCCACAGATAACCACTTATCTCCTTTCTGTTACTATAGATTAGATTTATCTCTTTTGGCATTGTAAAGTATGCATGTTTTTGTTCTTTTTTTTTTTTTTGATCAACCTAATACTTTTGAGATTTATCTATCTGGTTGCATAAATGAATAGTCCATTCCTTTTAAGTCCTGGATTTAATTCCATTTATGGATCTAGCACACTTCGTATATTCATTTACCTCTTGGTGGGCATTTGGATTGTTTCCAGTTTTTGGACATTAAGAATCAAGCTGCTGTGAATGTTCATATATAAATATTTGTGCAGATTTATATTTTCATTTATATTGAGTAAAATAGTTAAGAGTGGGGTTGGGTCATAGGGTATATTTGATTAACTTCAGAAGAAACTGCATCTTTCCCAAGGTGGTCGCACCAGTTTACATTCCTGTCAGCTGTGTATGAGAGTGCTCACTCCACATCTTACCTAATTTCAGCCATTCCAGTGGGTGTACGGTGGCATTTCATTGTAGAATATAATTTGTACCTTGCCAATGACCAATGAGGTTAAAATGTTTAAATGTGTTTCTTTGATGAAGTACTGTGTCAAATCTCTTGTTAATTTTAAAATTAGGTTGTCTTTTTTATTATTTAGTGATAAAACTTCTTCATACATCTGAAGACAGATCCTTTCACAGACATTGGTATTGTGAATATTTTTTTCCCCATTTTGTGCTTTGCCTTTTCATTTTCTTAATGCTGTCTTTCGAAGAGCAGAAGTTTTGGACAATACCTTTCCTTAGAACCTGGCAGGCTTATCTGTTTAAAAGTAAGCTTTGCTAATGACTACAGTGAATATCTCTTAAAATGTAATACCAAGGGAAATCATGTTGCCTATTCCACAGTGACTGATAATGTGTCTAAGGCAAAGAGTCTCAGGGATTATCAAGCACAAGATTCACCAGGGGTATATCTCTCCAAATTCTGTGCTACCAGGAGCTTCTGCCTTAGTGTCCATCTTCATTTCTTTCCTTTCTTCCCAACACTTCTCCACAGGAAGTCTTCCCCGTTTCACAGAATGAATCAGCAGGGCACAAACACTATTTCATCACAGTGTAAGGGTCACCATGACCTCCTTGTTGCACTGGGAAAGTAATATGAAAGTTGAGTCTGCTCTAAATTTCAGGAGTGGAAATCTCTGGTATATTGATTTAGAAAACTCAAGCCTCTCTTTGGCTCTCAAAATTGGAACCCCATGAGTTTGTCTTCTCTTCTAAGAAAACTAGTGGTCTATGTTTCATTCACTTCCTGTAGAAAATATTTGTTAAAATGTACCATATGCCACACATTGTGTCAGAAAAGCAAGAAATATCTAGTATACCACATATCAAATCTTTTAGTTTATTCTTATGGAACAATGAGCCATCTTGACGATAGGAATCTTCTTCATTCTCCTGTGCTCAGTGCTTGGCACATAGGTATTTATTAATGTAGTTAATGTATGAATGATTGTACACACCCATGCATGAATGAAGTGTCAGAGAAAGCTGCCTTGCCTTAGTTTCCTATGTTTTATTAAATTTAAATTTTAATTTTAATTAATTAATTAATTTATTTATAGATTTTTATTTATTTATTTGACAGAGAGAGAGACAAAACACAAGTAAGCAGAGAGGCAGGTGGGGGCGAGGGAGAACAGGCCAGAGAGCCCGAATCGGGGCTCTGTCCCGGAACCCTGAGATTATGACCTGAACCGAAGGCAGAGGCTTAACTCACTGAGCCACCCAGGCACCCCAGTTTCCTGTGTTTTCTATGAGGCCAAGGTTTTCTCTAATGGGAAAGCTGTAAGCAAATAGCTATGGCCATTCAAGGGAAAACCACACTATGGTAGCAGTGAAGCAATCCAGCTCTCGCAGTAACATCCTAGCTAGGAAGTCAGTCACAACTCAGAGTGGGGCTTCTACCATTTTTTTTCCCTAATGGTTAAAGTTTCGCAAAGTGGGAGAAAATACATGGGACCTCAGAAATGAGAAGGGTCGCAAGGAAGTTAGTTTCTTCTCAGGTTATATCAGAGATAAGATAAATAAATAAGAAGAAAACTATCACTATAACACGTGATATTTAGTACAGTTTATAAAAGAGGTTCATATGTATTTTCTTACTGGATTCTTAAAATACTGCTGGCAGGTAGCCACAAGGAGTGTCAGTATATTTCCCCATTATATAGAGTTGGAATTGAGGTTCAGAGAATGGAAGTGTCTTGCCCAAGATTTTACAGCTACTTAATAATGAAGTGGACTAGTTGGATTCTAATATTCTTTTTTGCTGCCCTTGGAGGATGACCCCCTTACTTGATGGGGTGCCATGGATGGTATATCTAAGTGTACATTTCTCTTTTCCTCTTGATTTTCAAATAAAATCCCTTTTTTGTGCCATGAGAGGAGGTAAATTATCCTTACTATAGTGTAACTTTATGGTACACTCTGAACAGTATTAAAGAAAGCTCAATTTTTAAAACAAAGCTTTGACACAAAGCTTCACTTAATTCCATAGGAATGAGCCCCTAGGAAATCATGACCCTGTGAACCCTCAAATTCTTTTTTCTGTATAGACCCTATTTTATAAGAAATTAACTGGAACATGCAGAGAGGGTTTTTTTTCTTTTACACAGATGAAACTTCCTTAATTGTTTTTATGTTCCAGTTGTCCAAGAGGAACTCCTTAGCTGAGGCACATCAGAAATTTCATTGCCTTGGTATGCTCCGAAGGACAATGGCGCTTGATAGGTATAGACAGGAACTTGGGAGGAAAGACCACAGAGCTATTCATCACCTTTGTTCAGCCCTCCAAGGAACAAAGTGAGGCAGTGCTATCTGTGAGCTATCACATCAGGACATACTGGAAAACCCTCTTGTATTTGGAGAATGATCTTCAACGGCAAGCATGGCTGTGGGCGGCCATGACTACTGTAATAGGATTCCATTGTCAGGCCATTGTTTTGCAGAAGGTAAAGTGCAAAGAAGGGAAAGGAAAATTCAAGGACAGAGGCTGTGTCATTGGACAAAATCTGAGAGTCTATCTTCCTTGCCAACAGTTGAGAGCTATGACCAAGAAAAATACAATTTAATCTCTTTTTCTCCAATAGCTATATTTCTGCATTTTTATTGGTGTCTATATAGCTGCACGAAAGAGAAACACTCTCTTTATTAATGCTTCATTAAGAATTTTTATATTTATGTGACAATCTATATCTATATTCTTTGCTCAGAATCGAGTACTTTAGAGCTTTGATTCCAGCTGGTTGGGATTGGAAAACTCATTAATGCTGTTAGAATGACTGACAGCAAACTCCTCAGGGGAGAGATATGGTCTTATATGTATAGAAACAGTCAAACTGGATGGGTCAACTTTTATAAATAAACCATTGGAATATGTAATTTAAAGGGAGGAGTACATCAGTTACAGATTGTTTCCTTAACCGTCCCTGTTATTTCCCAGTTTCGAATTTTAGGCAATCTCATGACAAAAATAATAATTAAAAGTATGCAACAAAGCTCATCTTTCAGTCCTTTATAACACAACATCTATCTGTTATGACAAAGGGAATTATAAATGACATTACAATTTGGAGGCAAAATTACAAGATCCTTCATAGTTAAGGCAATTGATAGCCATCTTCACCAAGTTCTAAATTTAAGTCACCATCTCTCAGTTCCGACTGGCATCAAGTTAAAACAGACAAGGAATTGTTTCCAGCGGAGAAGATTAAAATGCAATTATAAATACATCTATCTTCCTTTGCCCAGGGACTCTCCATCCCATAATACCATTTGCATAATGGGTTAGTTTGTTTGTTCCCTTTTAAATGTTAAATTTGGAACATTTTATTCTAAGTGCCATCAAAAAATAAACACATGAAGTTCTAAGCCCACAGCTTTTCCTATCTATCTGAGACTAAGAATATGTCCATTTTGTCTGTATTTAAGGAAGAACAAGCACTTTCTTATTTTTTTACACACCCAAGATGACAAGGATCTGAAGAGTTATGAATACAGACAAATGGAAGTTAGTATTTTACCTCATTCTCAAAGACACACACACACACACACACACACACACAGTCACTCACTCTGCTTCTACTTGAAGGTGTCTGGAGGCTCCAGTTTGTACATTGGCTTCTGATTGCCCTACTTTTTGCCTGATTCTTTTCTTCCTGAGCTATATTCTAGAGTAGACACTTGAATCGGTGCATGCCAACACTCTTTCCTCCTACAGGTCCTCCATGTAAATGGGCCGTGTGTCTAACTGCCTGGATAGCAAAGAGTTAACCTAAAATCCAGTCCCTACAAATGGAGACTCTATTATTCAACTCAAGTGGAACATGTTTTCTTTTTTAAAGAGGGTATCTTGGGATGCATAACAGCTGAGTTTAGTCCTTAGAGGAGGGACTCCATGGCACAAAGTTGACCAGTGGTCAAACTTTTGGCAGGAGGAGAAACTTCCATGTTCTTCCAGATGTGAGCACTTTCCCCTCTGCCCAGTCCGGCCTGGCTCAGAGCTAGGAGATGAAGTTAAGATGAACAGCAGCCAACGTGCCCTGACGTTTAGGAGTGCTGATCAGTACAGTGACCTCCCAGAGGGTTAGAAAGTGCCACCCAGGAGTCCTTTGTATTGCAACAGTCACTACTTTGCAGCATCTCAGCCACTTGGTGCTTCAAACTCTGCTGGTCTAAAGCTTCTCACATTGGATTTGTGTTAGCAACTGGCTTTTCCTCAAACTTCGCTGCCGAGGCTCTCAGTAAAGAGATTTTATGTCATTTAGTGGTAAAAATTCAGCCTCCCTGATGGTTTTCTTTAACACAGCTATTCGAGGAGGCAAGGGATGGGTCTCCTTGGAAACATCAGTAGCAACTCAGCTACTCTGTCTCCTGACAACGATCTCCCTGTGTCATTGGCTGCCTATTTCCAGCAGTTGGTGTCCTGGCTAGAACTGAGCACTGAAGACCACACAGTAAGGAGGAGCAAATTTGTGATTAAGGTCAAGATGGATGGTGGGAGATAGGCCCAAGTGATAGTGGAGATTCTGTCCAACCAAGATCCTGTGTCCACAGAGCATGAATACCTCCACTCAGGGTTCCAATAGAGGGGGGTCCAATTATTCTAGAAATGGGGGCACAACAGGGAGGTGGGGCCCAGCCATAGGGGGGCCCTGAGTGGCTCAGTGGTTTAGTATCTGACTCTTGATTTCGGCTCAAGTCATGATCTCAGGGTTGTGACATCCTTCCCCTACCTCAAGCGAGCACACGTGTGTGCATACACACACCCACATACACATGCTCTCTCTCCCTCTAAAAATTAAAAAAAAAATTTTTAAAGATGGAGAACAGAGACCCTGCTACTGGGCAAAGGGCTTGGCAGAGATAGGCAGGTCTGAGTAGCAGGAGACAAAGGTATGTCCCAGAACCAGTACTCCGAAATGGGACAAGGGTAGAGCTTATAAGAGCTTATGTGGCTTATAAGAGTAGGAGTGGGGTAGAGTACCTTGGAATTTGGGAACAAGGTTCCCATTATCAGTACTGAATTCAGACCACAGAATGAGGAGGAATATGAGGTAAGGCTCTGTTCCCATCTGACAGCACAATCTAAGAAAAAGAGCCAAAGAGGCATTTTTCTAGGAGAGGAGGTAGGGACACCATCGTGGTTGAATCAGAGGGTCAGGGACCCAAGGTACACATGTAAACTGCTATTGGTTGATGAGAGAGAAGACAGATTAGGAAAAAAAAGAAAAAAAGTAGTATCCACAACAACCCTCCCCACATATTTTGCATCTCATATTGCTTCCTTTCTCTTCTTGCCATCATAGTCTTAATAACTGCCTTTATTAACAGTTTATCTTAAAAACTGTTGAGAGGGGGATGACTTCTGAAGAACGTGCTAGGATGAAGAAGTGCTTTGAGAATGATCCCCCCTCTCTCTGCTCAGCTAGATCGTGCTTACGTACTGGTCGCCTCCCGGGTTAGATGACAGGCGGAAACACGTGGGGGAGGGAGTCTAACGGCCCAGAGAGGATGAGCATGATGTTGTATCGCATACCGAGCACCTTCCATGGCCCAGGTATGAGGCAGGATACTTAACATATGTTATCTGATTTCATCCTGGCAAGGTAAGGATTATTCTTGTCACATGCACAAATAAAGCCACTGAGGCTCAGAGAGGTTGTGTCACTTCTCTGATATCTCACTGCTGGCTCGTGCTGGCTCTCCCTTCATTATGGTAGCTGAGAAAGCTGAAATTGCTTGCTTCCAATGAGGATTACAGAGCAGAGAGGGGCGTTGGCTAGGGAAATGCCAGGGACCAGACGTGAATAAATGAGGAAGGTAGGGGATGAATAAAAGGGTGATAATAACATAGAACTTCAGATATGCCTGAGCCCAGGTCAAAAACTGAGGTACTGTTTAACTGGATGATACCCAGACCTGACTCCAGGCCATTAGAAAAAGTCCTAATGATAGACGGGTGCTCCTTAGTTTAGAAATACAGATTCAGGAAGTAGCTGAGAACATTGATTGAATGGGTACCAGTTTTCTTGGAACATAATAACTTTCACCCTTGCCTTTGCCAGCCAGATTTTACATTGTAAAGCCAAGCAGCCATTACAAAGACCTGGCATAGGGTATTTAAAGTAGGTGTTTAGTATGTGACAGATTTGTGGATTTGGGCTGAGAAGAACAGCCAAAGGAATCAATTCCTCAGTATTCTCTGATGAGTAATCTATGTGGCATTTTCTCAAAAGAGGTAGCAGCCACCTAATATTCCTGCTGACAGAGACGGCTCCTCTCTTGGAAATCAGAATATGCAACCTGTTTTGGTTATTGGAACCAAACGTTTTTTTAAAAGATTTTATTTATTTATTTTCCAGAGAGAGAGAGAGAGAGAGAGCACAAGCAGGGGGAAGAAGTAGGCAGAGGGAGAAGCAGGCTCCCTGTAGGGAGCCCAAATGAGGGGTCTCCATCCCAGGACCCTGGGATCCTGTCCTGAGCTGAAGGCAGAGGCTTAACTGACTGAGCCACCCAGGCATCCCGGAAACAACCTTTTTTTTTTTTTTTTAAAGATTTATTTATTTATTTGACAGACAGAAATCACAAGGAGGCAGAGAGGCAGGCAGAGAGAGGAGGAAGCAGGCTCCCTGCTGAGCAGAGAGCCCGATGCGGGGCTCGATCCCAGGACCCTGGGATCATGACCTGAGCCGAAGGCAGAGGCTTTAACCCACTGAGCCACCCAGGTGCCCCCGGAAACAACCTTTTAACCAACACTGATCTCAATAAAGAGTGGGTCAGGGTATTGTGTTCAGAGAAATGTGGGTGAGCCTGTTAAAATGAAGAGTCCCAGGCCCCCAGAATCAGGACATTCTTCAGGTGACTCTCACACAGATGGTCCTACAGGGACCCTTTGAAAAAGTCTAGCAGAGATCCCCTTCACACCAGCACCCACTGCATTTGTCAGAGCTGAACTGAACTGGTCAGTCCTAATTTTAAGAGTTAAAGGTAGGCCTCCCCATCTGCCCATGAATGGGCATTTTTTCCAATACATATCAGTGCCCAGTGCTGGGGAGGAACAGGTGGCCCTCAAGGTGCTCAGTGGTCAGCAATGCTGTGCCCATTCCCAGAGACACTGTGGCAGCCAAGAAAGGAGCCCTCTCTTGCCAACTACAGTCACCTCACCACTGAGCCCCAATCTTTGCTTTTCTTTCATTCTGGCCACATGACCAGAAGGGGGGGTTATGTTCCAGAAATAAGGGATGAAAGAGGGGACATACAGGCGTCTTTTCTCCCAATTTTTCTCCCCACCATGGCTACTGGAGTCAACCCATTTGTGCTATATCCTGAAGGCTTTAGTTCTTTTTACCCATCTTGAAAAAAAAAATGAACTATTACACCAACTATCAGAAGGAGGTTGGGACTTCCTTGCTTAAGTCTGCTTTAAGGACAAGGAGTTGCTGAGACAGAAAATTCCCCAGTGGCAGGCTTGATGGATGATATGACATTGTCTCCTGAGGATCCAGTGATTTGCAGCAGCATTTCAGGCAACCCAAAATAAACCATCACTCTGCACAAGGGGTGACAAGCTTAATGTCTACACTCGTCATCATAATTCTGGTAGCAGAGCTTCCCAGACTCTAGGTTAACCCCTTTTACTTTGGCTGAAAAACCTGGAGCAGGAGCATGGGAGAGATTGTAAGATAATTGTTCTTTGGATGAGCACCTTTCATCTGACGATCTCTGAGTGCTTTATAAATATTAATTAAATTACAACAACACCTTAGTATGCCTAATTATTATCTGTCCACCACCCCCAGCTCCATAATAGCCCTTTAAAGATGAAGCACTTGAAGGATAGCCTGGCTAGACTTCAATGTCTGGGCTTATCATAGAGGCAAAACCCAAACCTCAATGTTCTTCATGTCTAGAACTCTGTTAAAGAGGACTAAAATGATTGAAAGGATCACGTGATTCCCACACACTTAAACACTGTGAAGTACTACTACTAAAAGCATAAAATATGTATGTTGACTTTATCATTTAATTAGAAGAACTATTCTATAAATCTTAGTTTTTAACCAATTTTTCCCTTCCAAGAAATCTAACTTCTTACTGTTTCCATGTGTTCACCTATGAAATAGTGACTTAACGGGGTTCCCTGATCTCTTACAGTATTCTATCACTCTATCATAAGCACTGATGACTTATGAGGTGATGTGTTCTATGACCTGCAAAAAGTATTCATCTTTCCCATTAATAATGGCATACCCTCACCATTTAAAATGTGTTATCCTCATATATCACCCAAACCTGAAGGATTTTCATGATCAAAGCTGTTACTCATATTATCAGAATCACCTTCCTCTTCATATTTCATATTAATTCATGGCCACTGCCTGTATGATACTCTTATTTGAGTCAGTCACAATCCTCCCCCTCCCCCGCTTTTTTTGAAAGCTGGTACTAATACCACCACCAGGATTTATAAGTTTAAAAAAAAAAACTGTAGTTAGAGACCAAATACTGTCAGTGATTCTAAAATCTGTCCCTGCCTCTCTTCTGTTTGAGGAACATCGGTTCCTCGTTTAATATGTTTACCTGGAAACAGCTACCTGGAAGTAGGATAAAAAGCAGTGGGGCTTCTTGGAGGGACTTGGGACAGAGTTGCAAGTGAGTAAAGCAGCTAAGTTAACAGTCTTTGTCAACCCGCTCTCCAGACTCACTTTGGACTCTTGTTCGTGGAGGAGGCAGAAAGAAAGAGAAGATCCAGTCACGCCCTCCAGAGGATCCCAAGCAGAGAGGAAAGGAGGAAGGTGTGGAGCAGGGCATCTACACAGAAAGGTCAGAGATAATACTGTCACTGTAAAGGCCTGTGGGAAAATGGGAAAATTAGAGAGGGCAGCGAAGACGGATCCTTCAGATGTTAGCCACGAGGTACAATTCCTGAAGGAAAGAAAGATTTCCAACTTCCACATAAGACCAGCTGCAGGCATATTTGGTGGAATTGGTGGAGATATGATAGAGTATGTGTACTAAGATTTCCTCTAAGGTTCACAGAGAAAACAACGCCTGCTGCCAGTGGTAGCAACTCTTCCTACAGAGATCTCGTTTATGAGGCAAGGAAGAAACACCTACAAAGGAAGCCGCTGGCTAGAGCAAAAATCTGTAGTCATAAAACATCCTTGGATTTTTTAGGAATCATTAAAATTCCTGAAACAAATTCCTGAAGAAAATATATATGTAATGGGGAAACTGAGAGTGAAGGAGAAAGACCTGCACAAAGACAGGCATGAATGCTCACTCGTTGAACGCTGAGTGGCTTCAATGGTGTGTCCATGCAGCTCCCTCTTGGATGCTCTACGCAAGGGATGTGTTAGGAGCACAAAGGAAACAAGCGACCTGCCTCTGGTTGGTGACTTGGTGAATGAGCCCTGGAGTCAGAAAAATGGGTCCAAATACTAGGTCTGCTACTCCCCAGCTGTGTGACCCTGGACAGTCACCTGCTCTGAAGGCCTGAGCTTTCTCACCGGGCTGTGGGGAAAATTAAATGAGATTTTGCATGTGAAATGCTCAGCACGGAGCCTGGTACATCACAAAGAATGCACTTAGTAAACGCCAGTGCCCATTGCCCACATCACGGGGGCCTCCCTACTCAGCCCCAAGGCTGATTAAAAAAATAAACACCATCAGGGGCGCCTGGGTGGCTCAGTGGGTTAAGCCTCTGCATTCAGCTCAGGTCATGATCTTAGGGTCCTGGGATAGAGCCCCGCATCAGGCTCTCTGCTCAGCGGGGAGCCTGCTTCCCTCTCTCTCTCTGCCTGCCTCTCTGCCTACTTGTGATCTCTCTCTCTCTGTCAAATAAATAAGCAAAATCTTAAAAAAAAAAAAAAAAACACCATCCAACTTCTCTGAGCATATACCCAAAGGAAACACTGCCTTCCCAAATGGCCACTTTGGGTGCCACGTCTGACTTGAATGTTGTTGCTCTGTTTCCACAAAATAATTCTGGACTGCCTCTGCTGGGAACGCCCTCAGGTCTTATTTAAAATATACACACATATGTGTACTGTTATTGATGGCAAATCTTGGTCCTTCTGGAGTGATTTTTTTTTTTTTTTCATTTAGAATTTGTCATTTAGAGCCAAATCTAATGAAGAAGGAACATAATCAACAGGGGACAAAATTAAAGTATACAGATTGATTGATTGTGTGTGTATGTGTGTGTGTGTGCAAGCACACCCCTTATAAATCAACCCCAAAGGCAATTCCAAGTGAGGATTTGTGTAAACATTGTGAAGAATGGTGGACAGTGATGTGACGTGCATAAACTTCCTGAACTCATTCCTTCAAGGATGTCCTTTCATTTATTCTTGACTTTTTAAATACCATTTAACATAAAGGTCTCATTCTTTTATTATTATACATGAGCCATTGGTCTCTACTCACTTTTTCAGAAAGGGAACGCTGGGAAGGAAAGAGAAGAAAGGGCCCAAGTTAGAAGAATGAGTTTGGGAGGAGAGAGAAAGGCCAAAAGTGAAAGGACAAGTCGAGGCAGGGAAAATCAAACCAACTTAGAGACATCACAGAGAAATCAACCTTGTAGGCCAGAGACATTAATTACAGTTTGCTTTTTAAGACATAACTCATGCTACTGTTTGTTTTGTGAAGGGGGAGGACTGCTTATAATGGGCTGCAATAAACTTTCCAGTTAAGACTAAACATTTTTTTAATTCTGTTCTGAGAAAGTGTGTTTATTAAAATACTTTAGCCTTTGAGAAATGGAACCATTTCTTAGAACACGTATTTTACTGTTTCCTTCATATTTTGGACAATCGCTCACCACCTGTGCACTTTCTCCCCCTGGTCTCCTCAAGGCTCCCCAACAAGCAGGGGCTTGTGGGAAAGGAAGGAAGCACCAAAGAGCTCTCTTATGTGAATAACGTGATTAGCAGAAAGTATAAAGGAGGCTTCTTCCCCGGTTCACAAAGCAGATTTTCTTCACAAGCTGGCAGAGCTCCCAGACAATTTGCTCTGGGGACAGACTCTGGCTAAACTGTTGCCAGTGCCACCTCTGGGGCCTCCAGATTGATGAGCTGGGGTGGCCACAGGGAGGGAGTTCTGAAGAGGCAACACCAGGCAGGGCCATCCTGGGTCACCCAGCAGGAGTCGCAGCCATGAGCACAGAGCGGGCGCTGTGTTCTCCCATCCACTCACTGCCCAGGCTTCTGGCGCTGAAACAGCAACAGGAAGGGCTGAGGGGCTACAGAGGGGAGAAGCTGGCTCCAGGGTCTAAGACGGAGTCTGAGGGGTCATGATGGAAGGCAAGGAGTAGCAAAGGATGTGTGGCTCCCATCTGCCGGTCCAGGGCTCAGGCCTCTTTGGGTGCTCAGAACAACTTGGAGGGCAGAGTAACCTTGTTCTCAGGCACCAAGAAAAGAGCGTCTCCTGACTTCAAGTCTGGCGCAGGGGTCGGGCCAAGCAGCGGTTGTACGTCTGGGGAATGATCCCGTGGCCGGGATCTTGCATTCAGCATCGTCACCCCAGCAACGCCTGCTGCACCCCCCCCCCACCAACTTCAGCTCCCCTGGGTGGTGTTGAACACCAACACACATCCTCTGGAGTACTGCAAACTGAATTAGAAATTAACAGGCATTCTATGATCTACAGTGTGTTGGTGGGGGAAAGAGGAGGGTCATCAGCTTCTACAGCTCCTGTAGGTTTTAGCTCAGCCAGACCTGATTTCTGACTGGGAGCCTTATAAAAATGATTTTCCCCAGTAGTAGAGTTTTAGAAAGGGTTTATGGCCTTGAGTCATTCAGGATCACTAACTGATTTAGCCCCTGCTGTTCTCCAAATATCCTCAAAAGGATTCTTGGCTAACTTGGATATTAACAGAAAAGGTAGGGCCCTATTTGCCTCTCAGTTGTCTTAAATGTCCACCAGCAAGGCCCTACCCTGAGGCTATGGAGTGGGACCTGGTGGTGAGGGTAAGCTGGCCGCCCACCAGCTTTGGCTTTCTTTGTTCTTTCTATTGGTGGAATAACCTTACTGGGAGTTTGTGCATGTGCATTTGTGTGTGCACACCTCACCATACAACTAATTCCTGATTAGTTCCCCCCAAATTCAGGAAATCTAGAAGAAGGTAAAGAATACCACTGATTCAGAATAGGCACGGTTGGTACGCTAGTTCCTATTCCTCATGATTTTTTCTATGCTAGTGTTTTGAAGTGAAATTACAGTATGTGTATATTTTTAGAACCAATATTTTCACTCCACAGTAGGTCACACATTCTAGCCTTCCATGTCAGAAAGTATAGATCCACGTTAACATTTTTAATGGTTGTTTAATCATCCAGGATAAAAATGTGCTGTGCATTCTTTAACCGACTGCTTCTAGTTAGACATTTCAGATGTCACTCGTCACGGCTGGTCAAAATTAGGGTCTTTACATAAATATCACAAAAATCCTTGTCAGAGCATTCCCTTAAGATGGATTCTTCAAAATGGAGCTGCTGGGTCAGATTCCATCATCTTTAAAAGCTTTGATGCACCCTGTCAAAATTTTCCTACAGTAAGTATCTACCAATATTCCATCCTTCCAACAGCAAATGGAGCTGTCCATTTTCCTCCTCCATGTGGCCTTGAGGCTGGGCATGGAGAGTCTCGTTCATCCTTCCCAGTCTGACGGTTATAAGTGATATCTCATTTGCTGGGGTAATTTGTCATTCAGGGCTTTTTCTTCTCCCTCTGGCACCTTCCATCATCTCTTGTAGCTCTTTTCCCACCGGCATCTCTCTCATTCAATAATAAACATTAATGGAGCACTTCCTGTAGGTTGGCACCGTACCCAACATCCACACTCCAGTAATGTCATGATTTAAGGTGTTCTGGGGGCAGGGGGGCGGCTTGAGGGAGCAGGAGAGTGCTTCATAGAGGTGGCGATATTTACGAAAGGTTTGATGCAATGGTGGAACAGGTTATTTAATGCAGAAGATAGAGCATAAGTGAAATCAAAGGCCAGTGAGGAGGGAGGGAGGGAGGGTGGGTGGGATGCCAGACTGAGATGGACGGGCTCTGTGCACGACCCTATGCAGTTGAGATTTTATTCTGTGGCAACAGCAGATACTTAAAGGGAGGATTTTTAGGGGTGACTAGTGATAAGATTTACATACAGCAAGTTAATTCTGGCAGTGGTATAAAGGAGGAAGTAAAAAAAAAAAAAGAAAGAAACAGAGAGGCCAAAAGACCAATTAAATGCCTGTCTCAACTGTCCGTGTGAAGAAGCTGAGAGCTGGAAAGAAGTCAGGGGCAGTGGGGACAGAAGCAGAGAGATGGAGGTGATAGGATTTTCGGGACTGGTGACTGGGTGGGGACATAGGGGAGATGTTCAAGAAAACCTGGAGCACAGAAAGTATGAGTTTGGGCAAAAAAGAAGAGATGGATTCAATTTTGAACACGCTACAGTTAAGGTGCCCACTGGGCTTCAGATGGGTAGATCCAAGAGGGAGTCTCAATATGGATTTGGGACCCTGAGAGACGCTGTGGCTGTGGCTGTGGATTTGGGGAAGCATCAGCACTCAGGATCCACACACAGACTGTCAGGAGTCCTTCCCCTCCCCGGACCCAGGCCTGCCACCCTGTATTCAAGGCTTTATCCTTGTCCCTGACCCAGGAGCCCCGTTCCCTTTACCCAGAGTTGCCCACATTGCTATGAAAAAGAATGGATCTAATGTAGCTGGTTCATATAAAATTTTGAAAATTAAGCTATCTTATGTTGCTTTTTAATGAATAAGTTTTTTTTAAAAAGGGTATTTGTCTAACACAAAGAAATGATTCCTTATTTATGTGGCCAATGGGCTATTTGGGGGGAAAAAAAAGCCTTTCTGAGCTCCCTCAAATCACACCAATAAAGCACTGTTCCCCTACCCCCCGTCTCAGGGTCAGGGGCTCTGCTTCCTTGCTTGAGATCCAAAATGCAAAAGCACTATCAGCTGCTGGAGGAAGGATTCCTAACTGAAGCTGGCCTTAAGACACCTCTGCAACCTGAGACCTGCTCCCAGGAGCCAGGTTTAAGCCCCAGGACCTGAAGAGGAGCAAGGGGTGTGGCGCCATGCCATCCGCTGCTTGGCTTCCCAGCTAGGATTTGAACAGCTCAATTCAAAGGACAGACAGCTGCTGTCTAAAGTTAAATAAAAACAGAATAAAACAAATCTGGGTAATTTTAGCCTGCCCTGTTCTCATCAACCTCTCAATAAATCTTTACCTAGAAAGATGAAAAGTGCTTTTGAGAGTCATACTGGGGTAGAAATGTGTCAGTTCTTGGCTCCAATTTTTCCGCAGCTGACAACCCCAGCTCATCAACCCCACAGCAGGACAACCTCGCTCTGACCTGACCAGAAAGTGCTCTCTTTTCTTTTACTCCCATCTACTTTTCTCACTGGCTCCTTTCGAGCCCTCTTGTCCTGGGATGTCAAATCAGAAGTGACTAGTGCTCTCCGGCAACAGGGTTCTGGCGGTTCCCACAGGATCAGGAGCTCTCCGCCCTGCCATCTCCTTCAAAAGCCACCCCACATCCCCCCTCACGGTGTATCAGGAAGGAGCGTACGCCAGAGACACCTCCCTGACCAGCACCAATGAGTGGACAAACTAAACCTCTATTACGTCAACAATAAGGACTTGAAGAGAAAGGAGATACTTCAAATAAAGCGATATTCACTCCATAGTAAATATCACTGTTGCAGGGTGCACGACTTCCCCCTTTCCAAAGATGGATACAGTTAGCTACACGTCAAGAAATTCAAGGTTTCTAAAATACACCAGGAATCTGAGAGAGAGAAAGGCAGCACAGAGAACATCACTGAAATCTGTGTGCTCAGTCAGGGAACCAGGAATGCAGAACATGGGGAAAAATCGCCCCTAT
Source organism: Lontra canadensis (assembly GCF_010015895.1). Classification (NCBI taxonomy): domain Eukaryota; kingdom Metazoa; phylum Chordata; class Mammalia; order Carnivora; family Mustelidae; genus Lontra; species Lontra canadensis. The sequence continues at coordinate 1,419,897 of NW_022631036.1, forward strand.
CAAGAGCTGGAATTACACAAGATAAATCATAGCTAATGCTCTAGAATATTTCAAAAAGGCTGTTTATTTAAAATGATATAAACACCTCAAATGAGGAAACTATGCAGAAGGGAATAGGGCACGGAGAGATTCTGAATTTCTGCTTCTGATCTCTTATTCAGCAATGGCACGACTTTCAGCCCAAGTTGTTAGCGTTTTGGGGCAGATGAAATGACTTATACTATGAAGGAGGACAAGAGAAGCTCTCTGGAGCGGCAACACCCTTAACGACAAGCCACCCGGATAAACCGGTACATTTCTTAGAAGCATTTATGGCAAAAATCCCCGTATCATTAAAGATCAAAATGGTCTCCTAATTTTTTTTTAAAGATTATTCATTTATTTATTAGATAGACAGAGATCACAAGCAGGCAGAGAGGCAGGCAGAGAGAGAGAGGAAGTAGGCTCTCCGCTGAGCAGAGAACCCGACTCGGGGCTCGATCCCAGGACCCTGAGATCATGACCCGAGCTGAAGGCAGAGGCTTAACCCACTGAGCCACCCAGATGCTTCTGGTCTCCTAATTTAAGCCAGCATTTCTGAAACTGTTGACACTTTTGATAGAAATTAACCTAGAAACAGCTCCCCAAAGTGTTCTCTTGACACACACACTACATGATACTACTTCTACCTTGGTTTATATCTTTAACCTTCCCCCATCATTTCCCAAAATGTGTATCCACCCAAAACCCTTTATAAAGCACAACTCCAGTAACATTTGGGTGGATTTTTAAAAAGATGATTGTAAACGTGAGCTGCTTCTCTTTCTCACCCTACACACTTGGCACCTTCCTATGTCATAAATCTCGGTGTGGCAGCTGCAGAATCAGAGTGACTATACTCTGTTGGGACCTGTGTGTTTGCCACCAGCATGGCAGGAGTCCTGCCAACGTCTTCTGAGACTCGGCATGCTCTCTTGCCACTGTTCAGGCTATTGTTTCACAACACATCAGAATATTTGCAATCGAACAAGCTTAGTTCAGATAGGAGAATCAAGTGAGCGCCAACTAGAAAAAAAGTACCTCCCTACACATCTGCCCTGATTGGGAAAGCTGGTCGCCAGAGGAAAGGGTTCTAGAAGAACAGTTTGTGCAGAAGACCCAAAGGACTAATCACCTGAGAAAAATATACACAGACTTTGGCATGCTGCCCTGCTTTCTTCTGCATGCCAGGCCTTGTTTTCCACCCTTTTCCTGTCTCTTCTGCCTTCCTTGAGCACAGACAGCTCTGGGACAGTGATTGTGAACATGGGCTGCAGAGCTAGGCAGCCTGAACTCGGGGCCTGGCTTGACCCTAACTTGCCGGATTGCCCGTTACAGTTTCTCTGTAACTCATTTCCCTCATCTGCAAAATGGGCTGCTTTGAGGATGAAATGACTTAACAGAGTTGAAGCCTTTTGCACAATGTCCTACATATAACCTGTCCCATCTGCTCAACTCTTTGTTCCTCGTTAGACCATGAAGAGAGTAAGCATGGATGGGTCTCTCCAAACATAAAGCAAGAGCAACTTTAGAACCGAGTTCCAGTGTCTGCCTGTGAGACTTTAAGTGCTCTATGTATAAATCACCTCACGTAATCCGTGAGGTATCTAGAAGAGATAGCACGAGATGCTTTATCCTAGTGATTCCTCAACTTGTCATTTCCTCCCTGGTTGACTCTGGCCTTGGCGGACTGCTTACCTTGGCCAGCGCAATCAGCAAATATGACATTAGTACAGACCTCGTAAGTGCTGGCACATTAAAGTTTGTACCTCTAAAATGTAGTTGCCTCCATGTGAGAAAGCTTTGCCTCCTTAAAGATGAAAAGAGCACAGGGAGCCAGTGAGTCCCAGTTGTCCCAGCTGAGCCCAGCCCCCTGTCTTCAAGATCTTCAAGCTGAAGGTAACTGCATGAATAAACCCAGGTAATACAGCCATTACCCTAGCTGTCAGCTCACAGCAGCATGAGAAACAGTCATCTGTTGTTTTAAGTCACTACATTTTAGGGTTGTTACTTTGCAATGACTAACTAAAGCAGAAACTGGTGAGTAGGGCCCTGCCCAACAAAAGCTTCCAACATGTGGCGTTGCCCCTGGGACCAGATGGTGGGAGAGAGGCTGCAAGGGCAGTGAGGAAATTGTTTTTGGAGGCTGGAAAAAAGGCAACCCATCTGGCTGAAACCATTAGCAACACTGTCATCTGCAGTAATTTGTAAGGTGAAAAAAATAGATCTAATAAACATGTTGGTCTGGGTAAAGAGATTTCTGGCAAGAATGCTAAAAGCACCAAGGGGTAGGTTACCCTTGCACAGTAAGGTACAGGAAGGGAGAGAAATGAGTGAAAGCAGGAAGCACTGAATTTACAAGTAGAAGTGAGAAGAAGGAGGATTCAGGATTGGGTGGGTTGGAGAGTAAAACTGTTCCTCATTTCCATTCTCATCATTGGCGATGGATTCTCAAAGGAAGAGACAGTCTCAGGGTAAAGACTAATCAAGGATAGGAGTGTAAGACCCTCAATTAAGACCTCAAGAGGTCTCTAGGAAGTGCTGAGTAGGTCCTCTCAACTAGACAAAGGGCTTCTAAGATTTATAGAAGCCTAATCCCAAAATAGCTCTGAGTAATCAAACTGGGCTGTCCAGTGTAGGCACATGTAGCTACTGGGCACTTGAAATGTGGCTAATCTGAATTAAGATGTTCTATAAGCATAAAATATATACCTGATTTCAAGAAGCTAGCATTAAAAAATATAAAATATCTTAATAAGATAATTGATGTTGCAATGATAATATTTTGGCTATAATGAGTTAAACAAAGTATATAACTAAGATCACTTTCCCTATCTTTTTTTTACTATTAAATGGTGACTCTTAGAATGGAAAAAAAATACATATATGGTTCACATTTGTGGTTTGTATTGTATTTTTATTTTATTTATTTATTTTTTAAAGATTTTATTTATTTATTTGACAGAGAGAGAGATCACAAGTAGGCAGAGAGGCAGGCAGAGAGAGAAGGGGAAGCAGGCTCCCTACTGAGCAGAGAACCCGATGCGGGGCTCGATTCCAGAACCCTGAGATCATGACCTGAGCCAAAGGCAGAGGCTTTAACCCACTGAGCCGCCCAGGCACCCCTGTATTGTATTTTTATTAGACAGTACTATTGTAGAGAGGGACCAGTCCCAAAATGAAGTCTCACTATGGATTTTATCTAATGGAACGAAAAATAATGAGATATGTAGAAAACCCATAAAGTCTTTAAATGAGTTCTATCAGATTGGAGGAATGGTTTATAATGATAGGGGATCTCTAGACTACCTAATTTCTATAGCCAGAATGTAGGGTGAGAAAGCTACATAGCTATAAATACAAGCTATTTATTCTCAAAAAGAAAAGACATCTCAGAAGATGGAACCAAGAACCCAGGGTTGAGTCAAGAGCAGAACCAGACCATAATCAAGGAACCCTGCCAGCTAGAGTAGGAGAACCTGATATCCATGAGCCTAGGTCAATTTCAGAATTGTTCTGGACAAAGTACTGCTATTTCTTCTTCCTATTACTCTGTTTTTGAATGGGGATAGCTACCGGAGTTATCAGGTCCGTGTTTTAACACTGTAGTTGGGTGTGTGATTTAGTTTACAAACAGAATTTAGCGGACATAAACAGAGTCCACGGTTTATTAGGATGGAAAGCAAACTTGATCTCTGGTTGAAGAGGAGCTACACACGAGGAACTCTTTCTCTGTCTGGACCAGATGCAGATGACAAGATCACGCACTACAAGCCTGGTGTGGTCACTGGATAAGACTTCAGGGGTTTTAGGAGAGAGGAGTATGTTTTGCATATGGGAGAAATTTAAATCATTATGGCCAGAAGGTAGACTTGATGGATTAAAATATGACCACATACTACAAATCCTCTCATGAAGAGGCAACACTTATTCCTCCTACCCTTTGAATTTGGACTGGTCTTTCCACTTGCTTTGTCCAATAGAATATGGCAGACGTGATGTGCAGCTTCTGAGCCCAGACCTCAGAAAGTTTACAGCATCTGTCCTTGTCCTACTGGTACTGGGAGAATATTGTACTATGATAAAGCCCACAGTGAAAGGCTATATGGAGAGTCCCAGTCATCCCAGCTGTTCTAATCATTCCTATTTGCAGGCCCAAACATGAGAGTATCACTCTTATTTGGGGGGTGGTTTGTTCTGCAGCAACAGGTAACTGATGTCTATTTATGGTCTAACAGGGAATGAATTGTTGAGCAGATGGTTCAGGTTTCCTGACAGAGGTGTGACTTGGGATTTCACTGCAGTTGGAATGCTGTCACCACCATGTTCTTCATTACGTGAGCCTCTCCAGAGTGCTGCTCACAACATGGTAGCTGGCTTCCCTCAGAATGAGGGACCCAAGAGAGGGAGAAAGTGACCAAAATGAAAGCCACAACATCTTTTATAACTTAAAATCAGAAACACCATACTATCACTTGTCCTGTATCCTGTTGGACACCCAGACCAACTCTGACAGGATGTGGGAAGGGACTACGCAAGATACTAATCATCAGGGACAGGGATCATTAGGGGCCATCTTGGAGGCTGGCTACCACCTAAACCAACAAGTGAATAAAATTATTTCATATACTAGTCTTTAAGAATCCCTAAGAAGCTAATTTGCCCATATCCTCTACTATTTCTCTATCCTATTTATTTATCATGGGTTCTTTTTTTTTTTTTTTTTAGATTTTATTATTTAACAGAGAGAGAGAGAGAGAGATCACAAATAGGCAGAGAGGCAGGCAGAGAGAGAGGGGGAAGCAGGCTCCCCACTCAGCAGAGAGCCCAATGTGGGGCTTAATCCCAGGACCCTGAGATCATGACCTGAGCTGAAGGCAGAGGCTTAACACTCTGAGCCACCTATGCACCCTTATCATGGGTTCTTTACTATTTCTCTTTACTTCTCAGCTCATTCCATATCCGTCATTCCCCTCTCTAACTTTGTTAGGCCATAGCACATGGCATTCCAGGTCTTCACTACTCTGATTGGAAGCAACTGTGTGGTTATCTTGTTCAGTGTCAGTCCTCAGGTAGAAGGCTCAACGATGAGAAGAACGACACTTAAAGATCAGTACTCCCAACATTTTTGGAGAAGAGAACTATAAATAAATTCAGCTCAGTAAAGAGCAGACCAGCCTGGAATGGGAGGAAAATAAGTCCCGATATTTGTTTGTTGCTGGTGACAATGTGAGGTTTTTGAGGAAGGCAGTCTAGAAATTTTTTGTAAGAGATATAAGATTTGTTTTACTATTTGGCTTAGCGATTTCCTCTTTGGAAACCACAACTTCCAAAAGGAAGAAATGAAGTTGTATTCTTTGGATCATCTCAGATGGTCAAAAACAAGGAATTGGCCTAACAGGACAGAAAACTGTTTCGTGAACAGTGGAAGGATAGTATTTAATCTCATTAACATTGAGCTGCATTTCTGAAATAAAATTATGTGAGAAATGGAGTAGGGCATATGGAAGCAAACACACATTGCTAAGATCAAGGTTTGAAAAAATCAAAAGTGATACAAATAGCTAACTGTTAATTAGGATCTCGGGGGTTAACATTTTTCATGTGAGCACCATTGCCGCAGGAAGTCCACTGTCTGAGATTAGGAGGAAATGATCAGGCTTAATAGGAGCTGATCTCCATTAATCCAAGTAGTATCCTTTAGTCTTGGTTTTCTTATCTACCAAATATGTATCATGTACCTCAATCCCAGGATCACGAAGGTCTGAGTATACTCTGTCTACCGGGAAAGGGTTCGTAACAGATGTGACACAGTAGAGGCAGTATGGAATAAAGGGAAGCAACCTTGGCTTTGACTTTTGCCCCACCTTTGGGTTACACTCCCACTGAGTAGCTTAACTTCTTTGAAACTTTAGTTTCTTCAACTGTAAGTGGGTCCTTCTACCTTACCAGGTTCTGTCAGGATTAAATATCATATCATATGTAGAGAGGCTAGTAGAGTACCCAGCACACAGTAGGTGTTCATTTGTCTTAGTCCCCTTCTTTTCTGCTGCCTCAAACCTCCACCTCTTTCATGCTCTTCCAATAAACACACAATAATGGAAACTGTTTGAAACCGGAAATAAGCAAGTTAAGGCCAGATTTCAAAGAAGGTGATACTTCACTCGTTGCCAAATCACACAATAAAAATAGCTTGTGAGAGGTCCAAGCGGATGGGTTCTGATGCATTGCTCAAGTTAACCAAAGGGTCACCCAATGGGCTTAGTGTGGAGGCTGATCTGAGAGCCCTTCCCTAGTCTCTTTGGACAAGATCCATATTACAGAAGAATTTGTCTATAGATTAAAAATAGGAAGGAGGTCAAAATGTGAAAGCACCCCTCAGAAATGAGCCTATGACATGACTTATGAATCAGGGAACTCTGGGTAAACAGCCTGGAGACTTTCCAAACTCTTCCCCAGAGTGGTTTCAAACAGGTAGGAAGAGTGGTAATTGACAAAACAAAGACCATCCCTAAAGGAACACTCCCTTTGGTTCTAGGTAGGCCCTGGGGAATATATGAGCTGAAGCCAAGGAAAGGAAAAGAACTGGTTGTGATCATTCCCTCATGCCTCTTAAGGCTAAAGTCTGTGTCCCAAAACACCAGCAGAGCGGAAGCAGAACACATGCTCCTTTAAAATTAAAGTCAGCCCCAAATAGCAAGGAAAGAGCAAGATGCATGGCTCCTGTTTGTAAACAAAGACTAAGATAAATGCTGGTTGCCAGACCTCAAAGGGAGGTATGACAAGCCACTTGTGAGAGAGAAGCCACAGGCCGCAGAGCAATCCCTTTGGTCTCCCTGGTGGTCTCCAATAGACCTTTCCAGAGGCATCACGGAAGAGCAGGAGAGCAAAGAAGGACAGAAAAGGGCATCTGCCTAAGCACCCTGCTCACCCGTCTGCACAGTCTTCTATTGGCCAGCATTCAAGTTAAATTCCATTGTCATGCTCATCACAGGCTATGGTTAAATGTTTTGGAGTCAGACACGTAGGTCTGAACTGCCAGCAGCAAGTAAATGGTTAAGCCTCAGTATCTTGGTCTGTATGATGGGGATACCAAGAGTCCCCACCTCGTAGGTGGTTGTAAAGAATAAATGAAATCCTGTATATAAAACTTTTAGCACACATCCAGTTCTCATGGATGTTAGGTGCTATTATTACTATTTTTGCGTTGTTGTAGATTTCATCCTCTGCTTTGTTATTTCACGCATGGCAACATTTTTCACCAGAATTGGGAGCTGTGCAGAGCTAAGGAACCACTGGTAACAGATCTGGACATTTTCCAGAGTGGGGGAATGGCACTATTTATAGCAACTAAGAGAAGATGCAGCCATAGGGAAGAAGGGAAAAGGAAGAGCAAGTGTGCTAATGAGGCAACGTTTACACCTTTCTGCCTTGCCTCTGGGTCTGCCTCAAATCAACTGAGGAGCTAGCCTCCACCAGCAGGATGGGGCCCAGGGCTAGCAGGCAAGGAGGTTCAATCACATTTGCTGAGGGTGCAGGCGCTGTTTGCAGCTGATACATCAAGAAGAAGGTCTCCTGAGAGACACCCAAAGGGACTAAGAGTCCCCACCTCCACCCCACTCCTCAAGCCCACATGGTTTTGGGGAGAAAGCCTGGCAGACAAGGCACTGCCCCTGTCTTAGAGCCTGCATGGCTCTAGGTCAAACTTCTAGCCAAGGATCAGCACCTCTCTTATCCAGAAAACTCAGGATTCACAAACAGAACACAAATCTAATAGTAGTGCATTACTATTCCTTGGCCTCAGAGAGCTGGATTTTAAGGAAGCTTGGGAATTCCTGTTTATTTTCAACAGGGTGTCATTTCCAACTAGAAGACAATTTTTTTAGCACATCGATACACAAGCAGTTCAGGTCACCAGGTCGCCCAAGGAGTCCAGTTAAAGTCATTGTACTAAATGCCTGTGGCTGTCTATTTGTTGGTGACACTGATAAGGGGGAGGCAAAAGTTACTGAAGAAGAAACTGAGCATGACGCAGGTAGTCCAGAGCCTAGCACAGTGCCCAGAACACAGAAAGTCCCAATTGCAGAATAAGTGGTTGCTGAGGTGCATTTTAAAACAAACCAGTCCATAACCCAGTACAGAAGGACAGTGTCTCCCCCCTCCCCTCCTCCTTCCCTCCATCTTCCTCCTTCTCCCCTCACCTCCCCCCAAAGCAAGCAAAAAACAACCTCAATATTTGGTCATGCTTTAAAGAGAGGTAATCACACAATTCACAAGTATTTTCTCTGAGAATTGATTCTCTGGTTGCTGACACACACGTTCAGTTTGCTTTTAAAAAGTAGACCTAAAAATTCTCATAAAACTCCATCTTGTTCTTTTCCATATTCTCTTTATTACTGCCTTCTATCACACATGCATTATATTTGACTTTTTACCACACTTGGGAACTGGTTATGACAAACTCTGTAATGGCTCATCATCTTCACTTTTTTTTTTTGTCTAGTTTTACTAAGTTATATTCCTTATAAAGAAGTCAGTGGCCCTAAAATATATAAAAGTCGTCTTCTGTGATCCAGAGGGTGAACAAGGAGCCATACTAATGTAACTGACACCTATTCAATATTTCTCAGACTCCTAAAAACTTCCTTCTAAACAGCTCACGGTACTGTATTTTAAGAAGTCAATTGATGAGTTCTTGGAAAACTTAGAATAAAACAATGCATTAGAGGGGGCCCATCTTCTGGCCAGATCATCATCTGTGTTTTGAGGAATATTCTTTACAGAGGTGATTGTGTGTCTGGAGCACAGACCTTTATAAACATGCACATTACAAGCGAAAATCCAGAGAACACAGATGATATCAAACTCATCAAGACATGAGTTTCTTTCTGGCACTGACCACAATGGCTATCATATGGAACAGCCCAAGGATCCCCCTGCCCCCAAAAGAAATCCTGAAACAGGTTCGCCACCAGAGGACCAATCCTCTCACAGATGGAAATCACATTATTTAAATCCTTTGGTGATTCTGCTATGTCTAATATACTGACAGTTAACATTGAACATTGCCTTAAAATTCCATTTTATGGAAAACAAAAGGTAAGAACAACCATTATTTTCCTACCTGCTGCTGTAGCCACCAGAAGCCAGGCTGCTGTTCCTCGAAGGGGGCAGACTCCAGAATCGAATCTTCGGCTCTCTCTCCTGGAACCAGAACCATCAAAGGAAAACTTTCAATTGCTAAGAGCAAGCAGATGGTTTGCTTTTAGCCAGTTCTTTCTTACTCCCATGGCTTGTGGAGTGCCAAAGTGGCGTGCCTAAGAAAGGATGGATGTTTGGGGGGAAAGGGATTGAATTTGGGGAAAGGAGAAGAAAGAGTTCCCAAGGCAAGAGTTAGTTCACCCAATACCCTTCCTTCAAGGAGAGGAAAGCCCTCTTTTTCAGCTTTAATTTCTCATAGAAGATCTGCCACTGCATTACTCACAGGTAATTGCTACATTGCCCCTTCACAAACAGCAGACATACTTTTTGGGCCAGCCTCCAGATTCATGATGCATGCCCATACCTGTCCACAGAGATATCGCTGTGCCTGGGAAAATTGGGAGGGCAAAAAGCCCGCCCAAAGGGAGGACCTTGTCTAGACTATTAATCAAGTTCTTGGGATAATATATGCTGCAAATGAAGATCAGAGGCTGGTGTGAGCCCCTCTGTCCATAGGGCATCCACCTCACTCATGGAATCACCTGGTTAGGGCTCGAACTTCTTCCAAGGAGATCAGCAGCTAGAGTTTGTCAAGCTTTGACTTGTTTCCCCAAAGAGGAAAGGAATAGCAAGGATTACTATCACAGAAGGAATGTGGTTTTCTTACTCTGGGCAGTTAATGTAGGAGCGTCAAAGATGATAGATGTGCAATTATAGTTCCTTTAAGTTTAATATCATGAAATGCAGTGTTTAAGAAGGCATTTCAATGATAATCAAGTGTTATAGAAACTTCACATTCGATTCATTCCCAGTTTTCAAGAAGGTAGAGGTAACACAGTAGAGAGGACAGAGCAGAAAGGCAGAAACTGGAAAATCTTGGCTCTGCTGTTTATTATTGTGCCCTTGGACAGATCATTCAATCTGGTTTCCAAAGAAGTCAAATGCGAAGACTGGGCTGGAAGATCTGCACAATAATAGAATACCACTTCTCACTTCCACATCTATTTCACCTTGTTCTTGTATCAACTCTTCTGTTCTTCTTTGGGGAGTCACCCCTTCCTCCCAGCTGGTTTGGTTGAAGTTATATCACCCCCCAGGTTTCTTTAGAAGTGGGCACGTACTCATGAATTAGAAGAACAAATACAGTGAAAATGTCTATACTACACAAAGCAATCTATACATTTGGTGCAATTCTTATCAAAATAACACCAGCATTTTTCACAGAGCTGAAACGAACAATTTTAAAATTTTTATGTAACCAGAAAAGACCCTGAATAGCCCAAGTAATGTTGAAAAAGACCAAAGCCAGAGGCATCACAATTCCAGACTTCAAACTATATTACAAAGCTGTTCTCATCAGGACAGAATGGTACTGGCACAAAAACAGACACATAAACCAGTGGAACAGAATAGATAACCCAGAAATAGACTCTCAACTCTATGATCAACTCATCTTTGACAAAGCAGGAAAGAATATCCAGTGGAAAAAAGACGGTCTCTTTCACAAATGGTTTTGGGAAAAATGGACAGCCACATGCAGAAGAATGAAACTGGACCACTTTCCTACACCACACACAAAAATAAGTTCAAAATGGATGAAACACCTACATGGGAGACAGGAACCCATCAAAACCCTAGAGGAGAACATAAGCACATCTTTGACCTCAGCCACAGGAACTTCTTACTAGACACATCTCCAGAGGCAAGGGAAACAAAAGCAAAATCGAATTATTGGGGCTTCATCAAGATACAAAGCTTCTTCACAACAAAGGAAATAATTGACAAAACTACAAGGCAACCTATGGAATGGGAGAAGATATTTGCAAATCACATATCAGAGAAAGGGCTAGTATCTAAAACCTATAAAGAACTTCTCAAACTCAACACCCGAAGAACAAATAATCCAATCAAGAAATGGGCAGAAGACATGAAAAGACATTTCTGCAAAGAACACATCCAAATGGCCAACAGACACATGAAAAAGTGTTCAACATCACTCGGCATCAGGAAAATACAAATCAAAACCACAGTGCGATACCACCTCACACCAGTCAGAATGGCTAAAATTAACAAGCCAGGAAACAACAGATGTTGGCAAAGATGCAGATGTGTTATATTGGAATATTACTCAGCCATCAATGAAATCTTACCGTTTGCAATGACATGGATGGAATAGAGTGTATTATGCTAAGTGAAATAAGTCAGAGAAAGACAAATACCACAGGACTTCATTTATATGTGGAATTTAAGAAACAAAACATTGTTGGTATAAACAATGGGAGCTGGTGCTGGCTATGGAAGACGAAGTTATGGGGAGAGATTCAATGGGGACTCCCAAGAAAGAATGCCATGGCCGTGATGATTGGTTGGAATGGATTTGGGGGCAGGTAACAATGAGGGCAAAGAATGAGTCCAAGGGGATGCCCAGGTTTATGGTTAGGGTAGAGAGCCAACAGGGACTAAGAATTTTGAAGGATTGAACTGGGGGTGAGAATGGGATGTGGGATGATAAGGCAGCATTGCTCCTCAAACGAGCATGTAATGGATCTAGGGTCTATCTTGCCAAGAAAGTGTCCCATCTTCTCATTAGTGTGCAATGTGAATGTTCCCTGTAGTGGGGTCAATAATGTCTCCCCAAAATTCATGTCTACTCAGGACCTCAGAAATAACCTTATTTGGAAATAAGGTCTTGCAGATAGAGTTAAGATGAGGTTATACTGGAACAGAGTTAACTCTAAATCCAATGAGTGCTGTCCTTATGAGAAAGAAGAGAGAACACAAAGAGACACAAAGAAGATACCCATATGAAGACACCTACATAGATTGGAGTGCTATGCAAAGGAATGCAAAATTGCTAGGAGCTACCAGAAGCTAGGAAGGGGCAAAGAAGGATTCTTTCCTAGAGCCTTCAGAAAGATCAGGGCCGGGGCACCTGTGTGGCTCAGTGGGTTGAGCCTCTGCCTTCAGCTCAGGTCATGATCTCAGGGTCCTGGGATCAAGCCCCGCATTGGGCTCTCTGCTCTCTCTCTATGCCTGCCTCTCTGTCTACTTGTGATCTCTGTCTGTCAAATAAATAAATAAAATCTTTTTAAAAATTTTTAAAAAAATGAAAGAAAGAAAGAGCATGGCCCTGCCAATACCCTGACTAGAGGCTTCTAAGCCTCCAGATCTATCAGAGACTAAATTTCTGTTGTTTTAAGCCACAGTTTGTGGCAGCCCTAGAAAAATAATAAAGACCCCAAATCCCTTTGGCACAAATTTTCCTGAAATTGCACTATTAGTTTAGTTTTTTTGGGGTGGGTTTTGATCTGTTTGATTGGAAACAACGCTATATCAAGTCAGGTTCACACACATTTTAGGATTTACTCTACTTCATAGCAAGGCCCTGTGGAATTGGAACATGGGTTCAGTCAGGTCTGAAGAAGGGAGGGATGTTTTTGGGATAATAAGCCAAGATAGGGTCTCACAGCAGGGTAAACCTAGAAAGTAGGGGCATTAGGTGCCACTGACATTCAATAGAATTCTGGGAAATAGACAAATGGTTATTATTATCTCTATCTTACGGATGAAGAAACTTAAGTTTATAGACATTAGGTAATTGTGTGAAGGTTACACAGCTAATAAATGTTGGAGGCAGAAATAGAAACCAGATTTTCTTAGTCCTACTCTCGGGATTTTCCATGGGACCATGAAGCCACTATGATGCTGTCTCTAGGGAATCATCTTGGACTAAAACAAGAAAGAAAGAAAAGAAAGAAAGAAAGGAGGGAGAGAGGAAGGAAGGAAAGGGGAGAGAGAGGAAGAAAGAAACAAAGATTATCAGCTATTGTCACCAAGGAGTTCTTCTACACAAGTCAATTTCCTATATAATTAAAAATATTCCTGTAAATGTTTCATTTTAATCATTTCACATGGACGTCTGCCTTCAAAAACAAATTATACTAAAATGATTTAATCTCTTCCCATGGCATGGCCATTAATCATTGCTAATGCCTTTGTTACAGTGTCTTGACTTTTCAAAAGAAATGGGCAGAAAAGTGTAGACACAGATGGAGGCAGAGTATTTGGTGGCCCACCCAAATCTGGTCACCACACTATCCATCAAGAGAAGAATCATGCAGATAAGGGATCAAAGCTTTCATTTACTGAGTAAACACTAGGAAATATACTAAGTGCTTTCATATGTGTTCTCATGCAATCTTCCAACCTCCCTGTGATATGATTTTTTTTTTTCCCCAAGGGAGACAAAGAAAAAGGGGGGAAGGGGCAGAAGGAGGGGGAGAGAGAGAATCTTAAACAAGCTCCATGCACAGCCCACAGCCTAACGTGGAGCTCAATCTCACAACCCTGACATCATGACCTGAGCTGAAATCAAGAGTCAGATGCCCAACCGACTGAGCCACCCAGGTGTCCCATGATATGACCATTTTTAATGCCCACATTACAGATGAGGAATCTATGGTTTCAAGACCTTTTGAGACCTTCTAGCATGTATCCTTACTCTAGAAACCTGACTGGTGATGAGCAACTACATGAAATACACACCTATTGACTGAGAATTGTGTCAATAAATATCCATGTTTAAATCCAAGAGTCAAGCCAGTCTTTCTGTGAGAACTCAAGGAAAATGTTGTTTTCAACTGGCATGGAATGCTCTCAAGTTTCTCAGCTCAAATTTCTGAAAAATAAAATAACCTTCAAACCTGCCTTGGCTAATCTAAATCTCATGTCAACGCTGCAAATAAACTTTTCATGTGAGTGAGCTGTGATAGAGAGGAAAGGCCCTGGGGGCATCCTTCATCTTCTGGAAGCTGCTGGCTGGTAAGAGGCCCCCTAAGACCCACAGTCTCAGGCATCTTAAAAGCCTACTCTTCACTGATGCTCACAAGCTTGGTTCCACTGTATTCTTCCAAGGACCACCCAGGGCATAATCTAATCATCAGTTCTTTCTCTTTGAGGACAGAAGCATCATGGGACAAACACAGGCCCAGGAAGCCTCTCACACAGGAAGTCTCTAACACAGCCTATCATTGCTCAGAGGATCACTATATTTGACTAATGTCAACCAAAAACTCTCCCTCATTAGCTGCATTTCTAAGTTTCCAAATTGCTTTGCCAAGTGGTGAACATTGTACTTGGGTGAAAAGGGGGAGGACTGTGGCTATGAGAAACTGGTACCCATCATCCATTCTACTTTCTTTCTAGAAAGGCTTTCTTAGAAATCTAAGAACTATTTCCCCAGGATCCTTGCAGCCAGAATTTGGTTGGCAAATCAAGCCTCCCAATTAGATGCACGTGTAGCAAATGTGAGGGAGGGACTCTTTTCCCTGCTGCCTCTACTGTTGCTTTTGGAAATAGGTGTGTGGAGGCAGGAGCTTTTCTGCAGCAGTGTTCCAGCCTCCAGTCTTCAGATATGTAATTGCTGAGTGGAGTTTTCCTGATTATTTCCCCGCTGCTCAGGGGATGTGTTCTTGAAGTCAACAGTTTGATCAGTGAACTCCTAATTGACACCCTGTTCCTGAATGCAACAGAAGGTGGCAGAGGGGTTCCTCCCAGCAGGTGGGATTAGGAATTTATTCTGGGAGTCATCCAGGAGTCCCAACCTAGGAACCCCTCTTCCAGTCCCTCCAGCAATGTTGAGATCTCCACAAAGGGGTTTTGTCTATGGATAGTTGTGAGCTGTTCTTCCCATGAGGGGGACTGAAGTCAGGAACCACATAGTTCGCCATCTTGCTGATATCATTCTCTACATTTTTACCAGATAATTCAGGCACAATGACTCCTCATGTTTTGTTCACAATCTGTAGGAGGTCAGGTTTGACTCTCCAAGAATTTAGAATATGTTTGATTCCCTGTATTACATTTCTTTCTGCTTAAGAAAGCGAAGTGGATTGTTTCCCATGACTGACACCTGACAGACGCTCTAACTCAAACACAAGTCCTGAGTGTTCCTGGATTGTTCCTAAAATTGTTCAGAACCTCATTAAAGCAGGGCTAATGCTATTGTTTTCATTTACCTCTTACCTTAGGCCATTATTTCTGGATTTGGTGTTTAAAATAAAGGTAGACTTTTTAAATTGACATGTTTACTCTTTCCATATATTTAACAAAGATTTATTGAATGTCTTCTACATTTGAGGCATGTTGCCAAATACCCAAAGATCAAGACAACATGGCATAATGGAAATAGCGCACCCTCCTTACAAGTAGTTGATATCTGGTTTTGTCCTTTGTTTGTGTCTTATTTGTCCCTCTCAGCATGTTAAATATCACAGGAGCAGGGAGCCCCACTATCTTATTCACAACTACCTCCCCTGTCTTTCAAAACAGTGTCTAATGAATTAAAACATGCAATAAGTATTTATTGAAAGAATGAATGAAGCTTGCAATCAAAAATCCCTGAAGATTATGGCTTAAAGAAAAATATTTATAAAGCAAAATATTGGTAATAATAGTAGTATTCCAGTGTGTAACTATGCTAAATATATTTAGCTTTCAAAAAAATTTTTTTAACCAGAATAGTAGGCAACATCACTAGAATCATTAAAAATCAACCAGACACCGTATGTCTCTTCAAAGTTCCTCCCTCAACTGTATCTCCCTGGTCACCAGATATAGCTGCACTGTGCTTATTTTTGTTCTTCAGACAGATTCTCCCACTTCGTAAGAATTTTTGTGGCATTCCTGAAGTTTACTAGTCCCAGTGATTCTCAATGAGGGAATAAAAGGGAGTAAAAGACATAATTCCGACTCCCTGGTAAAGACAGAGCCTGGGAACACCTACAGAGACCTTCCAGGCTGCTCTGAGGCACTTCAAGCTTTGTTCTAGAGACATGAAATAAGAAATCTCTTCACTGGCCCAGGAGGGAGTACATGGCCCACAGCCAAATGAGGGTGTGGGCTTCTGCAGTCTCCAGGACTCCATGTGCCCGGGCGGGTTCCAGAAAAAAAGGGGCTGCATCCGGCCCATGTGCCATGACATAAGCCCCAGTCAACATTTCAGGCGGTCAGCAAATAGCTCTAGGGAACATCTGGATTTGAGCCCAAAGTAGGTAAAGCCAGATAATTCTACTGGAGGCAGCCTCTCTTTTGTGTCATGAAAAGCACTAACCAAGTTCAGATTGTCATCTTTTGCTAGACCTGTTTTTCTTTTCTATACTGAAACAATCCCCATTCTCCAATCCCTGAAACTTCCAATTCCTTTAAAAAATGGCATGAGCTGAGGTTCCCGTCACCATACTGCCCGCCCTCAGGTACACCCAAGGGAAAATGCAATTATAAAGCATGAACTGAAACAAACAAAATAAAACATAATACCAATTAGGACCAGTTCCTGGGGGAAAAAAAAAGTTCTACATATGCCCTAATATCTGTAACTGATTTATTGGCTGAATGGTCCACTCCAGAAAGCATTTGGAGGAGCCACCATGCCAGAAAACACTCTAATGCTTTCCAGTTTTCAGTCAAGTGACTGGGAGTTCTCCTCTGACTGTACATGCTTATTGTAACCTGGCCACTTTTCAGGACCCAGAATATAGCTTGTCTGCAGTGTAAAAGCTACAATAAAAGCCAACTTGTATGATCAGGGAAAACATGATCTAAGGGAACTCAAACTGGAGTTCAAGTGATATTAACTTGTGAAATGTCTGTATCCTTACACCTCATACTCTTGCAAATAGTGGATACCTAGTACTTTCATTCTTACCTGTCAAGTGCCATATGTCTAAGAATGTAATCTGCATAGTGTTGTTTCATTTAAATGCTCATTGCATAATGACGAATCAAGGAAACACTCTCTGAAGATAAGTTATTGGCCCTAGTAGGTGCTCCCTGATACCTACCCTCCCCCCAACATTTGATCTTTACTTTTAGTATTGGATGTGGTTTCACAGGATTGTCTTTGACAATCACACTTTCAACATACTGGTTGGAGAAACAATGCCTGACAATGGACTATAATATTTGCATTCACTGGGGCAAAGTGAACTACTATCCTCGCCAATAGCCCAGAACCCACCACCGCCACCATGACCCTCCCAGATAACATCTTATACTCACCGGGCACTGTCCTAAGCAGTTAGCATGTATTGTCTCTCATAAGCCTCACCATATCACTTTGTGAGTTAGATATTATTATTCCATTTTACTCCTGGGGAAGCTATAGCATAGAGAGGTTCATTCAGGGGCATGCAGCTAGACGTGCTGGTGCCAGAATTTGCACCTAGGTCCTGGGTAGGACAACAGATATCCCAATTTATATATGTAAACACAATGCAAGCTCACTTTCAAGCACCATGTACACTAATGGAGGATATACGTATGCAAAATGGATCATTATAGTCCTGGGTTTTTAAACCAAAGGTTATTTCCTAAGTCTTAATTTTCCACACAGTAGGAATACAGATACATAATAAAGCTAAAAGAACATCGAAGAGGACAGACACCCTCCTCTTCATATTCTTTCCCACTTTATTATAAGTCTTTGTTCTCTACCTGGCCATGTACTTATGGTCCTATAAGTTTCATTTTCAGTCACCTTTTCAGTTATTCAGCCTCGATTGTTCTGTAAACACAAATGTCGGTGTCACCCTGCATCCTGGGGTTGGGCTCAGAAAATGTGGCACCAGATCTCAAAACAGTCTTCTCTTTCATTGCTCTGCTGTTTCCCCCCAGCTTGTCACTTCTTCCATAGTTTTCTGGCTGTACCCGCCTCCTCATTCTGCCAGGCCCACCCTGAGTATGGCTCAGCTGAGCTGTTCTAGCAGCCTTCTCTCTGGCCTCTCTCTCTCTTCTTCATTGCTGAGCATATCACAACCCAAACTCCTCTGTCTGACTTGTAAAGCCTGCATAATCTTACTCCACCCTATCTAGTTAATTTCCTTTCCCACAAAGACCAATACATCGCCACTCAACCCGTCAGGCTGTCATCTGAACCCACATGTCTCCACAACTCCTGCCCACCTCAGATGACCTTTGCATTGCTCAGGTTGCTGACTCGCTAAGTTTTAACCATCATTCAAAGGCCCAGCTCAGATCTCAATTATTTAAGTAAATTTCCTTCCCTGCGGCAGCACATATGGACCACGTCTTTCTCTTACCTCCTATTACACTTACAGATCCATAATAATATAAATAATAGTAATGATGGGCTAACATCTATGAGCACTTCGTATGTACCAGGCCCTATTGGGATAAGTAGTTTTATCATTCCTGTTTTGCAGGGGAGTAAGCACAGGCACAGGGAAGGCAATACAACTCAGCTTTACATATGACATTTGTCATTCAGCTCTTTTGTGTTACAGTGGTCTTCCTAACACATTTCCCACTTCACTGAGACCAGAGGCTGGGATTCATATTTATTCTGTGTCTTCTACACAACTAGTAGAGTCTGTGTGCACTGTGTTGGCCCTTGGTACACATCGATGTTACACATCTTTTAACCCTGCAAGACTTGCACCATGTTTGTACAATGCACAAATACATGCTAAAAAAACCCTTTCAAGTACAATGATGACTGGTTTGGGACAACTCATAGTCTACAAATGGCCCTATGTGATTCTCTATTACCCTTACTATATTCATCCTCTACATCCTCTACATGCTTGAAACGTCTTAAAGATGGGAAGCCACAGGGGAGCTGTCAGCAATCAATGACAAAATTAATTAGAAGTTTTGGAGGATTAGAGGGCAGGGGAGGTTGTTAATTCCATCCTGGCCAAGAACTAGGTCTTCGTTTTTTATTAAAAATTAGATAGCAGGGAGATTTTCCCAAATAATCAAGTATTTGCACCACACTATTATGAATTTTCTCCAGATCTTTTTTTTTTTCTTTTAACAACCATGGTTATTATAGATATATTCAGTAAAGATAAGTACCACAGTAAAGATGGGGAAAGATAATGATTTAGACTAAGCTTTAGTATTTTTTTTTCTAATTTTATTTTATTCTTTTCAGTGTTCCAGAATTCACTGTTTCTGCACCACACCCAGTGCTCCGTGCAATACGTGCCTTCCATAATATCCACCACCAGGCTCACCCAGCCACCCCGCCAATGTGTTTCTCAGAGTCCACAGTCTCTCATGGTTTGTCTCCCCCTCCAATTTCCCCCAACTCACTTCTCCTAAAGTCACAATTATTTCTTACACTCATCATAGGCAAAATTTCCAGTTTCTTATTTCCATACCCATTCTATAAAGAACACGACATGTAAAAATTCACAAGATTCCTCTTTTCCTCTCATTTCAAATCAAAGCTTCAACAAAAGCCAAAACTGTAAAGAAAAAAATTACTTAAAAAATTTTTACATTCGTTCAACTGTAGAAAAGATACAACTGTATCTCATGAATTTCTGAGGAAACTCTCATAGGCAATAAAGAACATTTTTTTTAGCCAACATATCAAGTGAGAAAACTTATCTCACCAAATTCAACCTAGTTTTAGCTTATACTGACTACTGCTCACTTTTACTGATGCCAGCATTTTTCTTCAATTGAAAAAAATTAAAAAAGAAGAAAGAACACCATTTATATATCTTGTCTCTTTATGTAGTTTTTTAAAGCTTCAGCTTACCAGGATTTCCTTCATTGCCAACTGAAGCCAGATACATGGCCCATCTGATCCTATAATAATTTCAGTTTTAGAGATAAGCTGGCTTGAAAAGCATTCTCCTGGAGAAGCTGGTTTTCAGGCTAAGGCCACTTGGTCAGAGAAAACATCATCTCACATTAAATAATAACATTTTATATTTTCTCCCTAATTATAGAAAAAACATCAACTCACCGTGGAAAAGCTGGAACATATTCCCCCTTCCTCTTTTATCAGTCTTTGCTCATCTAATTTAAAGTTTTTAGACCTAAGTAAATCTTTTTTTCAACAATAAGTATTAGCTTTTGTATGCAGTTTTATAATCATATTCAAAACTTTAAAAAAAATTTTAAAATAATTTCCAGTTGCTCACTGCAAGTCATTCTGTACTTCTGATTGTGTGTCCTCATACCAATTTACCTCTTGATCAACTGGACTGCAACTAAAATACTTTTTTTTTTTTTTTTTAAGAAGGGGCCATGTAGGCTATATTTTCCACCTCCTGGTAAATCTAGAAATGAGTTCCTATAGTGTTTGCACATAAACATCACATTAGGTGAATATGACATTCTTGAGACACAATCTTGTCTTCTACAACAGTCTTTTAGACATCAGGGTGAGATGTCTGACCCCAGATGGATATTTGTTTCATTAATAACCTGTTCATTTCTGTCTAAATGCCTGAAAGATTCCTTAACCTGGAAACACAAACCTTTTAAAAGATACATATCTATTTGGGTCTATTAATTTTAATTTTATCTCAGATCTTTTTCGGCTCAGAAAAGATTTCTTCTAACAGATGTTTGACCTTTGTTTCCAGTATTTTGTTCCATTTTTCACTGGAAATAAATTCTTAGATAAGATCTATGTTTCTTTCTCTCAACATTTTCATCTTGGTCCTTCTGTTCCTTATTTTGCCTTCTACTTTACTGGTTTGATTTCTGTAGAGTCTTCTCTATATTTACAGCCTTAAATTCCTTAGTACAGCCTTAAATTCCTCTTACACTACTATTTCAACCTGTGAAAATCATCTTTCATCCCAATCTTTCTTCTGATGGCCCCTGATTCCTATCTTATGGTGGTTCTAGCTTCTCACATCTTTTTGAGAATACCAAAAATATTTCGGTTAAAATGTTTTTCTCTTTCCTGGAGAATTTATTTCCAAATATATAATCTTGCTTCAAGTTTTAATGGAAAAGCTTCCTGTCTCTTAACCTGCAGTATTCTTAAGTCCCCTTTGGGCATCTTTCCGTCTATTCATAGACAGAAAAGAGGACAGTATGCTCAAGTCTAGCACTTGCCAACAGATAGTACTGGTGAAAAGTCTTAATATGCCCTCATTTTCCTCTTGGGCACAAGCAAAGCAGATCTCAAGCGCAAACTCACTCACACAATACCTAACTCAGTTTTCAGGGTCTACCAGATATTTAGCGATTGCAGCTTTCTGAATAGGGTTTCTCCTGCTCTCTCTCTTATAATTTCTGACTAGGAAGAAAGAGACTAAGAGGCAATCTGCTGGTTTTGGGTTTGTTTGTTTGTTTGTTTGTTTTAAAGAGGGGAGTACATAAAAGATCATATGTCCTCCCAGCATCCATTGTCTTCTGCCTTCTCCTTGTCTCTTCCCTATTGTGTATGGTACTTTATATCACACAATTAGTCATTCAAGAACACAAAACACTCTCTGCTTGTCTCCATCTACCTCTTCCTTGGTTGTGGTCTTGGAGCCACATATTTAAGTGGATATAGAAAAAAGAAACTGATAGTTTGGGTAGGAGGCACGACTCTTGATTTGACTCTGGCTAGCTCAAAAGACAGTTTCTTACCAGTTGGAGCATTTGCTTTCCCAGCCAGTGCAGCTCCAAGGTCCTGAAATAGTCAAGGGCAAATGATAGGGGCAAGGTACCTGTGTGTTTTTTCTCTTTCAGCACCAGTTGGGCTTCTCAGGTTCAATGGGTGGGGTGCATGTCTTATAAACCTAATAATATGCTTATCAATACATCCCACTGACAATTACATTAGTAGACATTCCCTGTGGACCTCAGCGTGTGGACCTTCTCCATCTTAAATTTAGTATGTATTAGCCTTTCTTTTTTCACTTTTTTTTTTATTGTTTTATGGGTATTTTGGTGAAAAGTTTGGGAAGAAGTGTCTCAGATATCACTTGTCTCCTGCTATGATGATCTGGAAAGTTTGTAAATGAAAATTTTAAATATTACTAGCTAAAATGATATAGGTAGTTTAAAATAGCTTATCTATATTAGGTTCTGAATGCAACACAAGGGAAAAAAGAAGAGATTTTCTCATGCTACTCATAGATTCATGGGACAGAAAAACCACAAATTATGCTAATAGCACCATCATGGCTCATATTTTATGTAGAGAAGCAAAGGAAGTTA
The DNA here is from genome assembly GCF_010015895.1 of Lontra canadensis. NCBI lineage: Eukaryota > Metazoa > Chordata > Mammalia > Carnivora > Mustelidae > Lontra > Lontra canadensis. Next base: position 1,442,097 of record NW_022631036.1, read on the forward strand.
CAAGGTTAAGAGTCGCCTCACCCCTTCCAGAACTTGGGAATAAGAATGTTCTCTGAAGTGGAAAGCATTATTGACTTAGAATGGGTGAAATCAGCTTCTAGCAAAAGTGACTCCTGAGATTATAGTGTTTCTCGACTCTACAGCAAGGAGAACAGTTGGTCATCCAACTGAATCTAGAAAAACAAAGTATTTCAAAGAGTTGGGTTGACCTGTCTGCACCCTTAGGGTATGAAAGTTGTTCACATAAATCAATTTATAACTAAGTAAACTACAAAGTCTCCTGACTGAGGAAATAATGAAAAAATATATGGTCTGCTTGGAATCTAGGAAAAGGGGAGGCAAAGAACAGGACTTTGTCAGTGAGTCTCTAACACTGCCTAAGAGAAAGAGCGTGTTCTGGCTAGCTGAAACAAGCATTGTCATTCTTTTTTTTTTTTTTTTTAAAGATTTTATTTTATTTATTTGACAGAGAGAGATCACAGTAGACAGAGGCAGGCAGAGAGAGAGAGAGAGAGAGAGAGAGGGAAGCAGGCTCCCCACTGAGCAGAGAGCCCGATGCGGGACTCGATCCCAGGATCCTAAGATCATGACCTGAGCCGAAGGCAGCGGCTTAACCCACTGAGCCACCCAGGTGTCCCAGCATTGTCATTCTTTTGGCAGGTACATCCCTATATTGGACAGGGGCATTATCATAACTGATGATTTGTATTTCTAAAGTCATCTAGCTCCTTTACTTTGAGCCAGTGAGCAAGCTCTCACTTTCCACATAAGGGTTTCCCTCATTTTAGGAAAAATCTGGGCAGGAAGGAATGTGGCTCTAATCCTAAATGGATAACAGAACCTATTTTTCCTGGAGTTCAGTGCTAACATCTTGACTCTAACCTCTTTGATATGGTGAAACAACCCCTGCTATGAAAAAAACATTTCATGTGATTTTGGGTGGGGGGGCTTTTATATCCACATGTCTTCTGTGATCCCTCACTTCTTTCTAATTTAATTCCAAACTTTTGAATATGACACTGAAGATCCTTTCCAAATTTATCCTTCACCATTCCCCAACACAGGCTACTTTCCAATCTGGCCCATCTTGATGCCTTCCCAAATGCCCACACTCATTCCCTTCACCCTGCCTTTGATCATATTTTCCTTACTTAGAATTTCCTCTCTTCCTTTCCATTAACCAAAATCTCCTTGGTTCAGGGTAAGTTCAAGTCCACTCATCTCCATGAAAACCTTTTCAGCTACACCAAGCCACTGATTTCTGCATATCAGCTGTACTGTGTAACATTCTCGGGCCTAACTCTTCTGTGCCAGGCCTAAATCACCAATGTTAGATTCCTCTCGAGTTTGTCACTACTCCGCCTTCTTCTGTGTTATCTAAGCTTAATGAAATTTTATTATGTAGTATTTAACTATTTGTGTATGTGTCTAGTCTCTCACATTTCTAAGGGCAGAGAAATTTCTGAAATCCCCTCTCTATCCTCACTCTGATAATCAGAGGGATGATAACGAATAAGCACCCCAGCATTTACTTGAATTGAAGCAAAATGTAAATCAGTCCACACAGACCTGAATGTGGACAACTGTGTGTCTCTCTGCATCAAAATGGTGAGTATTCTAGGTTTTTCCTGTGTGAGACCAAATGGTACGGTGATTAAGAATCTGGGTTCCGAGAAACCTGGACTCTCATCTCTGCTTGGCTATTTTTCTCTTCAAATTTTTCTTAGAGTCTCTAAGCCAGAATTTTCTCACCTGTAAAATGAATTCATTGGGTTTTGGTGAAGATTAAATGAGATCGTGTAAGTGACATGTTTATCATAGCGCCTCACATGTGGAAGGTGCTGAGTAAATGTCAACTCTGATTAGTAAGAAGAGTTCCAAAAGGATGCCTTCATCTGCATCATTCCCTTGAGAACTCTAGATGGCTCAGAAATAAGAGAAATTGTATTGTACAAGATCTTAAGGCATATTAGGATAAAAAAGTAATGAAAGCATCAAAATTATTTCCAAGACTAGGAGTATCAATCCTTAGTAATGAGTGGGAGACAAAGATGCTCCTGTCTCAGATGTGGGTGATTGGGAGCAAGAGGAAGGGATAAGGGGGTGGAGAGGAGTACTGCTCCAGAAAGGCAGAAAACTCTCTGAGATAGGGCCAAAAGCCTGGGTCCTAACCTGGGGCATCGGTCCAGAATCAGCAAGGAAGATGCTTGGGGACACTACAGATAGTGTCTTCAAAGGAAATGAGTACTGGTTCCAATGTTCTCAGCTGAAGGTGTGTAAAACAGGAAGAACAAGACTACCTCTGAAAGTGGGAAGAGCTTCGCTCACTTACCATTCTCGGTGCTGATCAGAAGCTGTGATCACTGGAGAAAGAGTCTGTCAGGTTCTGAGGCAGCTGGTGCAGCCGAGGAGCAGTAGTAGTGGTGGCCTCAGGAGGCTGGAGTTGGAAATAGCAGCAGAAACCCACAGCTGGCTAGGTAAAGATGGCCCTGCCCTGAAAGGGCTATGACTTTGAACCAACGGAAAACTGAGAAGAGGCTGAGAGTCAGCCACATGGAAGTGTGAGGTAAGGCCAAGTCCTGATGGTCCCTCATGGGATGGCCCCAGAAGACCCTGGCTGTAAACAATTATCCAAGGGCTGGGGAAAAGCAGCAGCAGCAGGGCTGGCAGAGCCGTAATCCCAGGCCCTCACATCTTCCCAGCGCCTTCACTGCTGGCCTAGGTACCCTCATTAGGATGCCCTCCCAAATAATTTAACTCATTACACCTAATTTAAAAACTGTTTTCCTAAATGCTTAAGGGTATTAACTAATAAGTGGTCTGGGGTAACCATTAGGTCTTGTCACATGTAGGGGCAAATGTTCTCTTCAAGAAGCATACAGTACATTATTCTTAATTGAATCTGGTAACAGACTTCCAGCACAACCTGGGGATTAACTTGCTAAAGTGGTTAAACAAAGATTCCTGGCGCCTCAGTGCTTGAGGACTAAAAGATTTACATGACTCAAGTCAAACCAGAAACCTGGGTGAGGGGAAGAGGGCAGCTTTGAATTCTTGGCATGACTACTTCAGCTATGAGTCTAATTTCAGGTGAACTGGGGACAAGGCTCGGAACTGAAAGGAGGGTATTTCTCTAATTGCTAAAATCATCCCTGCTAAAAGCAGCTGAGTGAAACAAAAGGGGTCTCTAAAACACCCAGACATTCTGAAGTTTCACATATGTGCCTTGGTGTTATCTCTTCAAGCTCCACTATGATGTATCTTAGGAAGCCCCTTTGAATCTGGTAAACTGTGTCCCTCACTTATGGGAAACATTCTTATATTATTTTTTGGGTAATTTCTGCGTATACTGTTTTGTTTTATTTTGTTTTTAACTCTTATTATTTGTATGCTGGAACTCCTTGAGGACTTCTGTTGGGTCCTTATTATTTATCTACCATTTTCCATCACTGTTATTTTCTTGGTTTTTGTTGCTCTATGTGCTGGGGGTGGTCTCTATAATTTTACCTTCTGAACCTTCTTTTAACACACACATTTCAAAAATTCCATCATCATATCTTCATTTTCCAAGAGCTTTTTAAAAAAGCAATAGGTGGGACGCCTGGGTGGCTCAGTGGATTAAGGCCTCTGCCTTCGGCTCGGGTTGAGATCCCAGGGTCCTGGGATCAAGCCTCACACCGGGCTCTCTGCTCAGCAGGAATCCTTTTTCCTCCTCTCTCTGCCTGCTTCTCTGCCTACTTGTGATCTCTGTCAAATGAATAAATAAAATCTTTAAAAAAAAGCAATAGGTATTTTATAGTGATAAAAGAAATAATTTATTAGGAAGACATAATCACAAACGTGTGCATTTAATAACAAGATATATGAAAAAAAAAAACCTGACAGGGTTAAGGAGTAACAGTTCCAAAATTATACCAAGAGACATTAACACCCATTAACAAGCAATTCAGAGCAAAGCAAGACATCTCCATAGACACAGAAGATGTGAACAACAGTATTAATCATCATCTAATTGACATTTAAGGAACACAATATCTAAGAGCTGCAGAATACATATTCTCTTCAAGTGCTCAAAGACCAATCATATGCTGGGCAATAAATAGGTCAATGAATGTTAAAGGACTGAAATACAAAACATGTATTTTTTGGTCACAATGGAATTAAATAAGAAATCAATAACAATATGGTATCTAGGGATACCCCAAATGCCTGGAAATTAAACACCTTTCTAGAGGTCTAAATAATTCATGAGTGAAAGAAAAAAATCACAAGGACAACTAGGAAATATTTTCAGCTAAATGAAAATGAATTAAGCTAAAATAGCTTTAAAATGTGTATGTTACATAAGGAAGAAATGTTTAAAAGTCAGAGAATGATAAAGATTATGATAGAAATTAGTGGACTAGAAAACAGGCAGATAAAATAGAAAATTATCAAAGCCAAAAGCTGGTTTTCAAAAAGATCAACAAACTTGACAAATCCCAAGCTAGACTGATTGAGAGTAAGAGAGAAAGAATAGAAATTGCCTAGATGAGGAATAAAAAGGGAGTTATCACCACAGGTCCTATAGACATTTAAAGGATAAAAGGATATTAAAATGATATCAGATGATATTAAAATTTATGCTAATAAATTCAACTATTTAGATTAAATGAAAGTTCTTGAAAAATACAACTTACCAAAATTGATACAAAAGAAACAGAATATTTGAATAGCCCTTTATCTGTATAAAAATGGAATTTGTTATAAAAGCCCTTTCAAAAATAAAACACCAGGTACAGATGCTTTTAGTAGTAAATTCAAAGCATTTAGTAGTAAATTCAATGCACTTAAAGCATTCATGGAGAAAATAACTCCAATCTTATACAAACATTTTCAGAATACAGAGGAAGAGGAAATATTGCTCAACTCATTTTATGAGGCCAGCATAACCCTAATACCAAAATCTGACAAAAATATCACAGAAAAAAAAAAAATGAAGAGTATAGACTTCAGTCTTCATGAGTATAGACAAAAAATTTTTAACAAAATATTAGTAAATTAAATTCAGAAATACTTTAAAAGAATACTACATCATGACCAAGTGGATTCTACCCCAAAATGCCAGGTTGTCTTAACACTTAAAAAAAAAAAATCAAGTATAATCCACCATATTAGCAGAATAAAGAAGAAAAACCATATGACCATTTTAATAGATGCAGAAAATCTATTTGAAAAGTGCAACACCTATTCATAATGGAAGAAAGAAAATATTCATGACCCATATCAAATACTTGTATCCAAAATATATAAAGAATTCTTATAAAAATCAATAATAAGACAACGTACTTTTAAAAATGGATAAAAGATTTGAACTCTTTATAAATATGATATGCATATATCCAGGAAGCACAGGGAAAGATGCTCAAGTTCCTTATTCACCAGGCTAATGAAAACTAAAACTACAATAAAGTTTTACATACCCATTAGAATGACTAAAATTGAAAAGCTGTCCATATCTACCACTGGTGAAGATACAGAACAGCTGGAACTCTCATACACAGCTGATGGAATGTAAAACCTTACAATCACTTTAGAAAACAGTTTGACCATTTCTTGGAAGGTTAAATATGTACCTATCATACAACCAGCTATTCTACTCTTAGATATTTACCAAAGAGAAATGATAGTATGTCTACACAAAGACGTGTATTTTCATTGCAACTTTTCTGTAATTGCCCCAAACAAGAAATATCCAGATATCCATCCATATTGTCACTGGATAAACAGATTGTGGATATCCCTATGATGTAATACTACCCAATCAAAGGGAAAAAAAAACTACCAATACGTGCAACAGCATCAATGATTCGAAAATCATCATGCTGAGAAAAAGAAGCCAGATACCCCCACTCCCCCCAAAAAAGAGTACTTGTAGGACTCCATTTACTTAGAATTCTAGAAAGTGAAAGTTAATTTGTAGTTTCAGTTTAAAAAAGAATCATGGTTATCTGAAGATGGATATAGACGGAGAATGGGAGTATAAAGGGGTGTGAGGATGGAATGGGAGAAGATATTTGCAAATGACACTACAGACAAAGGGCTGATATCCAAGATCTATGAAGAACTTCTCAAACTCAACACCCAAAAGACAGATAATCACGTCAAAAAAAGGGCAGAAGATATGAACAGACACTTCTCCAAAGAAGGCATACAAATGGTTGACAGACAGATAAGTTCATCATCATTACCATCAGGGAAATTCAAAACAAAACCATATTGAGATACCACCTTACACCAGTTAAAATGGCAAAAATTATCAAGGCAAGAAACAACAAATGTTGGAGAGGATGTGGAGAATGGGGAGCCTTCTTATACTGTTGGTGGGAATGCAAGTTGGTGCAGCCACTTTGGAAAACAGTGTGGAGATTCCTCAAAAAATTAAAAATAGAGCTACCCTATGACCTGGCAATTTCACTCCTGGGTATTTACCCCAAGATACAGATGTAGTGAAAAGAAGGGCCATATGCACCCCAATGTTCATAGCAGCAATGTCCACAATAGCCAAACTGTGGAAAGAGCCGAGATGCCCTTCAACAGACAAATGGATAAAGAAGATGTGGTCCATATATACAATGGAACATTACTCAGCCATCAGAAAAGATGAATACCCAAATTTTGTATCAACATGGACGGGACTGGAGGAGATTATGCTGCGTGAAATAAATCAAGCAGAAAAAGTCAGTTATCATATGGTTTTACTTAGGTGGAACATAAGGAATAGCATGGAGGACATTAGGAGAAGGAAGGGGAAATTGAAGGGGGTGAAATCAGAGAGGGAGATGAACCATGAAAGACTTGGACTCTGAGAAAACAAACTGAGGATTTTAGAGTGGGGAACGGGTTGGCCCCATGATGGGTATTAAGGAGGGCATGTATTGCATGGAGCACTGGGTGTTATATGTAAACAATGAATCTTGAAACACTACATCAAAACCTAATGATGTACTGCATGGTGACAAATATTACACAATTTAAAAAAATTTTAAAAAGGGGGTGTGAGGAAATTTTGGGGAATCATAGAAACATATTTTCTTGATCATCATAACAGTTTTGTGTGTGTATACAAATATACATATATAATATAAAAT